>NC_047536.1:18194069-18518653 GCF_012275295.1 Melopsittacus undulatus | reverse complement strand
CTCTGCAAAGGCCATGCTTGCACAATAGAGAACCTGGTCATCTTATTTCATCTGATATTTAGGTCTGCATTCCCTCCCTCGAGTGTTTTCCAGAGCTCCCAATGTCTCAGAGACTTAAGACCCTTTCATGCTTTGGGAAGTGAATTCCTTCATGTTGGATAGTTGTGCTCAGCTATGAATGGCCCTGTATGCTCTGTGATATCATTGCCATGTTACTATAAGGCTATGGGATGGTTGCAGCACCATTTAAACATACACACCTGAGAACACCTAGGATATCTGGATGGCTGCAATGTTTCATAGACACATCTCCCCAGTCATGGAAAACATTGCATGAGTCTGGATGGTGAGCAAATTCTACCATTCAGAAAGAAATCCGGTGATCTAGATTTAGGATAGCCTGCAAATACAAACTGTGTTGCAGTGCGCCCTCAGACCCGTTCACACACATCTCACCAATTTCAGTGGTAAACATCTGAGGGAGCACCTTGACTCAGGATGTGCAGCAGGGAGTTTTATAGGCTCTGCACATGGCACAGTTTGCTCCTGGATGCTAAGGTAGCAAGTGCAATGCAGGTGCAGACATTGCATGGAAAAGAGGAAGAAAGCTATCCACAGTGAGGCACAAACATGAGGGGGCTTTAAAAAGCATGGAAAAGATGGAGGGCTTGAACTCCCCATCAACAAAATATGAATATCAATTAAAAGATCTTGAAATAGGCCAAGGACCTTGCAGCTCCCATCTCAGAAAACTTGTGAGTACATCATTTTGTACCACACCAAGAAATCCTCATCAAGGGGCTGTTTTCTTGTATTGCAATTCTAAAATAGCATGGTTGTGAGCAGGAGGGACGTGCTGACCTCCACAAGCTCATGATGGCTCTGCCTGTTGGGATCCTATCCGATCACTGAAGCCTTCATAAGGACTGGGAGCCTCCTTCAGGCAGAATCCAGCCTCCAAAAAACAAAATCCAGACAAAGTCAGACTTGCTACCAGTCCTAAAGAAGGTGAAGACCAAGATGGCTGAATATTTTCCCTCTTTTACTGTAACTATGGTTGCTTTAAATAGCCAGTGAAGACATTTGAGCATAGCTCCAGAAAGAATTTGACACTAAGTAAATCATAATTATTTCTGTCTTCCAAAGCAGAATATAGGTTAATTAGCACTCTGATGTCTGAACCATCTGCAAAAGATTAGTTAACTAATGAGCCAAAATACATTGCAGCGTCTATGTGGGTACAAGGTGTTAACAAAGTAAATGCATTGCAGTTTCCATAAATGCAATTATCAGCCATACGATTCTGGGGGCCATGAGCTAAGTGCTGTGCATTATCTTTCCTAGGAAGCTTTATTTCCATTAACTGTCTCTCTCTTCAGCTCATGGGGAGTACACAGAATAAGCTTTACTTTGAGTGCATTTTGACTGGGGTTGGTCCTCCTGAAATAAGGTGGTTTTGTAATGGGGAACATTTTGTATTTATTCACAGACTCTAGGCAAACAGACTATTTCAGGGAACTTTAAAGTCAGTATGAATGCTCTGAAGAACTTGAACTTGCCTTCCCACATCTCCATCTCAAAACCCTCTCTATTCCTTGAGTGGGACTCACATGGGATTTCTTCAGTTTTCCCTGTTTTGGATAATTTGGCTTTGTGCTCTCTTTTTGATCACTTGTCCAACGGTGGAGAAGAACTCCTGCCAGGTCGATGGATGGATTTTGCATCTGTAAGACTATCTCATGTCAGACAGTACCACACCTTGAACTAGCTGGTCTTGAAAGGTGCAGTTTCTGCCCTCACATTATTGCCCATCTCAGACATTCCTAAATGTAACTGAATTTTAACATCTGGAGGAAAAAAGATACTCAAAGCCAGATTCACCTAGAAGGAAGAAATAAGCTCTTTCAGCAGCCCAGGAGACCTAACTGATGACTTGAGGGACATGTTTGAACCTGCTACAACACATATAAGAATTATTTCTGTATTTTCAACCTTGTTTTCATTCATCTGTGGCAATATCCTGGCATTGTGTTCCCATGTAGAAGCAAGAAAAACAATGGTGAACTCTCATTCAACATCTCTCTAGGATAATTTCCTAATCAGATATCCTCAATGCAGGAAAACTGGTCTAGCTACAAAAGGGACAGGTCTCAGCAAAAATCCAAATGCAGCCCAGCTTCTAAGACAGACCTGATCTAAAATAAGCCTGGCTCCCACTTGCCTCCAAACCTGGCTCTGTGAATGGAAGTGAGTGAAGATGAAGCCTGAATAAGAGACAGGCTGACCATGCTATACAGATGACTCACGAATGTCACCTTGCTCAGGGCCACCTCTCATGTGCAGGACCCCAAGGGAAAACAGACACTACATGATGGCTCTAGGAAACTACTAAGATTAAAACAGTTAAAACAACAGGTACAAAACAAACATAACAGGACAAGAACTGACAGCAACTGTTCCAAAGAAACACCATTGGATGGAAAAATCAAGCATTCCTCCTTTGCCATTAGGCCCATAAGAAGTTGTTGTACATACAGCCAGGATGAAAAAGAGAAAACTGAAAGAAATGTTAGGAATTTTTGGAATCATGCCTAGCAGAGGGATGTTTGGAGCTGCAAAATTAAAATTATTGATGTGGTTTTCTTTTTTTGTTGTTTATTTTTCTTAGAAGTATGATAAATGGCTCCTTCACATGCCAACAATTACAAGACAGGAAGGATGTTCCTGTTTGCTTTTATAATATCAAAATTAAGAAAAAAGGTTGAAGCTTAAACAGATAAATAGAATCAGATAAATAAATAGAATATCCTAATTCCCATATTTGCAAAACAGAAAACAAACACTGCAAAGAGTGCAACAGAAAACATCTCAAATCTGTGAGAATAGATTCACCTTCATTAGAAGGGCCCCGAGTCATTTCAGAGCCTGAACCACACTGGATGCAAGAGCTGCCTTCTGGACTGCCTGCACTGCATTCATGTGCTTGTTGCTGATATGGGAAATGCTGAATCTAATTTGAGCTGAACTTAATAAATGGAGTAATCAAACCCCTTGGGCCTCATCCACTACCAGTTGATGCATCTTTGATTTGTTGGGCTGGCTTTAGCTCAGGAGCTATGTGACGAGAAAAATCCATCAGCAAATGCAGTAATACAGAGAACATGGATTAAGTATCTCTGCACTGGGTTATGCTAGCATACAAACATAAAGCCACATGTATGATTTTGATCAAACTATTTTGATTAAAATACGTTCAATAAATAAACAAATCAGCTGGAGCATCAATCAGATTAACTAAAGCTATGGCTTCTGAGGAGTTACTAGTCCCTTTAAATCATTACAATTCACATGGTTCATGACTGTAATGTGAGGAATCTGCCTAAGAGAACTGCACCTCTGACACGACCCACATCACCATCCCAGTGTGCAGAATGTGGCAACACTGCTCTAAGCAGGTCAGTTTGCATAATGCACTTCACAGAGGCCAGCTCACATCCAAGTGTACGGCTGTGTGCAGTGTCCAAGCTCTGCTACTAACTCAGATCTGGGTCTGTACTTTTTAGAAGGTTCTTCATTTTAAAGGAAGGTCTTCAAAGATGCTTCACGTGACGGAAGCCAAAGACATGCAACAGCTGCAGGTCTGGGCTCAGAAATGCAGGAATTGTGCTCATTTGGACTTGCCATAAATTTGGCCCTTGACAGGATCTGAACTGACTCAGTGAGTGAAAATGCACACCTTTTTCAGGGCTTGTTCAAAACTGGTTCCTCTCCCCTTTCAAATCACACTTCATTTTAGAAAACATCAAAATGCTTTCCTCATGAGAACTCCCTCTGCAAGCATGGATCCAAGGCAGGGTAATACCATACTCTGCAAAGCTGTGCAGTTCACATGGCACAGGATGAGCGTCCCTTCTGGATAATGCTCTGTGAAACCAACGGTTACACCGCAGCAGCCCCCCTGCCATCACCTAATACAGCAGACACATTCATAGCAAATGGATCAGCCAGGATCCAGTTTCCAAATGCAGGGTTTGAATAGTTAGATGCTCCCATTGCTGCTCAATGGGAGCTTGGTGTTTTACTTCCCTGCACATTACACTGAAATTTCATACCCCTTTTCCTCCACCTCCCCCATCTCCTTGCCCCAAGCTTTTGTGATTTACATGGCAATGGAGACTGAACTGTGCGCATACATTGATTTGCCAGGTGGTCTGGCAAAAGGAAGCAAATCCAGGCTACTTACCTCAGTGCAGACCCCTTTGGCGTTGCAATGCCATAGCCTTTGGAGTCCAAGTTACCTCCCACCTTCATGGTGTCACAGGGCTTCCGCTGCTCAATGTACTCGTTCATTGTGGACTCCAAGAGGTAGGCATACTTCCCTTTCGACTTCCTCACCCGGATCATCCCCTCTTCTGTCGTCCTCACAAAAACGGAGGGCTCGGCTGACTTCATGTAGGTCCACATCTTCTCAAACACTGCTATTTTGGATCGCTGCATAGGACAGCAGAAACCCGACAGAAGCATTAACAGGGGGTTGGGTCACAGCTGAGATTTCCAGCTTGGACTGAACACACATATTGGATGGGCCAAGGAAGCCAAAAGGGTTAATGGGACATTAATGAACCTCCTGCCATTTCTGCACCTGGGTCTGGATCAACCCCTGATTTTTGCCACATATTTGTGTATTGCAAGAGATTTTGTGGATCAAACCATGGGCAAACCAAGCTGGAAATCAGGAGATTGTTTCTTTTGCAGCTGCCTAGAGTAGCTCCTCAGTAATGGGTGCAAGTACACAGATATTCCATATTTGTGTTTATAGTCACAGAGTAGCACATGTGCTGGACTCATTGCCAGCCTTCTGAGTGGCATAAGGAAAACTGAATTTTTCCTGTTCTAAGAGCAAGCTTAGCAGGTCCTAACATGGTAAAGGGGAAGCAAGAGAAAAAAAACAGACTCAAGCTGAGGATGAGAGGATGAACCTGGGGGACTTGTCACACAAGGGACTAATAGAAATATGTGCTTTAAATTTCCCCTTTTACCCTAAAAAATTCTTTTGTGGAGCCAGCTTCCAGGGTCCCATAGGCGATTTCCGTCTGCTTGGCCAAGTCCTCTGCACTCTCAATGGGAGAAACCATCCTTTCCACGGTGAGGAAGGCAGCCAGGTTAGCTGTGTAGGAGGATATGATGATCAAGGTGAAGAACCACCAGACGCCACCGACTATGCGGCCGGAAAGAGACCTGGACATAGAGAGGAGAGTCAAACACTGCCCCTGCTTTTACAAGCCCATTGTTTACTGGGTATGTACTCAAAGTCACATTCTCCAGTCACTTCCAGGCAAGCCAAAGGTCTGTCTCAGTTCTTAGTCTACTTTTCAAGGTGTCAGTGTAATTAGAGGGGAATAAAAAATTCACAAAGAAAGAAAAATATCAATAAACTGATTGAATTTGCTTAAATTTTCGATTTCTTTCAGAGTATATAATAATATAAGTAATAAGACATGGGAACAGCTGTGAGAAAGGTTTATCTGGGCAGGGCACTGCACTTCCAAACAGCATCTCTCCAAGGTCTGTGTTGAGCCACATAACCCCAGTGGGAAGAAGCACCAACATGGAGTCAAGACCGGATACATAGACTGGTCTTGTACTGCGTCAGCTCCTTTATCACCTGAAGTTTCAAACCACAAACTGTGTTTTTCTGTAAGACACATTGAAGGTCTGAGAGGAGCTGCAGTCTTAATGAATAATTTGTTCACTGACATTCTTTGGTTTGCATTAAGCAGATGGTTAGACAAGATGCTCGTAATAGTGCCTTAAAATCTAGGTGTTTTGCACTAGCTGCAATCAAATAGACAATTATTTGTAACCATAAGATAACTATAGCAGCATGTAAGTCGAGCAGGCATTAATTTATATTAAAACCTTTCAAACCATTTTTAAGAGTGGAAGATGATTTTAGTGTGATGTCAGTGTTCATGCATTCTGTCTAAAGTATTTACATGCTCCTTCTCCAGATGCACAGCACTGGCCCAGACAGAAGGTAATTTACAATGCTATTTGATAAAGCCAGACAGTCTGACTAAAGAGGACTTGCTCATGAGAATCAGTGCTTATTTCTCTGGGGGTAGATCATGTCTGCATGTCTCAGTGCTGTCTTTCTGCTGACCTGAGTCACTCCACAGGAATATTGTTTGTCAGATGATTACAGAGATATTCCAGTCCAGCTAAGGACACTGGACCAGCTCATGATAGCGTGTGCTATTCTGTGTCCTGGTCTGCATGAAGTCTTGCAGCCAGCTGCTATGGTTTACTGTGCCTTACCGCAACTTGACAAACCTACATGAGGTCCTTCCATCAAGGGAAAAAGCATACCCTGCAAATCACTGAAATTAGAGCTGGAAAGAGACCCTAAACATAGCCCACCAACTGCATGACTTAATCTAGGTTCTATCCTTTCCACTTTGTCCAGTCTGGTTTGAAATGCTGCTGATGTGAGGGGAGCTGCTCCTGCAGACATCACGTCATCTCCCTGTTTAGACTAAATCATGCTTTAATCTCTTTAGTCAAAACTCCTTGAGATCACTTCCCAAGAGAAAGCAGGCACAGCCACTGAGCCCACACCACACAGCATGTGCTTTAACATGTGGAAATAGGAGCCATCCCACCACTAAATCCACTGTCAGCCCAGTGCTCCTGGAGAAGCAGAGGATAACTGCAGGAAACATGACTGCAAGGCGTTACAGCGACAGAAAGGACACACGCTGTATTTTACATGTGTGACTAAAGGGACTTCTGGCCTCCCCTCTGGTTTCTTCTTCCATGGGTTTTTCTGAAACTAGGCAGAAAATCCATCTCACCATAAGCACCACCTCAGTCAATGACTTTAAAGGATACAGCTTGCAGGGTCTTTCAGGAAAGTCTACAGGACCCATCCCCAAGGTGGTACCATAGCAAGTTCACAAACTCTTTCCACTACCATCCAGATCTTAAAAAACCAAGAAAGGTTGGACTAAGTTTTTTTTCACGTCCACAGCCCACTGACATGGTTTCCAACGAGAAGTTATATGCTGGTTATGCTGTAGGGTGCCACACAAGCCTCCTCCTTCACTGGCAACTGCAGCAACAGGGCTGAGTTGACCAACAATCCCTCATCCCAGATTACTTTCTTTTTATGCCTCCCCATAACTGGCAGACAGAGAGGGGGATCAGAGGTTTATTGTGGGGGTGCTGGATGCTGTGAGAAAGGCAGGCAGATGGGCAGCACTGTTGTTCTATGCTATCTTTAACTCTCTAAGAGAGACATACTCACCAACCAACCTCTGGAGATGAGTAGGGATCTCCAGGGATGAGTCACCCCACCTATCTCAGGCTGGGAGAAGGTGCCTCTGCAGACCTCCACCTCTATTGAATTTTGAAGGAACTAGGATGACTAAATTGGGCTGAACAGCTAATTTTTAAGCTGTTAGGTGAGATAAATGTGACCCTCGTGCTTCCCATCTGCAGAGAATACTCAGCCTGCAGGGCTGTCAGCCCAAACAACTTTACCTTTTGTTCTGGATTTAGAGGGGGACTGGGGAGGGAGGCAGCTATGGATTCAGCTCACATGTCTTCAGATTGATGGGGAAGAGGCAAAAAATACCTGTCTCTAATTAGCCTGGATGACGTGTGGTCAGGGAAGGAAGTGCTCAGAAAAGGCACAGAGGCGTTAAACAAAAGTAACCAGATAATGTCAAATAGAACAATCTCAGGTGATGAAGGCCACTTTGAACTGGCAAATCCATTTGCATGGCAAATAATCACATTCATCTTCAGCTGCAAATTATCCAGCCTTTCCTTCCTGATGAAGCTGGGACATTTCTGCAACTTGTTTCAATCTCTTCAGGGGCAGTCAGCCGGATTCCTGCCTCTAGATCCTCAACATCCTGGTGATATTCATTACTGGCTTATCCCATGGGGACTGCCTGCTGTCAGCTGCAGATGGCTTATGCTTCCCAGCTCAGCACCTGGCATTGACAGCATGAAATATATCCATGGGGTATTGAGACTGGGAGGTAACAATAAGGGTTGGGGAAAGAGGGAGAGGGGACTGCAGCTTCTTTCCCATGGGAGCCAGATGAGACAGGATGCATGTCTGTGTTGTGCACCAGTCTCATCTGGGCTGTGTCTGCTCCTGGTGGTGGTCATTTCTCCTCATGACATGAGATGCTGTGAGGAGGTGATTGCTCACTCTCATAGACTGCGGAGGAAAGGAGAGGAGATAAACAACTTGCTGTGACTGCCAGAATGGCTAAGGCTTCGTGTGTATGATGTTTTATTGCAGACACTGCTAATGGGAAATGTTTGCTCTTATGGGTAGATTGACTTGGGGCTAGAAGCTGTGAATCTAAACTGCTGTATACATGTGTAGAAAAAACATTCAGCATAGGGCCTCTATAGGATATCATCCCTTTACTCCATGGTTGTGCAGCATCTAACACAAGGGAGACCTGGCTGGTTATGAAGGCTCTTGGAGACTAGTGCAATACAGTAAAAAATATAACAGTCATGATGAAATATCACACAAGCAGATTTGATCCCATGTGACATCCGCATGGCTCAGTAGCAGTGAACATGGGTTACACAGAGCAACCTGGAATTTTGTGAATAACCATATTGCCTATTTAGATTTTGAGCCAATGCTTATTACTGCTTGCCACTGCAAGTGGCTGGGAAGACAATATCCATTATGATCTTGTTCTGTTACTTCTGTAGACCAAGCAGGCAAGCAGCAGTGCTACCATCACGGGACGCATTTGCAAAAGTGCCCTTGTAATTTAGGAGATAATGTTCCATTTCTAGAAGTGACTTCAATACTGGGGAGCTAAAAGCCTGGTCAAAAGCCAATGAGACTTCAGAGTTATGTTTCTGTTCTAGTAAGAGCACTCACAGAGGAACAGATATACATCGTACTTCCAAGTAATTTTGAGGATTTAAAAATCTCACTCCCCAGCTAGATAACAGAAAATGACCTTCCACTTGACCAACAAATGCTTTGCAGCTTAAGCCCTAGTTCCAGTTAATTTCTCTTCACTAATGGGCAGTGTGGGGTTTAAATCTTCTTGCATGGAGAATTTACATGTCCCCATATCCATTCAAGCATAACACGAAAGCAATCAGCTCTCTGCTGTGTGAAAATGAGTTAGTGACTTGGTCCACTGCAGAGATAAGGTGAGATGGAACACATTGGTTAGTATTCTAAAGATACACTAAGGTTTGGATGTTTGGATTTGTCTATTTGAACTCGGGATTTATCCACATTCATTATCATAGTAATACTTGCAATATCAGGGTCTAAATAAAATCTGAATAAAATAAACAAGGACAACAGTGAAAGGATTTAATGAATGGCTATTTCTAGGATGCACAAAGGGATGAAATAGACTAGATTATATATTTTTTAATCTATACAGTTTCTTCTACACCTACACTCTTCTTTCTTCCAGAATTCAATGTAAGATCTCTTGGTTTCTCCTTCTAGCCCTGCCCGTACTGGTTAAAATCACACTTCCCACCACTATCTTCTCCCCGAGTTGGGGTCCTGCCTGCCCGTCACAGCACAGTAACAAGAACAGGGTGCTCCTTTCCGATATTACCCTCGCAGGAGTAAGTAGTAAATACTGTGCCCTCATTATCCATGATGAAAATCTACTTACAATTAGAGCTGGCTGGGAACCAGAATTTCAGTGCCATGGAAAATTCTGAAACAGTAAATGAAACCTTAACGTTCTCGATAATCAGAATGAAAAGATAATGCTTGCAAATGTCCTCTGAAAGAAGCTGTCTGAAAACGGCTGGCTTGGGTCTGTCCAAGCTTTGCATTTTTTCCATTATTGAATGTTTAATTTCTGAAAAGCTAAAAGGCATAATTTTAACATGGTAAACAATTTTGTTTCTGCTTTCTCATTACACATGATTTTCTTTCAGCTTCTGTAATACATTAAACCCTTACCTACTACATGTATAATTTAAAAGATAATTCTGGAATGTGTTATTTTAGACCTGTTTAATGGAAAACCTGAAAAGAATAATTTTGATTTTCTGACTTAGATGACATTTTTTTTACCTTTTTACCTTTCCTTACAAAAGCCAATACATTTTGCCAGTGGACACTAGGAAAGAATTCTAAGTTCCTTTTGTGCCTGTGGTGTGATTTTTGTGTTCTGTGCTCAGCATTGATGGATTCGTCACAGAAAAAAAAAAAAAAAAAAGAAACTCACACAGCTGTAATCTCTGAGTTTTTAGAACAAAATGCAATCCTTGATCAAACAATTTTTTCTTTGATCTTATCCCTTACAGAAGGCAGGAAAAGCTGACAGGAGTTTGCCTCTGCTTTGCTGTCTTATTAGAAGAGCACAATACATTTTTGCAAGAAGACATTAACAAGATCATCAGAAAATAGACAAAATAAACCTCATTGGCAAACTGTTCAAGCACCATCTCAGTTCTCCCCCACTTCTCCCTTCCCCCTTCCCAAATCTATTTCTTCTAGAGAATTACACCTAAACTGACAGTGTTTTAATTAGAAGTGTAAATCTGGGATTCTAAAGCCATAGTTGCTTTGGGAGGATTTCCCAGATTTCCTGTTAAATTCAATTCTAATAAAGGCTCACTTAGTCAACTGACATATTTGTCACTGAATGAAATTATGCAAAACTGTTGAAAGAAAAGCTATTACATGCTTGTTCTACTGATTGTGGGTCAAATTCACTTTAGGTCTTCTGCCCACACAGATCCTCTGATCTCCAGCACTACCCTGCTAATTTGATACTGACTCTACATGATTTCGTGGGTCTATCTGAAGACTGACTGGTAGTGGATTAGTTGCAAACATTGTGCTCCAGTTTTGCTCTTATTTTAAACAAATTTTCAACATTAGGCTCTGTCGATGGAAATCAGCTTTGCTTTTTCTCTGTGTCACAGACCATCTGGCATGATTGCTCTCACCATTTCATCTCCCACCCTGACATGAACCTTAGATTTGTTGTGAATAGTCATAGATAGAGGAACAAACTTAGCATGGGGTTGTGGAGCTGGGAACAGCTCTGGGTGCATCCCTCACATACATGCTGCAAAGCTCTTCTTATGCACTGTTATGCCACAGAGAGTTTTGAATGAGCAGTTTGTCCAGAATCATAGAATGGTTTGGGCTGAAAAGGACCTTCAAGGATGAGCAGGGACACCTTCCACTACACCAGGATGCTCCAAGCCCAATCCAAACAAGCTGTTTGTCATAAAATGAGAGTAATTATAATGCATGCTTCTCTATGCTGTATTATTAATCTTGTTGCCCTTATCAGTTTGCATTTACATATTATTGAACCCTGATGCCTGGTATAAGAGTCTGGAGCCCTAACTACAGTGCTGGGCTTTAACACTGCAAGAGTGCCCTTAAAAACCACAGAAATAAGAATGTTTTCTACTGACATTCTCATTTACCTCTCCTAGCAGTACAAATTCCTTCTTCATCTCCCTTCACATCTTTTCTATAGAGGTTACAGCTGCCTGTTTTGATTCACTGTGGATAACATTAACCTGTGAGACAGGGTGAAAAAGCTGGGAGTGCACAGGTACTGGGAGTTCCATGCCATCTCTCTCTTGCTTTTCTTTTTCTAATTTGAAAACATTTGAGAGCTTCCTAACTTTTGTATATAGGCTGGAGATCTGCTTTTTTCCATGTTTTGGGGCAACCCATATCGGCTCAACGAACACCAAAGCCAATATGCCGTAAGGAGGCAATATGGATTGCAGAAACCCAGCAGAAGTCCTTTTAAGGAGGAGTCTTGGTGTCACTTGCTGTGTAAATATTGCAACAACTGAACATATTGTCTGCAAATATGCAGAAACACCCAGATTCAATGGGAGGTGTATATCTGTGAGGCTTTAATTATAAGTCATAGTTTATTTACCATTTAAGCTAATGGCCTTGGACAGCAGTATATTGTCCCTCTCCTACTGTTTCATCTCTTCTTTTGCAGAATATGTTGGCACTTTTTTCTTCAATTTACCTTTAATGAGCAAAACCTCTATCTAAAGTGAGATTTCCTGCTTAGTCAGAAATGCATCATGCCACTTGTGGTTCCTCAGTCATTGGAGCTTGGATTGCTGCAGTGCTAAGTATAACCATGACTATGTGGAGTCCCTACAGGCTGTTTTCAAGATATTCACTTAGCATTTTAACAGGCAAGAGATACCTAATGGCTTAACTAGAGGACTAGCATCAGAAACTCTTTTTTCTGTTGTTCCCTGGAAAGCCCTGCCACGTTATGGGTAGCTTAATTCATGTCTCTAGTTCAGTTTCCCGCTATAGGAGAAGGAGATGAATCACATTTATGAACTTCGGGCCTGAAGCGTTAACCACCAGGTGGAATTCACTTCTGAGGTGCTGCTTTGCCCACTTCCCCTTCCTAAAATACTTAATCCCTGCAGGCAGAGGCAACATCAAATGGGCCCAGCTATGGAGGGGTAATTTATGTACCCAATAGCAATCTGCAGGTTGTGTGCTCCTGTGGTCCTCAGTGGACACAGACTGCAGCCTGCTGATACACAACCAACACAAGTCACCTGCTTAACTAAAGAAGGATGGTGTTGGAAGCACTAGATGCCAAGCAAACATGGACTGACATAGGCAGCCAGCCCCCCTTAACTTCAGCAGGACCCATGTACAACCCACGGTATAAGAACACTCCTACAGAGCAGAACTGCACCAGTAAGACGTGTCCTTCCTGCAAAAGAGCCACCTTCTCTGAGCAGTCAGAACTGGCGGCTGAAATGAGATGCTTATCCTAAACCTACAGGATAGTACACCCAAGTCTTCCAGAGTGCTGCTAAAAAACATTGTAAAGAAAGGGCTAAAGATAGATGGATGAGGTGGAACCCTAATTAAAAATAGGAGTGTGGTTGACAGGCAGAACAGCTAGATCTAAAGAAGTACACTGTCATCCTCTCAAGTACAGGTGCTCCTCCACGTTACAAACCAGGGTAATTTAGAGGGATGAGTATTTAGACATAGGGTTGCTGAGAAACACGTGGTCACTTTGGGCTGCTTGGCAGCTCTGTTGAAAGGCAAACTCTTCCCCCTTCTGCAGCTCTGCCAGCTTTTGTACAAGGGAAAAAAAGTAGTCTCTCATCATGCCTTTGAGCAAAAATTTCAGTGTAAAAAAAGGCACTTCACGTATTTTTCTCACTTCTGTGACATTTGTTTGCTTTGCTGAGAAAAACTCGCAAGGTGACAAGCATAAAATGTTGTCAGCAGCACTGGTTGGAGCCCCCCAGGAGATTCATTACTCAGGGACTTCCTCAGCCTCAGGTGGCCCCAGATTTAACAGCACTCATCCTTCTTTTTAAACAACAGCCTATTGTGCTAATGTCCTCTGCTGTGTTGCTGGGTTTCATATGCTCTCCCTCAGTCTCCTCTTCAAAGTCTGCTCGATGAAAAAGCTTTTTTCCAAAAGATTTACTGTATTTTGCATTATACACTACCAGTTCTTCATTTTTCCAAAATCCTCTTTAGGCATCTGCATGTGCTTACAATTTTGAGCTCCGTTTCTGAGACTTTTGGGCAATGTTACATTATCTTAGGACTTCTTCCAGGGTGCCTTGCTTTGGTTCTTTTTTTGTTTTCTTGTATGTCTTTTGTTCAGATTTCCCAGTCTGGTGAGAGAAAGGCCTTTTCTGGAAGGAGAGCATTTTCTGCAGTGGAAAAACGTGACTCTGAGCAGTATTCCCAAAGATTCCCTTCCTTTTATGTCTCATTTCTAATTTAAAATGTGATCCCTCACCAAGGCTGTACAAGTTACATTTTCCCTTTTTCACTTTGAGCCTTTCTTTTTCCTACCAGAGCATACTGTAGCCCTTGGAGAAGTGTCGAGGAATAAGTCTGGTCTCCCCAGCAAGTGTTTTTTTAGACACACTTTATGTGCATAGGAATGCCTGTCTTTTAACATTAAAACCCCAAACTGTGAAGGGAAAACATGTTCAGCTTTTCTGCTATCCCTTTTCCACCTGCTAAGATCCATTTGGTGACTTCATTTCTGAAGGCTTCAGAAGCACTGCTAAGATGAAAAGCTGCCTCCTCCCCCTGTTTGCCTCTCTGCAGCCTGAGATCCTGCTTCTTATTGAGAGCTTCAAGAAATGAGAGAAGAGAGAATCCCTCCTATGGGAGAGCATCCTGTGCACTTGACTCCTGCATCTGGGTCCTCATGGACCCTTCTGCACATCTCACGCCTATCCATAGTATACAGGTACTTATTTTTACTGCTTTACCATGTGAGGACTTATCTTCTCCACTCTTCTTTCCTACTTCCCTGTTCACATATTTGCCTCCCATTACTTCTCTTCAGACTACATTGGGAGAATTCATTAGTGTATATAACATGCTTTGAAGTTGTCCAAATAACAGTGATGTAACACTTTTGCACTTCTATAGGCTCTTTTATCTGAAGATCAAAGTAGTATGTTATGATTACCATGATTGGATTATTGCTGCTTAGCCTTTGAATCTAAGGGTAAGCAGCAACTCTTCTGGGTAGGCATTAATCAGAATTACCGTCTGATTTTATTAAATAGATTGAATGCCATAAACGATGATGCTTCTTCAAGAAAGGGGTTTGTACACAAGCTCTACACCCTTTCTTACTATTTGATGATATAGATCAGGTGGCCCCTAAGCTGTCAATTGGCTCCTTTGATCGGAGTGAAAATGGAAGTTAGACCAAGACACCAACATGGAGGACATCAGAGGTAACTCCTTGATCTGCCTCCTCCAACTCCAGATCTTGCCAAAGCACAGCGAGGCTTTTGCCCCCCATTATCAGGACCCACATTTTGCTTTTCCCAAATACTTAGCTTCATCAAGACTTCCATAATGAATAACCTAGCATCTGTCATATTTCAGTCAATTTGTCTTTGCCTGCTCACCATTTCGGAGTGCTACAATGGACATTACTAGCTCTATGTATGCTAGCTCTACGTATGCATTCCCAAACTTCTTGTGAAAAGGGGGTATGGTGCTTCCCCAGTTACAGGACAAGTGGTTGGGGTGAAATGTGGGACAAAAGCAGAATAGGTACAATAAATCCCAAATTCCAGTATAATAAGTACTCTGGGTCTCCCAATGGAGGACATGAGGTTTTGGCCAGGTGGGGATTAGACCAGCAAAGAGCAGCTGTGGATGCTCTGTGTGTTATGAGCCATCACAGTTTGAATTGAGGAGTTCAGTGCTCATTCAACTGTGCATCCAGAGAGTATGCACATGATAACTTAGTGCTGATAAAAGTGATGTACAGCATATGGAAGAGTTATTTAAGCAGGGCTTCCCTGTGAAAACATGCTCAGGGCTTCCCAGCTTAGTTACAATATTTTCCTGGAGTGCCAATGCTAAAGCAGTGTGTGACAGACGGCCTTGCAGAGGACACCACTCTGGGGAGATGGAGGTCATTCAGCTCTTCACAACCCTTATTCTTCAACAAAAACACATGGCAATGCAACCTAGCTATTAGGAAGACGCAGCCATGTGCAGTCCTGGCTGGAGCTCAGAGGATGTCAGACCCCAGCTGAGCGGACGGCTCAGGGATAACAGGTTATCAAGAAGGAAGAAAATAAAAAGAGAGTGTGTGTTCCTTTTACTGATTGAAAATTGGCAAGGTGGAGTGTAACATAATAGGGAATCCCTGGAGCCTCAGAGGGTCTCCTGCCAGAGTTATGAGAAAGGCTATAAATCTCAGAGGACCCCCACAAATCTTAGTGCCACTCATGATCCTGAGCCAGCACAGAGCATTAGAAGCACAAGCAGCACATGCCATTTCCATGTCAGAGATGCCCTGAGAGAACTTCCCAATAGATTAAAAAAACTGGACAATACACTTTCCACCCCTTGCTATTTTTAACTATGTTTTCAATCAAAAATATGACAAACATCTATTTAGCCCAGAAGAAAGAGATTGCAAATATATTTTTAGCTAAATAAATCTGCTTTTGGATCAAGTGTTTGTCTTCTTATTTTAAACACAACTGGTGGGAGGATTAGTAAGTCTGTCACTCAATGGGGGACCTCCAGCGAATTTCTTGCTGCCCCCCCCAGGAACCTCAATGGCAAAAGCCTGAAGTCAGAGCTGTGGAAGAGTGACTGGGTATGTTTGATAGGGAAACCACACCAAGCAGGTGGCTTACAGGTCAGTGGAATGAACATTCATTACATCTGCAGCATTTAGAAATATCCAGATGGCAGAGCATGGAAATTCAATAGACTCGTTTTGTCCTTTACAGATTAAATTGCATTTCCCCAACAATATTCTCTCGGCTGGTTATTTTCTTCTTTTGAGTCCTGTGTATCCTTCAGCATTTTTCCAAATGAAAAATTGGATAGCAAGGATGATTATTTTAAACGAATTTCCATTTTCCCCTGGCTGCCACATTGCGGTTGCCATGGAATTGTGCAGACTCCAAAGGGGACTGTTTAGTTGGATATTGTGCGATTTGTCTAGCTACTCCTCTGGTGAGTCACTTTCCCAAGTTAAGGGTGTTTCAAAGATAAGTGAAGAGATAAGGGAAGTTCCTGGAGATTTATAAGTACTGCTCTTACCCTGCGACCTGAATTTCCTCTCCCTGGACATAATTAACTCTACCAGGTAGAGATAATCACAAAATCACTTTTAAATGACTTCTACAGAAGTTAGAATCCTGATTTTTTATTGCCACACTGAGAGACTAACCTCAGCTCACCAGTTCAAGCAAACTGTCAAAAATAAATGATCCTCAGCTTTGTCCCCTTGGACAAGCTTTTAAGCCTTCCAGATATACCCTATGTTGAAGAAGGAGCAGGGTTGCTTCCAGCATGGCTTGGCTGCCTTGATCCCCAGGGCAGCCCTAGCATGAAATGCAGGTTACATGTGCTCCCAAAGGAAAACAACAAACTGCTTTCTCCTTCATTGCAAAAATGTGCCCTTTGCCTTGAGACTGAGCAGTGAAGCCAACTGGTGATTAGCATCCTGTAGGAGCAAGTACATCATCTCCCATGTTCCCAGAGAGGCTTCAGGAAGCCCTGCCAGCAAGCTCCACTCCACCACTCATTCCTGTGCAGACAGTGCAAGGAAAACAGGAAAAGGACAAATCTTTCCTAATTTATTCTAGGAATCCTGCCTTAGGAGAGCTTGAACAGAAGACAAGTTAAGGTTTAAGTTTATAATGGGTACCACAAGGATGTCATCAAAACTGTGCATCAGGCCAAAAAGACTGCCTGCTGCTTGGACCGTCAAAGAAGATGCCTACTGAAATCAAGAAGAGTCGCCAAATAAACACCAAAAATCAACCTTCATTTCAGGAAGGAAATGAAATCCTTTTAATTGCTAAATGAAGCTGATTCTAATTTCCCAGATTCTAAATTTTTAACAAAATCTGTATGTGCGCTGCAAATACGAGTTAAGCAAAGGACAGAAAGGAAATAATGTTCTTGAAACAACCCAAATCAAACCTCCCACTGAAAAAGAGAAAGCTTTTGTTCTAAATATTTTCTGATTCAGTTGTTGTCTGAAACCGGATAAAATCTTTCAGTATGAGGAATATCTTGATGGAATTTAAAAGTGCTGCTATTTTTCAAGGTCTCTAGAGGCTAGTTTAGGGAAAAAAACTCAACAACTTGTGGGCAATTTTGCTGCCATTTCCACCAGCTCTATGGCTAAGTCTCCTGTGTATTTTTCAAATGATCTAGAAAGAAATGTAAATAAACAGGAAAAACAGCAGAAGAGAATCTTCAGCATTAATTACAAGTACATAGTAAGTACCATACTTGCTCTTCCACAGACAATCCACTGTGATTGAGTGCAACAGAAACCCTGCAAGGGCATGCAGTGAAATAGAAGCCCAGCTGCACACTGTATAGATCAGCCAGAGCACCCTGTTTCCGTGTCACTAGAAACAAATAACGATGTCCACAAGATGCTTATAAATAATTGATAGCATCTATTGACTGGATAGCAGCCAGCAATTTATATCTCTTCTACCCACCTCAGAGCTCATTCATACATCATCTCTGTGAGTAAACCTCCCCAACCAGTGCATTACCCAAAGCCAGGGGTCACTGCTCGGCACATGCCACTGCACCCTGCATGTCACATCTGGACTCTGCAGGCAAGTGAAGATCCATCTAATTCTTTATCCCAAGTTAGCTGAAGGGCGGATCACATCTTGCACCATGTCTCTTTACATGCAGCAAACACCCACACCAACAATCTATAGGACAAACTAGTGTGGCCAAGATATTTCCGAGCAGTGGTCCCCATGGCATATTGTACAAACCACGTCCCGCATCCCTGCTGATGCTCTTGAAACATCCCCTTTCAAGTCTGGCTCTCTCCCAGACACAGGCTGTGATGAAAGCTTCATCCATCATTTCACTGGTCAGCACAGGCTGACCAGGGCATCTCCATCTCTGCTATTAATCACACAGATTATACCAAGCTGTGTTGTCCAGGTATCATGACATGATACCCTATCATCTATACATTTCCCTTTTACTCACGCTAACTTTTGATCTGCAATAAAAATAAATGTGTTTTGTTTCCACAATATAGTATAAAGAGAGCCCCTGTGGAGCTGGGTTTATTTTTGGAGATCTCTGTTTAATTTTCCTCTGGCAGGGCACAAAGGATGGCTGCATTTACTAGGTGATACTGTGTGTTATTTATCCTGCTGTCAAACTCCACTGGGGACAAGACTCTTATAGTCACTCAGCTGAGAGAAACTGTGTATATTCTATCTCATGGTATCTTCAAAGGAAGAATAAATTCCTTTCTGGAAGATCTATTTTAGCCAAATGTATTTAATTTTAGTTAAACATAAGTTTTCTGTGTCACAGGAAGAGTCACCAGATTAAATTTAATAGTCTCCAATATACGGGAAGTCTCTTTTGGGCTCCAACATATGAAGCAACACATTTGGCAATAATAAAAGGCAGAAGATCAAGCTAGGAAGCTGACAAGAGAAATACACATTTTGCTCCCTGCTTTTCTATCTTTTTCACACCAATCAAATGATATATTTTGTAGAAAACGATGGGGCAAATGTAAAATTCAGATGCCTCATTTTGCTGCAGAGGAAGTCGGGAAGCTCAGATGTCCCCAAGGTCTCCTTCTCAAAGGCCTCAGGTCTACCCTGAGTGAGGAACGGCAGCAACGTCCTAGATGTTAGCGAGGTCCCACTCTCCACATCTGCTACACACAAGGGGTTATTTTAAGCTCTGAAGACAATATATCAAATTACGTTTCTGAAGAACGGTACAATGTGAGTTATATTTACTTCATATTTCTCTTTCTGCAGGTTCCTGCTATTGGCTGCAGGATATTTATTACCTCTGAGAATCTCCTTTCTGGGCCTATATTTCACATTTAATGAGTGCTTTTGCAATTTCATTACTGTTTTCTGAAGTTAAGGTTGCACTTTACAAAGCCTAATGGTTTATGGTCCATTTCAGACTTCACTGATTTCTGCCCATTACTATGTACATGCAACTACTCACAACTCCAAAATGTTGTTTCTCCTCCATTCTGCTGTGTGTAGGCCAGTAACCTGAAAGCACAGACTTTAATGGCGACAACAGGGAATATCTCACATCAACTGGGACAAATTAGTCCACATGGTAGTGACTGAACCACATTCTGATAGTGCAGAATGGGACTGCACACTCCAGTGGGAAATGTCCAGGAGCTAATAGCCTCCTTTGGTTGAAACTACGTACCTACAATTGAGTCATGCCACTTATGGCTTAGAAGGGATTAATTCTTTGCTCATGCTCATGTTGCAGCATCCAAATGCACCCACAGACTGCCGCCAGCTCCAGCTGGGGTTCTCCATGACTGGTTATTGCCCAGCCTTTGCCATATTCATCCAGTCTATTGCTGGACAAAAAGGCTTCAAAGCTTCAAGGGCCCCAGTCTACCTCATGCCCAGCAGCCTCACTCCTCAGGTGAAGAGGCTATGAGCAACAGCTACACTCTGTCTTGGCCATCTGCAGGCTGTCAAATCCACAGTGTATCTTTGAAGTCCTTGGTAGGTTGTGACCAGCATACTTCAAAACCTGACTGAATTTCTGGCTAGTAAGAATGTCCTTAAAAGGATGCCACTTCAAAAACAATTTTTTTTGCCTCTGTTGGGGACCAAAGTTCCCTGGGGACTGGTCTGAGGCTGAGGAATGCACATTTACAAGAGCAGGGAACTGCTGCAGACCTCACCACCCCCTGTGCTGAGTGATGCGTCTGCACTTTTGGTCTTACATCTTTTTTATGATAAATACATAGTGGCATATGCACTTAAAACAAGCATGCTCTGGGGAAAAAAAATACAAACCTCCAGACAAATTTCCCTTACTCCTTCCCAAAACAAAACTGAAATAAACAACCCTAAACCTCTATAAAAACAAAATACACCCCTGCACTTGCTCCCTTCTGCCAGGGAGAGAATGACAGAACAGATGTATAACAGAAGCTATTTATGTTGGTTAATATATTACTGGGAAATGCTGAGATTGTAGCGATAAGTTTAGAAGCAACCACATAGGAAATATATTGGAAGAGAGCAGATCCCCACCTGCCCACAGTGTGGTTCTACCAAGCATTCCTTGCTAAGTGATGTGTTACAGAAATCCTTCACTAGGTTCGTGTGAAAAGTACATGTGAAATAGAGAGCGCGCTCAGAGCCTTTCTGTACAACAACATCCTACGGAAATTCTCACTCTTCTGCTTCCTCCTTCCTTTCTCATTTCATAGAAATGCACCTCTCCACTTGCAAGAATCTCAGGGAGCTGTATTCAGAGTACTGGGAGTTATAATAATTCCCATATTTCATTTTTGGGATGTTCTCTTCTTGCAAATATCTGTAGTCTGGAAGTGCTCTTGTGCTCCATGGGAAAATATTCAATGAAATTGTAATTTTCATTATCAGGATGATCCAATTAGCAACATTAAAATAATAACAACAGAACCATTCTCATTTCCCATTTCACAGCAAAATAAAACAAGCCCTTGAAATGGTGATTCAAAGCGTGTTGTTTAGCTAGAGCACATTTTGTTGTTTGAATCAAACCCACTGATCTCTCCCTGACACTTTTTTATTAAAGATGCTTCCAAGTCTGCTGTTTTGCAGTCTCAGCTTTTCACCTCTCTACGTTCCTTCTTGGAACAGAAGCTGACGACTGAAATGTCCCCAAAGGAAGCCATTCTCTTTCCTAAATAAGAATAATGGTGACAGGAACAACAATGAGAATGATAATCACAATAACCTGATCCTAAAGCACGGAGCTGTGTTACAAAGCAGAGCTAAAGTTGAAATTCCCTCTGTTGGGAAAACTTTCTGAATGCTCCTCCTGGATTTCTTCTAATCAGCTATCAGATGATAAAACATATCCATAAAAGCTGTCACTATCAAAATGCCCTGCAGGCTTTTATTTCACCACTATCCCAAACTCCTTAGTATTTGGACAAATTGGCATTCAATAGCCAACAAGCTGATGCCTGGCCTCCCCCACCATCCCATGGGAGCTGTGCAGTTACTGGAGTTGCTAAACTTGCTGATGGAGTTGTCTCTTCTTCTTGTCCCCTGAGCTTTGATGCCATCCCAGCATATGGGAAATTATTTTCTGCCTACTCTATTCACCCATAAGATACATATCTCTGCTGAAATTCCCTTTGAAGAGAAGGGAGACAAAGCCCAGAAAAGTAAGGATGGAGAGAAAAGGAAACAAAAGGCTTCTTTGCTCTCTGTTTTCATCAGAGCATCACTTCAGAGGTAACCATGGTATGCAAATGCAGAAAATACATATGTTGCCTGCAGCTTCGTGCTTGTGACTGGTAGTACCTCTGGTTTGAGTCAAACGGGGATGAGTGTGCCACTCAGAGCTGTGGGGTGGGTGCAAGACAGCTGTGTCCTGCAAGCTGTCCTGCAGCACCGAGCAGCTTTGGTGCTAGAGCTACTCTCCCTTCATCCAACATCCAGAGCACACCTCTTGGGAATGATGGATGCATACAATCTACGTCCCAAGCCACAGTATGTTAACCCTTTTTCAGCCTCATACACCTTAAGGACATCTTCCCTGGACACAGAACTCTGGAGGTGTCAAAAACCTTATCCCTGGCTCATATCTGAACCTGTCTCGTGAGAATATACACAGACCACAAGAAAGATCCTTCAATTATAGACATTACTTGACAATTATATAGACATATAATTTGTGCATTTGTACTTCTCTGACCTTTCTAAAGGCCAATAATACTTAAAGCCACTCAGTGTGTTCCATAATGTTTGGCACAAACCATATAACCTTTCACTGGGTACCTGCTGTACTATTTCTCCCTACTATACTGGATTTTTATAGCTTCCCTATAATGTTAAAATGACCTTGCTTCTACCAACAATAAAACAAACGACTGACAAAAACTGATTGCAATCGTCTGGCTTTAGAAAATCTTGTTTGCATTTCTGTAAATGCCCTCGAAAGAATTCCCCAGGATAAATTTAGAATGGTATTTCGTGATCTCGAGTTTGAGGTCCTAAGTTCATGGCTGAGAGACCTGTGAACCCTTGGATCCTTTCTGAATCTGTAACTGATTCACAAAACCACACAATGGTTCAGGAAGGAAGGTCAAAAAGAACCTGTTCTGCTCCAAATCATGCAAAGATTAAACCACATGAACTGGAAAAAGGTTCACTGGGGAAGGCAACCCACCTGGGAGAAATATCACATCCTTGCTGCATGAAAGCTCCTAGGGAGAACCAGAGACTGTTGAATATCCCAAACTCATTTGTCTGGTCATTGGCTGGCTGGTCCCGTCCTTCCTCGAATTCCTCAGTGTGCCACTCGTAAGGGCTGAAGCGACTCACCAAGAAGAGGACAACGCTCACTCCAATGTAGGCAAAAACAATGCACATCCATATCTCGTAAGCCAAAGGATCCAGAAAGGAAAAAACTCCTGGTTTGGACTTCTGAGGTTTTTTTATCATGATAGATATACCTAAGCTCATGAACGGTTTGGAAAAGTCTATAACTTCTTCTCGAACCAGAGTGATGGTTAATGGTGCCACAGCCACATCCGCCCTCTGAAAAGGAGTGACAGAAAAGAGGTTTGCATTCTGGGGATAAAAATATATCTACTAACTCCTGCTTATGTTCCTTTGATCTCTGTTTACCCCTGCTATCTCAGAAAAAATCCTACAAAACCAATTGCAAGAGAAATGGCAAAAAGGAGCATCCCATAATATTGGTGGAATATTCCAACTTTGTTACTACTGGTTATCAGTTCATGTTTTGGAATAACAGTGTTTCTTTTTGCAGCCACCTAGCTCTTCATGTCTGACTTATCCACTGATGTCACAGTCTGATGTAGATGATTTTCACTGAAAGAGC
The DNA here is from genome assembly GCF_012275295.1 of Melopsittacus undulatus. Taxonomy (NCBI): domain Eukaryota; kingdom Metazoa; phylum Chordata; class Aves; order Psittaciformes; family Psittaculidae; genus Melopsittacus; species Melopsittacus undulatus. The sequence goes on along the minus strand of NC_047536.1, from coordinate 18,495,228 downwards.
TTTGTCATGCAGACATCAAAAGAGGCAAGGAAAAGGCCAATTGCCTGAAAAAGGATGCCAGGATGTTTACTTCCACCAGGAATAGCTTTTTGACTGCATGAGAATAGGAAAAAATGTTCCAGTGACACTGATGTGCACTCTCCGTTTATTTTACAACCCACCTTGAAAGTGGAAAGGCAAATGCATCGAAATGGCTGTCAGTACATGCAGTGGAGCTACTAGCAGGAGGCCGAATATTCCCTGCTCCAACACAGTGACACAGAGACTTGGGCTCTGATGCTTCCCCCACTGATTTCCCCTTTCTCTACAAGGCAAAATCAGACCCCTCTGAAGGATGACCTAAACACCACAGAATGTGAGCTACCAGAATGAACCAGGTTTACAGGTGTGGAGGGAAGGTGTATATCCAACATGTTGGAACTGAGTGGCTAGGCAGAAAGTAGTAGAGTCCTACTGTTCACAAGCCTGAGTGTTTGAAATCTCATCCTTCTTTCACCCTGCCATTATCATGCAAATATAAAATAGGGTAAAATTTGAAGATTCTGCCCATGGGAAAGTTTGACCTTTCAATACTTGATCTTCCAAAAATGGAAAAAAAAAGAATCTTGGAACTGTTGAAAGGAGCCATTTTGACATTTCCATAGTCACAAAATGTGCTGTCCTTCCCTAAATTAAAATGTTTTACTTGGGCTGATTATTTGCATTATCAGAGCTGCAGTCCTCAAGACAGGTCAGGATGACAGAAGGCACAGTTCCTTCGTACTCTAGGGCTTAAAAGCGTTCTCAAATACCAAGAGCTAAAGAAAATGGATAAGGTTGGAAACTCACCCCATAAACGAGTTCTCCCACCATGCCATTCCATGTTTTGGTGTCGGGGTCCCGGGCTCCATACTTCCCATCTCTGACAATCTCCAGCCTGTAGTGGTAGCCAACATGCTTTGCTATCTCAGCAGCAAGCTCCACACAGTAACCTTCATACCTTTCATTGCCTTCAAACTGGTTGGCATTCTTCTTGAGCATCACATATGGGTCTTCCTGGCACAAAGAAGACCAACATTGAGCCACACTCCACATCCTAGAGATGCACATCTGGGGCTTAGACTAGAGCCCAGTGTACAGCTTCTGGTTCCCATGCTCTATCTTTGTGTTCGTGTGCCAAAGAGCACATTCAATACACTGTGGACTTATTTTGGGAAGTACGAAGTGTGACTTTTATTGTGGTACTTTCTATTAATTCAAGCAGAATCTGTGTGCAGCTTCTGCAGCAATGGACCTGAGGGCAATGGAATACATAGGGAAATGGGGGCAACAAATCTTTCAGTGCAGCTCTGCAAGGGATATTTAGTGCATCTGAGCTGTGAATTTTCAAAGACTTGCCTGCATGTGTGGGCATGGGAAGAATCAAATCTGCTGAACAGGAGGAGAGAGCTGTAAGTTGTTTAATTCAGTCTGGGTATTGTGTCTTCTCTGTAGACTCACAGTAAGTGTTCAACAAACAAGTTAGTAAAATCTAGTGTTTCTGCAGGGTAAGCTTATACAATGACACAATACATGATACCATACATTAGGGGATACATATTATTCCTTCATGATTATAATGCAGATTTGTTTTTAAAGCTATGATTCAGCCTCTCTGCACAATACAGCTTATCCTTCCCAGAATTACAGCCCCCATTCTGTGGGCTAAATACAAAGCACAGGTATAATGGTCCTAATTTACCTATACTGTTGCTTCTACTATCTTGTCATAATCTTCTGTATTTTCTACACTTAAGCATGAGAGCTCTTTAATACCTATTTAATTAGCCACAGTAATTTTCAGATACCTTTATGGACCCAGCAGGAACAGTAAGTGCTGTTATTATTATTATTATTATCACTATTATAAAAATGATACAGTGCAAAGGAGAGCACAAGAAGGGGGAGAGGGAGTCTGCTCATCAGGGAGATGGGGTAAAGGGAGAGCTGGAATAGAAGCAACAGCACTTACTAGGATAGTTGTGACTATGTAAGTCCTGTTCAGGAGGCTTGTAGATTCATTGCCGCTTTGAGTATCAATGGCTGTTGGAACCAACTTCTCATCTTCATTCCAATAACCAATCTGCCAAATACAAACCCAGAATATCTTATTGGTATCTCTTTTTAATATTAGCCAGGATATGGTAACAGGGTTATCCAAGCAGGATCAAATTCCTCTTTATGTTCACACCAAACAAGAGATCTCCTCTCCCAATTCTTGATGTCTTTTGTTAGGAGGACCAGGAACTTTCCCATCCCCCTATGACTCCAGCCTGAAAATAATATGCATGATATGCACAATTCTTTTATGCACGTAAAAACATTAAGCACATGGCACTGGGGGGTTATTGCCATTCCCTGCTGCATCCCTAAGCCAAGAGTTCACCTGTACACCCTGTGTAACTTAAGAGTATTTTTTTAATGGTGAGCATACCTGCTGCATGTTCAAATGCTGCATGGTGCTAAAATGCTGTCCTGCATCTAACAGCCCATATGAACATAGGACTGACTCAGCACATCTTGAGACAACAAGACAAAAAATCAAGTGAGGAAGAAAAAAAAACCCTGGCCAATGCAAAAAAGTTTAATGTTATGAATAAACTGAACAATTTAGTAATGGAAAGAGTTCTCATGTTAAGGTGTTCTTATTACTAATCAGGGATTTGGCCTGATCTATCACTGCTTGCTAGTAAAGCAGAGTGCCACTGAATATCACTAGGAAGATCATTGCTGAGGTTATCCATTTTGAGGACTTGATTTTATAAGAAGCTTTCCATCACCTCATGTAAGGATGAAGTTGCCTGAGCTCTGCTCATGTGAAAGGAATTTCTTATCACAGTAAATGAGAAAGGGTATTAACACAGGGCATGACCGGGGCCTGCTGATGACAGATTAGAGATCATAATAGCTCAAGAGAGCTGTTTCTTCTCCTCTTGGCTCTCTCTAGATTGCTGCCTTCTTCATGTTCAGAGCCCCAAACTGGACATAACACAGCATTTTTGCTCTTTTCAATACCACATAGAGGAAGACACTTTGTATATCTTCAAAATCATGCTTCTTTCTTACTGAGAAATGTGCCTTTTTTTTGCTTGATTGTGGTGGGCTCTGATCTTTCTCATCAACTGCTCTCAGGTGTAAGTATGAATTGGGGTAGAGGCTGCAAATGTAGAACTTTCACTATTTGTTATTTTTCTCAGTTTCAAACATGTATTTTATTTTTCAAGGGATTAAGGGGATATGGAGGGATTCCAATGAATGCCCCATTCCAAAATTTTTAGTAGAGCTCCTTTGTCACCAGAATAATGGAATTATTCTTTGTTCTTCAGATAGGCAGTTATCTGAAGTGGGACATAAGCACACAGAGTCAGATTTTCCAAAGGATTAACATTTCAAGAGCTCAATATTACTGAACAAGGCTGGATTTTTCAAAGTGCCCAAGACGCAGAAATACACAAAGAGATCAAGACTCCGGAACAGCTCAGATGCCTGTGTAGCTATCAGGATGTGGTTAATGGTAATGCTTTTGTCACTTCAAGGAGAGCAGAATTAGGTCAACATGAAAGAGTCACCTACACTGGTTAGGGCAGACCACATCAACCTGTATCTGCCTTGGCTCATCCTCGCAAAAGCGAGAGAGCAAAAAACAGATGTTGTGCAGCTGGGCCTGAGACAATATGTCCTGCCAAAAGCAAGGCTGAGTTGGCCAAGCTTTTACTATTCTGGAAATCCCTGCCCCACAGCTGAGATGCCTTTATTGCTCTTGCTAACCCCTTCCATATGTTGCATTTCCTTAGCAATATTCCATTAATTTTCCCTAGTGCTCGGCTTTGCTTATGCAGGGCGCTGGGAATGCACTTGTCGTGACTTCACGTACAAGCTCTTGTGAACAGAAACATCTGCTGAGACCTAACCGCACCATAACTCGAACACCAGGCTGGTGCCTGACACAGGATCTCAGATCGCTCTCTACTTTACCTTTCTGATCCCATCATGTTTCATCTCAATCACATGCAGGGTGTAGTTGGTCCTCCGTCCCTTCTCATTAAACTGAACGTTGCCAGACAATCCTTCAAAATGGACCTTAAAGACATAAATATCAATGAGGAGAGCAAATTGGGCAGGATCTCATGTGGTGGTGATTTGGCAGCAGTAAGAGAGGAGGGAAAGAAGGATGGAGGGTGCTGTCACATCTTTCAGATACATGCAGGAGAGACAGGACACCTCTCTGAGACTGGCTTTCACTTAGGTTTGCTCTGTACAGCATGCCTGGCCTTGTGCAGGGTCATTCTCTTAACTTACCTTTTCTTTTAAAACCCCTCTCTCTTGAAACTTAGTGGTCTATTACTGCACTCAGGTGCCAGCTCCGATGTGTGAGCACGTCACTGCTCGGGAAGTGACAATGAGCTACATCAGCTCTAAACTCCTTGGGCTTTGTGGAGGATTTTTTTTTGTATCTTCTAAATCTGACCTGGAGTCATGATTTGGTTAAGAATTTGTCAGTTCAAATCAGGAACTGTATTGGGAGGAAATATGAAATTGTGGCCACAGCTCCTAGCTGCTGTCTTTTGATAGAGAGGAGTCTACCAGTTAAGAAGCAAATGTAATTACTTCTTCACCAACTTAATAAAACCTGACAATTTCATATTGTAAATTAAATTTGTATAGGAAACTTCAAATCATAAATCTCTGCTGATAACACTGCCGAGCTGAGGAACGCTGTTCATGTCACATCCCATATCCTGAATTTCTCCTCTCACTGTGGCCATTTGAATTGCTGCAAAAGTGCCCAGCATGATGTGGAGAAGGGCTTCCGACTGGAGCGACATACAGCATGTGGGGATCAGGATCTTGGGAAAAGGAGTGTAAATTTGTGTCTCTGTAACAGACCATTAAGAGAAGTGCATATGCCACTGAAATGGAAATTAAAGGTTTGCTCTCAGCCTTTCCATTTGCTTTGGACAAATCTATTGTCTCTGCAGCTGAAGTCTTCCCACATGCAAAATGGGAACAGGTACTTAGCAGCCTTTTAAAGTACTCCGAGATGCTCAGAATAAAGACCCACCGTGAAGAAATGAGGATATATTATTATAGAGGAAATCTGTTGCTAATCTGTTTAAAGTGTGTTTGTTTTCCAGCTATTATTGCAAAGGTTTGTCATGAAAATCAACATCTGCCAGTATTTTCTGCAGCTCCTCCACGTCAAGAGGTATTCCTGGTGACATTTGGAGAAATATACTTTTCCCTTCACACAAGACACAACATGCCCATAAAATATAGATACACTGCAAAAGCATCACTGTCTTAAGCACTCCCAAGCTGCTTTTTTCATGGCCCCTTGGGTTTTCTTTTCAGATTCTGACCAACCCTGGAGCTCAGGTCATGGATGTTTGTAGCTTTATATGCACTAGAAGGCAGGTGGACAGAATCAATTTCTTCTATATGAATGAATGAATTCGTAATGCTGTGCTATCTATGTACCAATGAAACAGCAAAAGGGATCTCTCCCATCCATGCTGGAGGATGCAGCACAACCTTTCCATCATTTACCAACCTTTAAAAGATCCCCTGAATTACTATAAAATACAGTGAGGATTGACTGCAACAGTGCTAAGCACCACTAGAATCAACTGGAGACATGGAGCATTTTCAGGCATGTGGTCCTTTGCTGGGGAGCTGGAGCAGAAGGATGCTATTGTTGCCTTCTAGTTTACAGGGCTAGTCAGCACTTAGTTACGTGCTTAGTAAATGTGGTAACAAAAAAAAATATCTGTCAAAAATTAGCATAATCTTTTCAAAGTACAACTAAAACCTCAGTGTACTGGTTTAAAACAACATTTTGTGAGCATTTTCCTGGGAAAAAAAAAGTAATTCTCTTCAATAAAAGCATACATTTTGCTGAAAAGTGTTAGATTTCTGTTTTTGAAAATTGCAGAATGTTTCAAATTGCTTTTCATCTTTGCTCCTGCCATGCATGGATCCTTCCAACACCAGAGGGAAATAAGGCAATTCTGGAGCATACTGCAGGTGTCTGAGTAGAAAAAAGTACACAAACTTCTTGCTTTTAAAATGTTAAGCTTATAAAATGTTAGGCATTCGTAAATGGGAGGTGAAGAGAAAGCACATCATGAATAGCTGTAAAAATTGCCCTAATTGTGAGTCTTTACAGAAAGGATAACTCAAGCCTTCAATCTAATCAAAAGTTCTTCTATTTCCACCTGCTTCTTTCTTGCTACAATATTAAATGCTGGATAATTATTAAATTCAGAGTGCAGATTTCCTTAGGAGATTTCTTGTTTCAGAGCTTTTCATTTTGAGCATCGCAATTGTACTGGTCAAACGTTTTTATAATTCTAATTTTTCAATGGTAAAGAAACAATTTTTGCAAATGGTTCTTTGTGGGTTTTTTTCCCCAAAGTCACAACAATTGAAAACTTCAGACTTTTGAAATTGTTTTAATGAAGAGATGAGGAAACTTCAGAGGAGATTTTCCAACACACACAAAACTGTATTGTTTAGCTCTCTAATTTTGATTTCCTATTTTCATAAATTCAATAAAGGAAAATGCTTGAGAACCCATTGTTCATCAGAAGACTTCCAAGTCTTTTGTGTTTATTAGGTAACTGATCTCCCTAATGCATCATGGAGGCTAATTTTGTTATAAGTTTGGAGAAGCTATGGCAGTGATTTGCCCAAGGTCATAGAGAAAGCCAATCACAGGCTTGGGAAAAAAGTGAATCCAAGCAATAAAATCAAATCAGATGCAAGATTTGGTTTGAAAAGAATTGTTGTTTACCAGTAAGCCAAAACCAAATCAAAACAAAATACTTGACAAGATTTACATATGATGCAAATTAACCAAAATAATTTTATTCTTCTTGCCTTCTTCATAGTTAAGGAAAGAAGGTAGAATAAACTGTTTGGATAACACTGAACTAGCAGTATTTGCAAGGAATCCGTCTATTCTTGTCTGAAAAAAATAAAGAAAAATGCTAGAGATTAATATCAGTCTTGAAATTTAATGAAATTTTAAAATATGCTATCTAAGTCTTTGATAAATGTGTGTTGTTTTTTTCTCTTTCTGTAAGTTTCATGCAGTATTTTTATTTATTCAAGAATCTAAATTTTTATGCAGGATGAAAAAGCAAGATTGTCAGATTTAAGGACTAAGCTATCTAAATGGCTGCTATTAGGACTTCTACAAATCCTCACAGTATGAAACAAGCCATAATCTGGGCTCTGAGAACATTCTGATGACAGCCAACACATAAGACAGAATTCACATGGTTTTAAGCTTCATTAGCAGTCTGGAACTGAAGCTGAGTTCACAGAGAGTCAAAGGATCTGCAAAAATATGTTCTGCCTTGGGAAGAGGCAGATCAAAATAGGGACCCATGATTTTATGGGATAATATTTTGGCTTTTCCACCCCAGAACTTCAACAGAAATTACAGAAGGCAAGGACACACTGCACGGTACAAGGAAAAGCAGTTTGCTGGATGCACCCCTGAACTCTTTAGGAGACATGGCTCTATTCTGGTAGGATCAGTTCCTCACCCCAAGCAATCTGTTTGAACATTTCTGTTGCTCATCACCCCTCTTTCCCCACCCACAGTCTATGCTCAGCCATCCTTGCTGTGCACACATGGGGTTTCAAACCTGCTGCAGTGCTCTCTGGATGTCGATGCCTTGTCCCCAGGGCACGGCTGGGTTGGCAAGACAGTCCCCAGCATTGCCTCGACGGGAGATGTCGATCCGCTGCCTCCGCAGGTTCTGAAATGCCTCAGCCATCACCCGGACCCCGTCGTATGTTAGGGCTGACGTGTACTAGAAAGAGGAGTTGTATGTTGCCCGTTAGGTTGAGCTGACCTTGGCATGCTATGCTGTTTTGCTTCACAGTAGCTTTCTAGATGATTTGCTCTGTTTTCATCTTTCCATCTATGAAGTTCAACAGCCTGTTGCTCCCTGTAATTATTGCTGCCCTGTTGATTCATGTAAGTTAGTGCCTTCTCTTCCAGAGGATGGGAGAGGGAAGGAGAAGCTCCTGATGCGGATTCAGATTGCACTCACTGAAGAGGACTCAGCCTTAAAAGCTGTTACCCATGTCCTTGTGTTTAATTAGAATCGTTGACCTGAACTTTTAAGCAATACATTATACAGTGTAAATGTGAGATCCCCAAAATTAAGCAACAAGTGACCTTTTGTGGTCACAGATGGAGGCCAGGAAACTCTGCTTGCAAAAATTCTGCAAAAGATTAATTTATTCAAGCAGAAGCTTGTACAAAAAACAATATAAAACTCTTGGCATGAACAGCGACCATTAGATTGAATTCCTTTTCCTATGATCACCTATTGATGTATTTGCTTGCAACTTTCTTAAACTAACGCTTCTGCAGTTAACATTTCTATTGATGAGTGCTTGTCACAACTCTATTTCTTTTCCAATGTCAGACAGAAAAAATCCCAACCTCCACCCCCCCTCAACAGCTTCAGGGTCTTCTGTGTTAGGAATTAAAATATATTTCCCCTCAGTTGTACACACTGATTTGAAATGCTGAGAAAGAACATCTGCAAAGACTTTATTGTCACTGGATATCTCGTAAACAAGTCAAAGGTTAAGGAATTAATGAGTTTGTTTCTTGTTTATGTATTTTTTATATACCAAACGTTATGAGATGTTTAATCCTTAGCTTTGCAGAGAGCAAATACTGGGAGACTGAGTGAAACACTAACTTGTGTATTTCTTAGCAGGCAGCAACTACTGCGTAGTGTAAGTTAGACAGTATTGAGGCACCTGGACCAGATGATGTCCATAATTACATTATGTGACAGGGTTTCATGACAGGATTTTAAAACAAGATTAAAGAACAAAGCAAGACTGAACTAAGCCTGATGGGCCCTAAATTAAAAGGATTTTTTTTTTTACCACTTGCCTTTGGCCTCTTCCAGTCCACACGAGGATGCTCCCTGGCATCATTATTCCTCCACTGCTGCATGATCCTGGCGGGAACAGTGTCCGTGTAATTCACCAACTGGAAGCCAGTTACATTGGCTCCACTCTCCCTGAATTTGGTCAGGTCTATATCCATGAATCCCTAGTACAGGAAGGAAACAGGAGAAGCTCATTAGAGGAACACCTCTATAGGTGGGTAAAAGGAATCCTGCCTATCTGTGAATTTCGGCAGCCAGTTTAGGAAAATCTCTTTCCTCTGAAAAGTAAAGTCCCATTTGAAGAGTCACCACCTCTCCAGCCATGGGGTGAGCTTGGCTTTCTCGCAGGCTCTGAGCTGGACATATCCTGCAGTTTCCACCCAGGGATACAAATGCTCAAATTAATAACAACTCATTTGCAAGAAAGTTAGTGGGATAACAGAAAAAAATATATCCTATATAGTGCTTGGATGAAACTATTGAAATTCCCAAAATATGTTAGGAAGAATTATTCCCCCGCTCTGACTTTTATGCACTCAGTCACCAATGGAGAAGCTGCTTTTTCTCAAATTGCAGTTTGTAGGGAAAATCAAATCCTGAATGAACTTTCAGCAGAACAAGGAGTGGCTGGTTGATCAGCTTGTCAAGGAATGCTATTAGAAAAGTCAGTGTATAGGATTTGCTAATCTGGGAGGAAAAGGCTGCTTCTTTGGACTTCACATTACTGATGAAATACATTGCTTTCATTTATTGTTCTCCTCTACTTACTGCCCACTGCATGTGATAAACACAAGTGCATAAATACACATGTGTATTAGGGTGGCATTGTAGTATTAGTCACTCCTGTTGAGTCAGAAGCAAAAAAAATAATCAGAAATACACTGTAAGGTCATGTTTTGGTCTCCCAGTTTGATCCTATCTCTTCAGTGCTGTTGCCATGCAAAATTATTTGTTGTACCTTCTTGCACAAAGTGGATGCTTGAAAAGAGACTCAGCCCTCCTGCTTGGGCTGCTGTGTATGGGACAGGCTTAGGTCTGGTGATTGTTTTGGAATACAAGCACAAGAGATGTAGTCAATTAATCCCCCCAGTACCATCAGCAACCAAAATACATGAAGGAAAATGAATGAGAGGACTGTGCACAATGCAATCACTGGAAGAGCAGTGCAAACACTGGAAGAGCTTGTTCGAACCCTGCCTTTCCTCTTCCCTGCTACTGCATGTTCTCTACAGGCATCTTCTCAAACTCAGTCTTCTCAGACATATGATGATGGTGTGAGATAAAAAAAGCCAAGTCACATTACTCCCAGAAGACACCAGTCAGGTTCCTAAAATGATGTCCTCTGTGCATATACCAAGGGAACTAATTAGCTTATTAACTTCCAAAACCAGGATCAAGCTGTTAGATGGAAACCTGTTTAGGGAACAGATTATAAGGAAAAGACTAAATTGGCCTCTCACATCAGTGTCATACCAAGGGGGTCTTAAGTGACTCAAACATTTCTTTAAAGACTTTCACATTTTTCTTCCAGCTTTTTGTAAGCAATTTGGCATCCACTTATAAGGCTGAGGATTGGATATAGGTATAAAGGTGCTTGAAACAGATGATTTGTTTTTCTTCAAAGTGCAGTGATTTGGGTGAATAAAAAAGTGGCGTTTTGTGTGTATGCATTCCTCAGAATGCTGCTTAAACCCACATCAATCTTGTGTGTAATTGCTAGCATAGGGGATTCAGAAAGCCAGAGCTGTGGTTAATGAATAGGAAATGCAGCAGCATAATTGTCCCTGACATCTTAATGCATTTCAGGCCAAGTATTTTTTGACACAGAGAGCTCCTATGGTTCAGTAAGAGGGACCTCACAGGTTGCCAACTGGTTATTCATGGCCAGGACCAAATCACACTGACATTTTGCTCCTGGGAGGTACTCAGGGGAAAAAGATCTGTCAAAAGAAACTACCACGCAGCAACTTGAAGTTTGTGCCACCAGCTCCTCCTTGGGAAGCCTGCAAAGGCATGAAGGAAAGCCCAAGTTCTCAACAGAGTATGAGTAAGATGTCTGGTGTATCTAGTCCCCTCAAAAAGTAGATTTAAATAGGAAAAGTCTAACAAAGATTACAACACCAGTGACGAGACAGTAGTGGTTGAAAACACTGTTTTTCACTTTTTCCCCAAGCCAAATCCCTCTGAAACTGAAGCAAGTATTCAACAATATTCTTTGTAATTCATCTTACAGAAAGCTTTAAAATAATATGAATAGACAAAATATTTCTTCCCAGAGGCTGTACTACTTTTTCCTCACTGATTTTGACACAATTCAGATTCTTTAAAAAGTGAGGAGACCTCTGAAGGTTTTCCAATTGTTTAAGGCAGTAGGGACCATCGAGGACATCATTAACCTTGAATATAGCTTTGCATTTTGGCTGCTATCAACTGCTACCAACTGTTATCCTTTCTCCACATGCCCCAGTAAAAGGTCAGTATAGGAACGATTCTAATTACAAAGGACCTTTAATCACTGCACCACTGAAATCTGCTCAGAGTAGGTCTGGGTGACATGACAGCCAATGAATTGGGAATAGCAGGGGTCAGATATTGTAGAAAATAACTCCTAGAGGAGGTAAATTCTTGCTGGTTAACATATAAACAAGAAAATATCAGATGTGACACAAACTGTCTTTTGAAAATGCTTCTATTGACAAAGTGGCATCAGGAATTAAATATGTTTATCTGTCTTTCTGGAGTATCAGTCAGTGCTTGTAGGAAACAAGAAAACAGGAGAATTGCAATATTTGCAAATAAAAAGTCATCAATCATCTGTCACCATGTACTAACTATAGACACTTATTGCAAACAAAAAAAAATAAAAGGAATCTTTTATTTAGGTTTCAATTGGTCTTATTTGGAAAACTGAAAATAAATTCTTAAAAATTGACTAAGGAAAGAGTGCAACCCACTGCTGAGGGGCAGCAGACGGGGTTTTTCAGCAGCATGTTTTGTAGCAACCGCTTTGGGAGCAATGGCATAGAAATTCTTTCCTTTACCATCCAATCAAACACAGCAAGAAGTGAGCAGTGCTGGAACGATGTACTCCATGGGATTTCTGTGGTCCCATGGAGTGGTCAATTGATTTTGAAACCATTTCAAGAAATTGCCAGTAAATAGTGGCAAAAGCTGGCCTTGCAGCTATGTCTGGAGCACTGTGGGATGTTCAGGGAAATGCGCTGAGCCCCTGGAATTTGGTGGTATGTGACTTTCTTCAGGCTCTTTAGACATCATCCATCTGGGATATAACTGTTAAACATACAGGTATCCAGCTTCACCTCCCTACACAGCACCGCCAGTACCCTAGGGCAGAAAAGGAGCAAATAAGGAACACATGCTCCAGCCCAAGCACTGAACCCAAAGACAATGTGGAGCTCTACATGGCCCCAGATCATCACTGTACATATGTACTCCAGGAGAGACAACTCTTCTGCTGGCACAGGTCTCTGGGGACCATAAGAACCAGTCTGGAAGGGACACCGCATCAGTCAACCCACCCCCTGCCTTTCAGCAGGATTAGCTGTCCCTTCCATTTAAATTCACTTTGCAAAATCATTTCAGCAAAGCAGAGAACACAGCCTCCTGTCTTATGTGTGCCTGGGAAATGCCTGGCTTTCTCTGAATGCTAGAAGGCTGACAATAAACCATGGAAATCTGGCTCCATCTTTGCTGAGACAGCCTCCCTCCTACCCCTGCTCTGATTCAGAGCATCTGCAACAGACAGTTCCAAGAACAGCCAGGCTCAGTTCAAAGGAGGGAACTTGATCTTTAGCCCATACCAGGGACTTTTTTCTCTGCATTAATGAACCTCACAAAGCAATTACATGCAGAAGTTCTGCTGCTAGTAAATCATATGGGTGTCTGTTACAGACCTTCATGCCCTCAAATAGAAAACAGAGCAGTACTGGGAAGGGTTTTTTCCTCATTGTGCTTTCCTTGCTGCATCTGCTCTTTATGCTGTTCTCAAACTGAAAACAGTTTTCAGCTTAAGGTTGTTTTACTGTCCCATTCACTGCCCTGGTTGCTGGGAGAGGTATCAGCAAGTCACACATTTATATTCCTCTCTAGGGCTTGTGGACTCAGTTATCAAAGGAAACGCATAATGCAGGAAGACTGATGAGTTGGAATGGGCCTTGTGAATCCATCTTGATTAACTGGTCCAAGAAGGATCTGCCTTGAAAAGAAAATCCCCCAGAAATGAGCCAGTTTCCTTATTTATACCCTAGAAACCATGAGGAGCTAAGACATGGAGTGGGGAGTGCAAACGTGGGTCAGATAGTGTAGAGAAAGCCTCGTTCCTTCGTGCATGATCCTCCTCAAATCTGCCAGTACCACTTCCCTACGTCTTTCCTTTCACCCTCGTATTTCACTGCCTTACTGTCCTAAACGTCTGCCTCTTCTCTACACGCTGATGTCATTGCTCCTTCTGGGACATCATCCCAGCCCCCAGCAAGGGCAGCAACAACAGCAGCCTCACCTCTGCACCCAGACATTGACAGGCAGGCAGCCACTGCCCCACACCTCCAAATTCCCTAAATATTGCAGTAAATAGGTGCTAATTGCTGGCACTTTCCCTGCAGTATAAATGTGCCTTTGAAGCTGCAGTAACAGGCAGGAAGGGCTGAGCTCTGGGCAGGCTCATAAACCTCCCTGCAGCACAGCTTAAATTCTCCATGTCTTTGCTCCAAGTTTTGGCTTTCCCTGAGAGAAAGGACATGAAGACTGCCACATTGCTGAGAAACTGCTATTTTCTCTCCTCTCTGTGCCTTCTGAGCTCTCCAGATCTTCCCCTGGTGCTGGTAAAGCTCATCACTGAGTGAGGAGATGAAGAATAACCCTTTCCCTTGAATTGCCTGCAGAAGGCTTGTTGGTTGAATCCAAAAGAGTCCCCTCACCCCAGGAATGAATGTCAGTTTTTTCAGTCCCTTTCTGTCTGGGATGAAGAGACCAGAGCCTATGTTTTCTCTTTTTTCTCTTTTTGTTTGTAAGTCACACACTGAAATATTCCTTTTTAAGCAAAAAAGCATGTAAGCAATTCACCCTGAGCTTGGGTGGGTGCCACAGAAACCTGTGGCAGCACTGGGAAACTAGGCCAGCTCTCTTTATCTGCATCCACGTATGGCTTGCAATGCCAGACTGCTGCTCCTAGCAGACTTTCTGATTGTAAGAAACATTGCAAAGCAAACAATTGCTTCTGAATGGCTGTAGATAGCTGAGTGAATGCAAAGTGGCTCCTGTCATTCCAAGGTATGCCAGTGGCTTTCTGCAGGGAGCAAGAAGTTGAGTGTTTCCAGACGGAGCATCCCTAATACACCAAATTATCTTCAAGCTTGACTTCCCTAGTGAAGCGTCATTCCTCACTCCCATCACTTTGTATTAATAAGGAGGGTACGTCAAAAAAGAGCCCATCTGCTCAAGTCTCGTTCCAGCACGCCTTCCAACAGGAGAAGCCTTCTTCTCTTCTGCACAATTATTAATGTGTCAGATCTCATTGTGGCAGCAAAACATGTGAGTCCTCACTGTAACATAAAAGTAAATGAAGAAGAAAGGGAAAAGAAAGATGGGAGGAGGGGAAACTATCAGACAGGGTCCCAAGCCTGCAGACTGATGAGTCTATTTTGCCATGATCTATTGAAGAAAAGCAAACCAAATGAGGTGAGAATCCAGGCTTCAAGGACATGGGGCAGGAAACAACCAGTAACTCATTTTTTGGTATAGCTGTACAGATTTTCTTTGTGATATTATTTGCATCAGCCCTATCCTACTGCTGTAGCACATTCTGGTTATAAATGATCATACACATCTTGCTGAAAAGCTCAGTCCTGGCACAGGGACAGATGCTCTTGTTGGATGTTTGCTTTAGAGAACTTTCAGAGCAGAAACTGATTTAAAGGTTTGGGAAATGTGCTGTGTAGTGACAGATGCCAGGACTTCAATCAAAGACATGATTAAGGGATAACCTGATCACAGTTTACAAGGACCAAAACGTTAGTAATGGAATATTTGGTCTAGCAAACAGAAGCATAAATCAGATGGAGGAAGCTGAAACAAGGCAAGTTTTGACTAGAAAAAAAGCACCGATGAAGTCACCATGAGGAAGATACTACAGATTTACACATCACCCTTTGCCAGTTGAGCTGGGGTAATGGATTAGGAGACTGTAAAAGGCTGAGGAAACCTGTTAGTTTAACACCCTCTTGCTGAGATTTAAGCAAACACAATTTTCCTTCCAACGGCTGTAATAAAATCTGTCAGTTGTTCACCTGATGTGCACTGATTTTTTTAAGCCCCAGTAAGTCACTCACACTTTTGAGCCTTCATTAGCTCCTGCAAAAATCCTTCCGAGGTTGCAGTCCATATTCCTCCACATGGGAAATTTTTTTGTATCAAAACCAGATGATTTTCTTTTACATGAGACACTCTAATTCAAGCAGAAATTAAGTCAGGGCACTGCTGTGTCTTCTACTAACAGTTATTCAGATGAGATAATGTTATAAGGGCTTCTCGTGCTTGATAATTTTTGAATCAGCACAGAGAAGCCGTGTGGAAGTGAAATTCAAACCTCAGAAATTTCACTGATACATTATATCATCTTCCTTTGCCTGGAAAACCAAGTTTTCTCATGAGCCTACTTGCACCAAGCTCTCAGAAAGAGGAAAGGTCTAACTGGCATAATTTTAGAAACCCAAAAATAACCTAAGGCATCTATTTCCAACATAAGAATATCAGTTTTGCAAGATGAGGCATCTTGAGATGTTACCATGATGAGAAGCCAATGCTGCACACATCCTTTTGAAACTCCCACAGAACAGTTTCCAATCAGCTAGTGATGCAAACTCGATCATTGCTGACCTTGTTTGTACCTTCAGTCAGCAATACTTCAGGGGGCAGGAGACAGTGTTAAGAGCTAAGGGTGATTAAAATACACATGGCAGCTTTCAAGATGATGGGAGACTGAGAACAGCAGCATTTTAGCTCCAGGCAAGCTGAGTCAGGAGCCTGGGACAAGGAGCAGAGCCATTGACCCATGGCTAGTGCAATACATCACATTTATGCTGTTTCTTGCACTAAGCTCATACCCAGCATGGGCAGAGCAGACTGTCCCCACACAGCCACAGCAGGATGTACATGTCCTGCATTGCTTTAGGGGAGCTGCTCTCTGCCTGTGCTGGAAGAACTTTGCTCCCCAGGGATGTGAACATCCTTTTTGACAGCCAGTTTGGGAGGGTGCTCCTTCCTCACTGTCTGTGTCAGCTCAGGTCACTAAATCTCAGCCCTGGTGGTGCACAAACTCCCTCTTCCATTTGCAGGAGGCAAGGAGGAAATCAAAGAGGCCCGCTCAAATCACAGGTGAACTGAACCAAACCAGTGTGTATTTCTTGACTCCTGCACAAGCCACTCTGCTGGCAAAGCTGCTGGGCTGATAACCTCTAAAGCTAAGACAACTGCTTGCAAAGTGAAACATCCTCCATGGTCTAACTCAGCACTGACACATGCTGATGTAAAATGGCACAGAAAAATATGCTTACCTCTGCTAATCAACAGTGTTTTTATCTTTACTTTTCCCTGCTACCCCTCGCATCAGCAATCTCATACACTTACCTGTTCAACTCCAAAGAAGAGCATTTGCTAAAAGAACAACCTGGACTAAGGCGCTAGGAAGGAAAAAAGGCTAAAACACTGTATGTGGCAGCTGCCTTTCCTAGTTTTCTTTTAGAGACGTGTCGCACCAATGTCACTTATTTTAACACAAAGATTTTTCTCTGCCCAAGAGAACTGATGTTTTCCACTGCTGCCAGTAGCCAATCTACATACCTGGCATAGAACAAACAGATACATGAAGCCGAGGTTATGAGGAAAAAGCCTGTAACATCAAAAGAAAGGAATCCCAGAAGTCTCTAAGCTTGGTCCTCTGATGGTATTGACTGTATTTTTTCTTTGTGGTTGCTAGACGCTCTCAGAGGCTGAGAACAAAGCTTAGAAAAATAAGACTCACAAGAGCAAACACTTCTTAAAGTTGCCAAACCTCTTTGAGTTCCAAAAAGAAAGGAATAGAGGGTGAGAGATGCGATCACAACCCTCTAGTGCCAGTGCACTCCACAAGTATCCAGCCTGCCAACTGGTAAAAGAGAACTGAGGTAACTCTTGTGATTGCTGGTCGAGGATCAGGTTTTTATGAGTTTGCAAAAGCCACAGACAGTGCCAAATTTGCCTCAAGGAGGGGTAAGGATGCTCACAGGCACCCTTCCTCTGCAGTGATGTTGCAGACAGACCTTCATGGGACAAGCAGGGTTGAGCAAACAAAGCAGGCTGTGTCCTTAACAGGCATAACAGACTCAGAGAAGGATGTCTGCCCATAGCCTAAGGTGCAGAATGGTTTCATTTTATTTGTGAACACAGAAATATTATTGTCTCACCTTGGCAACAGCAATTTCACTGAAAAACAAAGCTGTTCCTGCTAGGAAATACCAGCTTTCATTTGCTGCTGCTTGTCAAATTCTGCTTTGTGCTTTACTACTGCTCACCCGACAGCAACGGCTGGGTGAACAAGCAGTGATTAATGCAAGCCAGTTCCCCTTTGTTCATGAATTATCTGTGACCAGAGAGGGAATTCCTCTATGTTCTAAATGCTTCCATGGATGATTTTTATAGGCCTGATTCAGCCTGTGCATTGCCTTGCAGCCTCACTGATGTAACATCAGTTTGGAGCTGTTATAACTGGTCAGTAGTGTGCCACTGTTTGTTTTTTGGCTGAGTGTAGCTCTGAACAAGCATAGAGCCAAAAATAAGAATTTCAGTGGGTTATCCATAAGTGTTTCCCAATATTTGGTTCCAGTGTGTCATTTCCATAACTGGGAAAGTTACTAAGAAATTAAAGCTGTATTTCAAAAGGCAGGTATTGAAAATTCATCCCCTTGCTCTAGTTAGTGTGGGGAACTTGGAGGCTATGAACCAGCTGAGGACTCACTTGACTTGTGCAAAACAGCATGTCTCAGCCAGGCCTAGCAGCCTTATCCTCGTATAGGGTGAGAGTTCTAAAATCAGTACCCCAGCAGCCAGCACATGGGACAAAAGAATACCTTGGATTAAAATAATTTGGAAATGAAATGTTCAAGCACTTGCAGTTTTTAGTTCTTCATTTACTGGCTCCAGAACAAGACACTTCCACAAAATCAGGCTGGTTTTTAGGCATACGGGTGTGCACATGAGGGTATGTGTGTGTGGGTGGGAAATGCACACCCTGTCATCTTAGGACTTGTCTACAAGGGAAAATGTAGGGTGTTTAAGGTCTATCCACTATGCGTATGAGTCAGTCGGAATAAATTACAGCATGTTACACCCTCTGAAGGCTCTAATCCAGCAGTGAGATGTCCTTAGAAGAGGGTAAAACCTACTGTGATCTCTTGGATCAGAGCATCCACACTAAGGTTTAACCCTGCCAGACGTTGGCTTCCCACATTCTGCCAATCCCTTATAACATTCACGGATGTCCCTGCATAGGAAGGCTTGTCATCCTTCCTCACTGCCATATGTTCTCAGGAACATGGGATCTTCATGGTCTTTTTGCCATTCTTCTTGCTGAGCAGTGTAGTGAGCAGCTCTCATGTGGGTGCAGCACATCAGAGAAACTGATCTGGTTTCTGGTATCTGAATCTGCTCATGTGCACACAGAATGACAAAGCTTGTTCTGCCCTGGAAAGAGCCTTCTGGACCTTGAGGTGTGCAATTCTGGTTTTCCAGTGCTGCCTGGTTACCCCCTACTCTTTTTTCTTTTTCATTAATATATCTCTGCAGTTTGTCTCTTGCATAATTCTAGGTTTTAAGGACCAAAAAAGACCAAAAGAAAGAGCTTGAATTCCTTTCACTCTTCTTCTTCTCTCCCCAGATCTAAACTGCTTGAAAAGCACATCTAGTACCAGTGGATTCTGTTGTCCCTCCAGACCCGGTGTCCACAGAGCTGCAGCTGGGGAGCAGAATCTCCATGCAGAGGGTTTAGGGAAATGGAAAGCCTTTAGGTCTGAGTTAATTATTTATAAGCCATGCTGGCTGAGTATACAGCCTCTTCCAGCCAGCTCTGTTGTCTCAGCACTTGTGCAAAGGCTAAGAAATCATATTAAAGATGGCAAAAGGGTGCTTCTTCAGGTTGGAAGCAGGAGAGTATGGTATTATAAGACAGAGGGAAACGTCCTTCAAAACTCCTGCACCTAAGGATTAGACCACCTCATGCCTTTAGTGTATTAATCTTTATGAAGCCACACAGAAAGAAGAGGTGATAGACTCTCATCTAGCCTTCCATATGGATCGACATGGAAGTGCAGATACACACACTCCAGCTACTCCAAATAGCTTCTCTGCTTAACTTTAATGAACGGACTTTTCATAAAGATCTAAGGACTGGGACCTGGGTTACAGCAAATTATCATTTCTTAAAAATTAGCAGCTGAAGTTATTGGCTGCTCTACAATTTCCACGTCTCCCCCTGCACAACGCAATATTTTTAACTTTGTAATTACATGTTAGGCACCCAGCGCAGAAGTGCCGGGTCAGTACCAGGGCACTGCGGGGTAATTATGTGGCCATTTTTGTCTTGTAAATTACAGAGTTATCTTGGGATTGAGAGAAGGAGAACGGCAGCAACTGCTTGACTAAATGGTAGTTTAAAGTTTACCACCCAGTGCTGCCTTGAAGATGCAGCTGTGGGAAGGAAGAATAGCTCTGGACCCTGCATACATGGCTCACCCTGCTGCTGACAGCAGCCCATCATCCACTGCTCATCCCCCTGGATGGACGTGCACATCTAGGGAACACATTCTGTTCTGCTGTGGAAAAACTCCAACTGCCATATGGATTGAGGATATTCTTCTCTCTCTTACCTCTTCCCAAACCTCCATAGGCAGAAAAATTCTCCACCCTCCTAGGAAAGAACAGCATATTGCTCCAAAAAGATGCCCTGCCACTGCCCAGTAGTGCTCTGTCCTCAGGCAGCTCCTTCCTGCTCTCCTTTCTCTCCCTGGGACAGTCCTTTCCTTAAAGAAATCTTCACATTGAGTTCATTCCTTGGAGCCATAACAGTCAGATTTGGTTTAGCACCAAGCTGGAAAATAAGTACTTTATTTTTACTGGAAGGTCAGAGGGATCTTAATGCATCATCATTAACAAGTCTGCCCTTAGTGGTGCTCTGAGGATGGCTGTGAAACACACGGGATGCATGCTGAAAACTAGTTAGAGAAAGCAAGATGTTACTAATAGTTAACAGCTTCTTGCTGGCATGACTGAAACAAGCTAGGAGGGCAATGCCAGGACTGCATGTTGGAGAAGTCCATGGAGGACTGTCTCCCATAGGAAGGATCCATGCTGGAGCAGTGGAAGAGTGTGAGGAGTCCTCCCCTGAGGAGGAAGGAGTGGCAGAGACAATGTGTGATGAATTGACCACAACCCCCATTCCCTGTTACCCCATCACTGTCAGGTGCTTTTAAGATTTGGTTTTATTTCTCCTTATCCTACTCCGATTTGATTGGTAATAAATTCAGCTGATTTCCCCAAGCAGAGCCTGTTTTGCCCATGACAGTGCCTAATGAGTGATTTCTCCCTGTCTTTATCTCAACCCAAGAGCCTTTTGTTATATTTTCCCTCCCTTGCCCAGTTGAGGATGGAACTGCTAAGACCCCAATGTTTAGTCAGGGTCAACCCATTACAAAACCCCAAGAATCTTGGAGATACCCTGTAGGTAATCTTGCAGAGAAAACACCACAAGAACATCTCAGAGGACTCTAGGGGTTTTTCTTAACCAAAAGGTGGACGAGAAAAAAGATGTCAGCTCAGTAACTATAAACACAGTTCTTTACATGCACTGAGATAGCAAAAATAACAAAACAACAGTTAGAACAACTCACCAAATTTGCCAGAATGTAGTGGTACCCATTCCCGTTCTTTTCGAGCTGGATAATCTGCAAGGTGAAAACCAAAGATATTTAACAAAGAACAACCTAAGAAAAAAAGCATTCTTCTGCCCTTCCTCCCTCCTTTTTTTCTCTGATGAGACTGTTCAGTTGTGGACAGGAAGACACAGAAAAAGAAAAGTATACAGTTAGAAGAAGCACAAGGCTTTCACACATGATATTGAAGCATCAAGTCTGAAATTAGACAGGACAATATCACCAAGTGGATCCCACATGCAGGGAAGAATAAACTACCAAAACATACCTGTCTCCTATGGACTTGGGGGGGGGGGGGGGGGAACAGTGGTGCCTATTTAATTTTAAAGGTTAAACAAGATTTATATGCAGACAACAAAGGAACAAAGTGGGGAGCTGGGATCCATGTCTTCTGTGAATGGAGCTGAAACATCAAGCAAGACTAGAGAGCACATCATCTGAGCTAGAGACACTGCTGCAGACACCTACCTGAGCGAAATGTCAGGAGGTTTAGACTATTGGACAATCTTTCTCCTTTAATGCACTGGGATTGCTTTAAACCATATCTCCAGAACAAAGCTGCTTGGGCAAGTCACAGAGGATTCCCTTTGCATGTTCATTGAGATTATTTATATCTTCATATTCATGGTGTCCCAATATATGCTCTTTGCCACTTACTCCTTTCTCCCTGATGCCTGCAGAGTTAGGTTTTTATTCTCTTTCATCAACACAATTGCTTACAGATCTGTAACATTTGAAAGTTTCAATCTTAGCTGGAAAGGTGTCGCTTATCAAGGTAGAAAGGCACCACCTGTAGCAGGCTTGCCTGTGATTATAGAGACAGTCATCGCTGAGATGGCCCATATTGTCTTTTTCTCCCTTGTTTAAAAAAAAAAATGAAAAAATACAGCTAAAAATTACATTTTTCTTGCTGACTCCATGTTTCCACTGAAATCCCTCTGCATTGATTTCCAGCAGCATTGTTCAATTCTTACCAGGTTATTAGAGCCAGACACCACCTGTATTTGAGCCAATCCACATATAGAAAGATGTCAGTAAAGACCAACCTAGCCAAGACCAACATGAACTTGTAAAAGAACCTGTAAAAACAAGAATTGCCAGTTTCTGGGAGAACTGTGCTGTTTCCATAAGGTTTCTTTGCTGGCAACGCTACCTCTTATTTCCATTGTTGTACGAATTGATTCTGAATTACTACCCATGTTTCCAGGCAGTAGTGAGGTCAGAAAGATCCTTACAGCCAGAATGATAATAATAAGACTTCTGTGTTGAGTTTGACCAGAGATCTATCTATCCAGGTCTTCCCTCTGATACCAGGGTGTTTGAGAAGTGTCAGACGAGGGCATGTGCAGACTGATCCTCCCCATGGGACAGCACTCCCACATTATAGTGAGCAGCCATTTAAGGATTTCCAAATGGATTATAAACGAGCTGACACTTGCTCTGTGCAAGTAGTTCATCTGCCTTAGCCTTTCTCTGATGAAGTGCTCTTGTATGCACATTAAAACTCATCTGGTTTCCAGCATTAATACAGAGGCAGCAATTAACTCTGATGAAAGCTTCATTTAGTAGCAGTTCTTTACTCAACCAATGTTAGCTCCACCAGCTTCACTGCCCAGTGGTTCTCCACACAGGATCCTTTAGTATGGCTTCTGCTCAGCAGGCTGGGACCCTCAGCAAAAAAATCTCTGCATAACTAAGACTATAAAGATGTATACTCTTATTAAGGGCAGTTTTCTGAGTATCTTCCATTGACAGATCTGAGCAGCAAAACCAGATCCAACCTGTTCACTTCCATTTATCACCTGAGACTGTCCTTTGCAGAAAGTCCCAAACCCTGTGAGAGGAAGCAGCATCTCCAGGGAAATGGGGTGTCTAAGATTTACAATCAAATTCACCATTTCTCCAGTGTCAACAATATTGACACTGGCTCCTTCTGCCCAAACTCTCTGTTATTTTATTAGGTGTCAGAGTCCATGAAGCAGAGAGGGCTTCAGTCTAGCTTTCCCTGAGCTGTTAATCTTGCAGCCCATCCACCTGAATTATGAGGCTTGCTTCCTGTGTTTTACACAGTTATTTGTGATCTTAATTTATTTTAAAATGCTTGCTCAGTCCTAATGTGTCCGGACAGCAGGAGCAAGCTGAGGTTATAATAGCATTTATCACTTAGCCTGAACGTGGTGAGAGACTGTGCTAGGCTGCATGCTGATAGCTCACTTGGGCCACCTAGGTTTCATTACCCACTTCTTAATGGGCCAGTTTGACATCTATTAGAGAGAAATCCTCTCAGAGTGAAACACTGGCAAAGGAGAAATTCCAGTTATTCATTTTAATGAGAGACAAGGAAGAAACAATACAGGGCTTTGATGGAATACAACCCACCACATACTTATCCCATTAAGCTACACAGTGCAGCCCTGTGGATATCCTGCCATGAACCAAGGCCTGGCTCATAAATGACAGTTACCTCAGCAAAGATAATTCATGCCATTGAGACATGACACAGAGAAATCTCTGAGAAAGAAATCAGGTCATTTTCCCATGTATCATTAACATATTGAACACTGACTCCTTTACAGCTACTGCCTCCAGAACATGAGGACTGACTCTTTGGAGTCAGTGGTGCTTGTTTGTGTTATGTGAGCAAAGCGGGGAGAAGAAACTAAAAGTGTGTGCAAGCAGCAGTGTGTACATGTAGGCAATGATGCTAAGCAGCCATCCCCAGCTCTTCTGTTCACTGGGGAGCACAAATCCAGAGCCACTGAAAAGACAGAGACAAGCTTGTCAGGGAGGGAGATAAATGCATTAAAATGTCCCTGAGAGGCTGAGGCAGCTCTTTGAACAATTCAGACACTCAAAGAAACAGGGCCAACAGAGCAGTGACATCCTCACAGAGGCTGCTGGTGCGGTGAGCTGAGACCAGCCGCCATCCCCAGTGTGAGTCCCTGCTGAATTTCTTGGGATAATAAGCCCAGCACTGCCTTAGACTCCTTCCGGTCATCTGCATGTTGTGACAGACCTGGCATCCCCTGCTAACAGTGGGATAACTACCTCTGCTTTCAGAAATCCCTGTGGACTCAGAACAAGAAGGCAAATGAGGATGAAAATGGACTGCACAGGTCTGAAAATGTTATTCACAGCCTTATTTCTAACAGGAGTGTTACCAGTTAGGCACAGATGACTGTTGGAATTGCTCTGTCTCTTATTAGGAAAACACAACATTGTTCCTTTTTTCCCTTGGAATGGGTGTTTTTTACACCATTGCAGAGCAAAGAATCACAAGATCTGGATTTTTAGTGTTCTTGCAATTAGCTTTACTTGTATCTAATCTTAACTCTTAGAATCATAAAATAATTTGTGTTGGAATGGACCTCAACCTCTTGCTCCAGCTATGTGAAGAAGTTTGAAAGAAAGACTTACTTTCCTGTTTTTATTAGGAACATTAGATAATGTTTGACTATAGAACTTACCTTTCTGTTAGACAAACCAGGCTTAAAAAACCCAACTTCATTAACCCTACAAATCTGATACACCTGTAGGGAAGGGAAGCCTCCAGAAAAGGCAAATTCACTGCCTAGGTCCTGTCATCCTGTCAAAAATGTTGTTCAACTGCAGCTGCTCCATGATCAGAGAGAAGACTTCATCCTCCGGAATAATCTGGTCTCTCCTCCATGAGCATGACCTTTAAGGTTAAAAACTCCTACTTGCTACATTATTATATATAATAGAATAGCACCCAGAATCACCCATCGAGGATGGATTGTGCTCATCACTGAGGCGTGCAGCTGGTGAAATGCCAGCCCTTGCCCCAGTGAGCAGCTGAAGTGTGAGACAGAAAATGACAGGTAGCTTGACAAGGCAATGTGTGAAGCACAAGGTAAGAGAGAGCTGATTGTGAGAAGCATGATAGCGGCAGTCACAGAACACCAGCTGTGGGGCCCTTTCGAAGCCGTATAGGATGGGAGTCCCGGTGGTGGGAAGGGCTTGGCTGTAGGTGTGAGAGGTAAAGGTGTTGCGGCTGGAGTTGAAGAGGGGACACAAGTGTGGACTGAGACCCGTCCATGGGCTTGCACTCATCTCCTGTCTACAGATCTCCATATTTGGGACGTAGGGCAAGCCTTAAGGGAGGCATGGTGGAAAAAGGATAGAGAGAATTTGGGTCTGCACTACTGAGTCACATGTCTAGATTGAGGATGAGTAAAGGCAGGGCACAGAACTGAGTTCTCTATTGCATATGCCATCTGCCTTATGGTCATGAGCTGCCAAAACAACCAGGAGATGGCTGTGAATTAACATGTCTTCTTGCTGCAAGGCATGAGAGGAGCTGGAAATGCTCAGTCTTGCTACAGGATCCCCTGGGAGGATGGTGAACTCTAGCCTGATCTGGAAACAGTGCTCCTGAGGCCACTCCAGATGTACCATAAAACCATTTCTACCCTGTATGCACTGGCTGTGAGAATTGAGTGCTGCACATGGAGGCTGAAGGACACCTCCACCCTAACTCACAAAAGGTGGGAAAACTGGAGAAAAACTCAGCAGAACAAGGAAGTACCATGTCTTGTGCACACTGCTCGGAAGAATTAGCACAAAGCAAAGTCACTGGGGACTTAAGAGGATGTAAAGTGCTCATCAGAGGAGTCAAACAAGTGGAGAACATGGAGCAGCAGAGCTCACTTAGTATGAATACATTAGAGCTGCCAGTACTTATATGACTTTACAGTTTCCACAGTAACACAACAGAGAAATATCTGTTTTTTTGCACAATATCTGCACATTTTTTGCAATATCTGCAATATTTTTTGAAATATCTGCACTGCAGCCTGCTGCAATGCACACACACCACATCCAATGACAGCCGCCACAAGACAGACCAGAAAAGAATGGGGAAGAGAAGTATTCCGTGAGAAACAACCCTTCCTGTCCCGTGTGCAAGACCCCTCCCAGACAACCCACCCAACAAACCTTGCTAAGGATGATGTTCAGCCTCTCAGATTCACAGTCCACCACCACCAGCCTTTCCTTCTTCTTCTCCAGCTCCTGGAAGAGCATGCGGTAGCCCTCTTCTGTTGTAGTCAGGATGTTGACAGCTGTTACCTGCCAGTTCTTCTCAGCTGCAGTATCCAGCACTTTCTGTAGGACTGACAACCCTACAGTGGGAAGAAAGGGTGAAGAGAAACAGGTTTTAGTTGTGCAATGGCATCTTTCCATCCTTCTGACAGCCTGTGTAGCTGCCTCAAGCCATGCTGGATACAACATTGCAAGTACAGACAGCAGCTAATAGTCTAGCATTTTCCCCAAACACAACTGGGCTAGAATTAATGACTCCCACTTTTTTTTTGTTCTAGCACAGAAAATAGTATGATTCCAGGCCTGGTTTTCCTTTTTAATCAGCAGATCAGTCTCATTGATCAAGCCCTGCTGTGGGATTCAGATAAGGGCTCTAATCTCCATCCTTCTTGTCTGTCACTACCCAAATCACTTGATTTCTTTCAGCCACAGTTCCCTTCTCGTCTTTGATCTGTTTAGGCTGCATGCTTCTAGAGTTCGGAACACCCTCAGCAATCACAACACAAAATCACATTCACAGTCCCCATCTCTCTCAGCAGCATCTCATCAGAAAACAATCATTTTTAAAAGGATCTTGCCTAAATTACGTAAACAGCCTTCAGAGGAGAGACACTTAATTGGAACTGCTCTGGAGTCCTGCTAGATAACCCTGCCTACTGCAGTCCTTTTGGGATATTCAGAGTGCCCATGCCTCATGACAAGAAAAAAAAATGTGTGGGATGCTTTTATACCTTCTCCTTATCTCCTAAGGTCATCCTCCTTGCAAGGGCTAATGATAATTTCCAGGACAGTGCTGTGAATCACCCTGCACTGTCCTCCCAAGTTCATTTTGCTCTCAGGCTGCAAGCCTGGTGCTGTAAAGGCACCTGAGAGCTGGGGAAACTGAATCACAGAACAATAAGCTCACTAGCCTTGTTCATGGTTTAGAAAATTAGAAAATATCTTCCAAGAACCCAGCAAAAGCTTTTGTTATTCTACATAAAGAACTAACATACTAACAGGGAACATGGAGTTTTCATAGAAGCACAGAATGGTTTGGGTTGGAAGGGACCTTAAAGCTCCTCCAGTTCCAACCCCCAGCCATGGGCAGGGACCCCTTCCACTAGACCAGGGTGCTCCAAGCCCTGTGCAAAGTGGCTTACCAAGCTACCTCCCAGAAGCTCACACATGTATCACAACTGGACGTGGGCTCAGGTGAGACCTGAGCAGCTGTTGATTCACGTTCACAAACAGTTTGACTGACCTATTCAGTATGGGACCCATTCAATATAAACAATTTCCCCATTTGAAACTCAAACTGCTTAAACATTAAATCTCTCTCTTGTGTTGATGGGGTTCAGACCTGACCCTATGAACACAGACATACTGGGTCAGGCTAATGCTTCATCTAGGTCAATGCCCACCTTCAGCAGTAACTAATATTTAGAAATGGAATAGCATATAGGGAACACATAGGGTGGCCCTTCCTTTAGCCACCCTCTCAGCCTCCAGAAACCCACAGTAAAAGGACTTCCTCAGGCAAAGACTCCACCTAGACCACGATCTCTGATTGCCTGATAACCCATGTACTTGTGACTTACCCCGGTCAGCGTCATAAATGTACACAAACTTCTGCCAGCTGTAGTGCTCGATGACATTGATGAGGGCGTCCTGGAGCTCTGGGCGAAGCTGGAGAACAAACTGGTTGGACGTTTCAACTGGGAAGCTTGGGGTTATGAAGCAGACGTGGAGAGCCCCGCAGAAAGATGTGAGCATGTTGACTGTCCTCCTCTCATAAAATCCAAAGATGGCATAGACGCCCTTGGAGAACTGCGAGCAGACTGGAGGAACAGAGAGAAAGGTTGTGAGAGCAGAAGGACAAGGAGTTTTCTCAGGGAAGTCACCAAAATGAGCCTTTTCCCTGAGATAAGCTTTCTGGACTAGGTAATTCTCCTTGAGGTCTGTGGGTTGGTCAATGCAATCTGTGAAGAACAGAGCTTGTGGACATGGGGTGCTCTACCCTTCATCTCCACAGACCTGCTTCACCTTTGATAGGCAGAAGTGACACGGAACAGTGAACTCAGAATCCCCAGGGCTCTGCTGAACATTTTGCTGCTTCTGGGATAAAATGTGTTATCTGAACAAGGGAACCCCTCAGCAGAAAAGCACAGTGGCTCTCCAAGTCCTGCCTGCTTGGGGTGGTAGCTGGCTGGCCTGTGGAGCTGTGTTATTATGAGGGGAGAAAGGCTACAGTCAGCTTGTTATTGCAGCCCCAGATGCATTCAAGGAGCAGAAGGAAAGCATCTGTCTGACAGCACAGTCCTTTGCAGCCAAGGACTCCAGGAAACAAGGAGGAAACCATGGGTTTGTCCTCAGAAGCTGAGATAATGCTGAGAGGCCATCTCGGCAAAGGTTCACCTAAGTTGAGTACAGTCAGAACACAGCTATGGAGAAGTTTGTCACAGCTGCTGACACTGAGGTCAGAGCCACTGACATGAGGGTTTAGTTCACAAAGCCATGGTGGTGAAGGCAGTGAGGTGGTGGTGATGGCCTGGAGGTCTCCATGAGCAGTGCTCATTGGGTCCTCTGGCAAGTATTTGTGTCTGATCCCAGCAGCTGGCTCTGTGCTGGACACGGAAAGCTCTCTTGGGTTGGAGCCCTTCTTGAGAGAGCACTTAATGAGATTGTGAGAGCTGCTGGAAAAATGCCTCAGGATCTCAGAGAGGCAGAGACAGTTCACACTTTGGACTGTAAAACTTAGCCCCTGCGACAGTCAGACTCATTTAATATCACCTCTGTTTATGGCACATCCCAAGTTAACCATCAATAAATCTTGAAGCCAGAGAGTGGCAGTGACAGTGTTTTCCCTCTGTCAGAACTCCTGGCACTAGTGTCTCCTTCTGTTGTCACTCTGACTCTGAAAACCTTTGGCTGTGACATTTATACTGACTCAACACTTCACACATCACTTGCCATCTTCAACTCCCCCCCCCCCCCCCCCGTGCAGGGTGAGAAGTTGGATGTGACATTTTAGGGTCCTCTTGCAAGTGCTTTGGATTGCTTGGGAATCCCTTGACCCAGTTCCTGCTGGTAGCCACCAGTACCGATCCTTCTGCATGTGTGACTGGAGACAGGCTCCTGAACATGAGCTTGCTGCATCCTTAGCTGGGCTCCATCCAAGCTCTGTCCCTCCAGCAGGGACCAGAAGTCATCCCCAACTGGCTTACAGCCATCCTGGATAAGATTACCTTGTTCCTAACTTCTCTACTGCCAGAATCAAATATTCAGAGGGAAGAGCAAGAAATCCTGTTTCCTACTGATAAAGTGAGTCCCTGCTCCCATCTCACCACCAAAACAAAGCAACACAGAGTGTCAAGAGCTGAGAACTGAATCTCATGACAGTGGTGAAAATAGTTCCTTCCTCTTGGAGTTGAGCCCATGAGCATCCCAGCCCAACAGTTTGTCTCCAAGGTCACCCATCCTCTTTTCACTGCTCAGTGTTGGTGACCTCATATACATCAGCAACTTCCTTCTCCGAGGGAATTTGTATTTCTGTGGGACAGAGACTTCTCCTGAAGCCTGAACCACGATGAAAATAAACCCCTCTTCTCTTTATTTTCACAGCAGTGTCTCTCTTTGCAATCAGCAATTGTGTCTCTATCAGCTGGAGTCACTGCCCTCATCATGAGACTGACACATCCAGGAAGAAAAGTAGCAGATACAGATAGAAATAGCCTGGACATCATTTCCATGTGACTGGACTGGGTCTAATGAACAATGCGATTTACCATATGTGAGAGATCAGAACACGATCTCTGGAGACCCAAGCTCCAGGCTCACTGAATGATTAAAGTGACATTCTTGGGGCAGCTGAACAATCCAGCACAATTAATAATCCAGATAATAAACCTAGGTGCTTTGCTTTATTTCAGGCAAACCATGGCTTCCTTTAATTTTATTTTCTCTTTCAAATGAATCTCTTATTTTTGAGATATTTGGGTTTTTTTTAACACTGTGGCTCAGTCATGCTCAGGCAGCACTCCTACACTGTTCTGAGACACTCATCAATTCCAGCATTTGAAACAGATTGCACCAACAATGGCTGGGAGAATGAACAGTCTTTATCATTAGTAAGTTTGGAAAGAACCTTAACTCTCTTTGTACTCTCAGACTAAGAAGGGCCATGGATAAGACAGATAATGTGGGCTGGAGGGGGAAGGCTTGCTGAGGGTTAGGACCCAAAGAACAACAAACTGTTGTGTTAATATGGAAAAATGACAAGAGTGAGAACTGCAGCCACCTTTCTGGGACTAAATTTGGCATAATGTAAAAATAATGTCTGCAAATTCATTTAAATTTCAGAACTATTTTACATTACAGATGTGCCAAATGAATTTACCCAGCAAAATTAACAAGAAGTTATTTGCCATTTATTTAACTCACTGAAAGATCACTGGAAGGTCTTTATGTTAGCATTAATTGTGTTATTAAGCAAATTTATTAACAATCGTGCTCTCATTTGATTGCTCTGCAACTTCCTAATAACATACTACTAAGAATTGCAAACATTAACTAAAAGAAAGAAATAGTTTAAATGCTGTTTGTTTTTCTGGTGGGGAAGAAGCTTATCAGTTCCTCAGCAGTCACTAGCCTCTGGCTGATGCTTTTCTACAAAGATTAAGAAATATAAAAGGCATAAAGAACATGCTTCAATGGAAGGTCCATGGAGCTGAGCTCTTCTGGTCAATTGGCTGGTGATAACATCACACATTGCCAGCCTCCTGCCAATGCCTGTTAACTGCAGGATGGCCACAACCTGGCTTGTCCTCCAGAAAAGAGTTGCAGTCAACCTGGTAATTAGCTCTAGGTGCTGAATTCAGACTGTTCAGTCTCTAAAGCTCATTCCTAGAGGCAGGAAACTGGGTGAAATGCAACAGCATAAATGTTTGCATACACAAGGATGTAAGCACAAGTGAAGAGTGTTTACTTTGATGTAAATGCAGACATTTGTGACAGTTTGCATGTACGGCCTCTGGGCTGCACAAAGGGAAGGAAGGACAGAGAACATCTCTTCTGGTAACTATGCTATTATCTTGCAATGAATTTGTAATTAATTATAGTTTTCTTCTAAACAAACTCTCAGAAAATATAATAACGATAACCATGGAAACCGCTACTGTATTCATCCTGATTAGCCTTTTGTATTTGATCAGGTTGGGACTTGGCTGGAACATTCCCAGGGTGTGCTGCACCAGGCACCACGGCCATCCCATATCCCTCCTCCTCCAGGCATAGGATCTCTCACTGCATCTCCCTAGTGCTGTTTCACTAACAAAATGAGGTTAAAGTAGAGGCATTAACTTGATTGTGACCTGGTTATGCTGGACTGAAAAGCCTAGAAACAACCACGTGTTTGTTCTTTGGACACAACTCCTCAGTGCCTGTTGCAGCCAGGTGAGGTAAAACCTCCTCAGACTGTTCAAAATCACTTCTGGCTTACAGTAAAAATCAAACCAGGTTTGTAAGGTAGTTAAAAAGTCACTGATGTAGTAGAGCAATCAGGGGGAGGCCTGCCCTCTCCCTCTGTGGAACCTTAGCCACCATGGAGCTGGTGCATCCTTGAATTCAGATAAGGAAAAAGTGTGCTTGAAATCCCCAGACTCCAGGATTTCTAGCCCTGCAGTTTATCTCAGGTTTCTCTTTACATATGGAAATATCCACAGTAAAGCATTTAAATCTGAGACAGAAAACACTGATTTTGTTGAAAGCAGACACAGGATAGGACATCAACTCGGCAGCTGAGGAGAGGCAGCTCTGGACACCTTTGCAAATGCTTCCAAGAAAAAGAAGAGTGCATGCCAAGAACTTTAAATTGTGCATGTTTTTTCTTCAGAAGAAGAAAGCAAAAGAAGTTTTGAGTCTATAAAAATTCCTGGTACACTTTCTTTAGCTAAAGCTCTCAACCAGACACAGAGAGAGTAGATGCACAAGACTGATTTCTGCATTTAGGGGGTCCAGAAGTATTTTGGAACTGGAGGTGTGATCTGATCTATGTGAAAGGTAAGTGTAAGATATAATGGATATCTCGTTTGGACTTTGGTAAAAGCAGAAGGGAAACCAAAAAGTGATTCTCAGAAACGGTCACCAGAAAGATGGGCTGAAAGAGGTTCAGCATTTGAGGGAGGAGGAAGAGCAAATGTGCTGTGCAGAAGGATGGAAATGAGGATTTGGCTTCCAGGAGTGAAAATGGTGCTATTCTGCTGAAAATCTGCAAAAAGAGAACTGCTCCCCATGGACACAGCTAGAGAAGAAGCCTGGTAGGAGATCCTGGCAACCGCTCATCTGCCATTTCCTTTAGAAGCAGAATTTTCACCATTTCACTGAGTTTAAGACTAGAAAGGGACATTAGATCATTTCCACTGACTTTTTGTATCTCATGGACCATTAAGTTTCACCCAGCTACCCCTGGAGGGAGCCAATAATATGGTTTGGTTGACACTCAGGAGATTCAGCTGCTGCATGCTTCTGTCAGAGAACAGAAGTACTGAAGGCAGTGCTAATACCCAAAGCCACAAGATCAGTAAAAACCTGATTAAACAAAATATCCACAGATGTTCCCCACAAATGACTCGTGTTCTCTGTTGCAGAAGGAGACAAAAAGCCCAGATGGTCCCTGTCAGAGCTCAGAGGCCTTCCCAACCCTGAAGGATGCCATATCTGAGAGGCACCTAGGAGGGAAGACACTATACCCTCTCCAGGAAAACCATTTCTACAATGCTGAACAGCAGATGTCATGAGGAATTTGACTAAACTATTCTTTCATAGCTCAAGCAGGGAGGGAAAGAAAAGTACAATTTGGAAATGTAGGCTCCAAGGTAAGAAGAAACCATCCAATCCAGCACAGACAGCACTTCCTCCAGAAACAAACTAACAAATGCCTTTAAAAATGTCAAATGTGGCCAGACTTTGAACGTCAGCTCAGTCCACTGCCCTTTGTAAGCTGTTAAAGACTAGCCCCGCAATCTCTCCAGCCCCAGTATCAGTGTGGCACCTCCTTCATGTGCCTCCTGGGCACAGAACCAGAACCCTCACTTGCAGCAAACCACACTCGTTGACTGAAGTGGTGTCAAAGAACAGTTCCCACATGCTTTTCTTTGCTCACTTGAAGTGTTTTGTGTGCACATGTGGGAAAGAGGAGGGGTTTGTGTGTGTGTAATTGATTTTTAGCATGCCCTGCCTGGAAGTGACCCTCACGCATTGATGGAGAGCCTGACATCAGGTCGCCAAAGCTGGTGGAGCTTCAATGAAAGAGCACTAGTGTCTACTTCAATTAGGATCAGCTCAGCTTTCCTACCAAATGTTTGTCCTCACAGCTCTCCACTGTGGCGTAGGTGCCAGAGCGCATCTCTTCAGCACATCCCAACGACAGCATGTTCCTACAGATTTATCTAGCAGGGGAAAGCCAAACAGATTCTACACTCCCCCATTGCTCCACACGTGTATTTAGATAACAACAGATATGTCCCATATATTTGATCAACTGCAAATCAGGCTGATGTGATATTACAAGAAATATACGTTACTCTTTCAAATACATAAGACACAGAAGTGTGCTCCCTTCCATCACTTTCCTCCACTGCTGCTCTAAACCATCTTGGAAGCTGGAAAGTAATGTTGGTTTTTACATTGATATCTGCTTTACTTCTCTCATATCTAAACAATAATCTATGACCCAGGAGCTGCTTATAGCTGTTTATGCTGATATCTTAATTTTGTTTTGTTAAGTTCACCAGCCTGACAAATAAGTCTTAGTTTGTCTGGCTGATGAACCATCAGTTTCCCTTGAGATTAAATTGGATTTGGGATACTTCTTCCTCACATGCTGCTGATTTTAAAGAAACAGAAATAGCATGGTGCTTTGTGAACAAAATTAACAACATGGACTCTCAGCCATTTAAGAGCACTTCTGAATGATAACCATGGTGGTGGAAGAGACAGCCATGGGAACAGAGACACCACTGGAAAGGACAGCGTGCCATTCCAAGCAGCATTCAGGCTTCACAGAAACCCTAACTCCTTCTGTAGTTAAAATTAGGTTATTATTCTCATAAGGCCAGGCTGGCTAACAAGGGTCCTGTGGCTCAGAGATCAGATTATGTGTAGGGGGAAACGGGTCCACTGCCATTTCTTTCAGATTTGTTACCTAATCATGACTTGGATTTTTGCTTGTCAGGTAGAGGAAGACAAATACCTTTCTTTGAGCCCAACCTGTTCCAGTGCCTGGGGTCAGAGACTTCCTCTTGCACCATACTCATAGAGTTCCAAAATAAGACTGTGTTCTTAGCTGGGAGCACTGATGCCATGCTCCCAAGCTGTGTAGGGTTCTTGCTGTCTACAGCCTTCATCTCTCCAGTACCCCCTACCAGAACCACATCTTTTCCATAGCACTCCTTGCTTTTTATACCTTTTTTAAGACATAGAGAAGGGCTTTGGTGCCTGGGAACAATTCACCATTTTTCAGCTCTCACAGAGGATGTGACCTTCCCACATTGTCTCAGTTTTAAAATAGGAGCATTTTAAAAAGAGATTCTCTTTTCCTGCATGCCAGTGTGCCTTATTTCTGGCGTACAGCTAAGTGTCAAACCATGGTGAGCAAACCCAGCTGGGATACATCCTTCTGAGAAACTTTTATGGCATGTTATGTCATTAGAAATCATCATATTTAGTTAATTAAAAGCACATCTGCTCCTGGAGCCCAGGGATGGCCCACTTGTAACTCTTGAACCTTGCATGGCTTTTGAGGAGTTTGATGTTGACACACATGCCAGAGCTGTCTTACACTGTCAGCAAGTCTGCTGGGTCATCCGGCTTTGTGCCATGTCCAGAAAGAAGCAAGCAGAAGGTGCTGGCTGTGCTGGGTTGCCTTGGAGCAGCAGAAGCTCTACTACTACCTCCTGTTCACAACCCTCACCTCGAGCTCCCCCGCAGCTCCCCTATAAAGAGGAAGTGATACCTCACAGAGCCTCCACCTGCAGATGGATCTTCCTATGGACCCCATGGAAGACCAGATGTCCCTGCTCTCCTCTAACCTCCTACAAAGAAATAGAAGCCCAAAACTTTGTCCTCATTGAACTCTTGATGTCTGAAGCAGAGTCATAAATAGTAAAGCAAGATTACTACAAAAGAAAAAGTGACAGCAAAAAGGAGGCGAGGGAGGAGGGTTGAATCAATTTTGCTTTTCTGCTTTATTAGATGGCCTTTTTATTATATTGGTCCTTCTGCAGACAGTGCTATACTAGGAAAACTAAGCACAGTATCACAGTGTAGCTTTCTGCTGGGGAGCATGAACAACAGTGGCAGACAAGAACAAAGCACCAGACCCACAGCCTGTTAATACAGTACAGAGCACACTGCTCTTAGCTCAGCACAACATTTAATTCTGGGCTGTAAGAGCTGAATTATTAAAATCAAGTAAAAAGAGGGGAGAGAGGGATGGGAGGGGGGAAGATAAGTAGTAGCAAAAAACAAATGTGTCACATAGAGTGCCGCTTACTGCAGATGAAATGCATTTTCTCTTCAACGGCTTCTTTTCTTTCCCTAATAAGTTATATCTGTTCCTAGACAATAAAACCTGTGACTGTTTTCAGTGCAAGCCTCAGGTTTTGATGAGGATTTTGTAAATGCCTGTCATGAATCTGGTTGCAGGTCACAATGCAGAAACCAGACTACGGACTTTCCCTGGAAAAGTTATTCCAACATTAATTTATTTCCACTGGGGAAGAAGGGCGTTAACATCTACCTCAACAACTCCTTTCTTAATCTTCATCTGATAATTACCATTTCGGTCCCATGCCATCCTGCTTCATAAAATATGCAAAGACACTCCCAAAATTTCTCTGGTCTGTGCTTTTGCAGATGAGCCAGTTCGGAAGCCAAACTGATGCCCCAGTCTCTGATGTGTTCCCTGTGGCATTCCTGAGACTTGTGTTCTTGCCTCCATTTGAGAAAACAGCATTTTGGTAAATTGTCTCAGCCGTGTTACTTCTGAGTTTTTTCATGATAATCTACTCATAACAATGTCACCATCAGCCCTTCCCTGAACAGGCATGGAATTCAGTTATGGTATATATACACCTTCTTCCAGGTCTGTAATGAAGGTAGCAATAGAGACTGCTTTTAGCTGCAGCTCTGTATCAGCCTCTCTCCCTGCCCCACCAGCTTTTCCTTTCCCACCACAGTCCTACCTTGTGAGGCTCTGGCTATTTGTAGTCTACAGTCTTCCGGGCCATTGAGCTCTACACTGCAAATTACAGCATCAGGACCCTTCCCAGACACTGAGCTTTCACTAGCAAGATGCATGTACTGAAAGCATATACCTGTTTGAGAATGACAAGCCACACACAGTGGCTCATGATCACAGAACCTGGACTCACCGAGGTTCTCACATCAGTGATGAGGTGGCTTCATGCCCTCACCCTGCTTCTCCCCATGCAGTTGGAGGTAAGCACCTTCTCTTTTCTCCCTGTCTGTATTTGTTTTCCTCTCCTGCTTCTAAGTTTCCAGCTTCTAATTGTTTTGTGCTACAGTGCATAGAGCCTTATCCTTGCCTGTCACTGAATTAACACAACTAATTTTAAGGCTTTCTTGACAACAGACTGGAAATTGACAACTTCATTTATTAGCACTCCACCTTTTTCTACTCAACAGCAACCAAAGAATCTGAAAACACACACATGCATGCATGCACACCAGCTGCAATGATCCTTCTGTGGTCCCAAACATTCTTGGATGTATGTTTATAGTCAAGTGTAAGCAATGGGTCAGATGATGCTCTTCAGCCTACACAATCATCTGGAGCCAGACAAAGTAGGTATTAAACTCTACAAAGTCAGACTGGCAGCTCCTCATGCACCCATCTTCTAATCCCTGTTTTGGATGCACATGGAAAGAGATCTTAATATTTTCTTAAACACCAACCCCCTTTCCTGATAGTGATTTTTAAATTGACAAGAAAAAACTGAAATAACACCCTTTTTCAACTCCAGGGGTGTGTTGTCTTCAAAGAAATATAGGGATATGCCATATCCCATATGCCTACGTAGGATGTGTGGGCATTATTATTAATCCTAATTGGCCCAGAATCACTCTTTTCCTGTTATCCCCCACACATGGGTACCCGCTATAGATGCAACTGTCACTCTGCATGTGTTTGTAGGATGCCTGGCACAGTGCTACAAGGCCTTTGTGAGGTACTGTAATGTATGCATGTTAAATAGCAATAAAAGCCACTGAGTAGCCTCCTCAGAGTAGAGAACTGCCTTTCCAGCAGAGAGGAAACATTATACAGCTGGCTCACCACGGAAAGTAAAACAAAGGATAAGGAGGGACCTAAATAGAAAACCAGGAGAATGTTCTCTAACCTGATTGATCTTTTCAAGTAGTGATGATATTTTCAGTGTGCTCTGCCTTAAAATATCTCCCAGTGTAGGAAGGAAGCTGGCTGATGCAGGCTGTCAGAGGGCACAGAGGATGCTTCCCTCTTGCAGTAAGCTATTGTTGGCCTTTCAGACATTATATGACTCCCTGTTCATTTAAACATAAAAGGCAGCAGACAAAATGCACAGGGTACATGGGGTGGAGAAAGCACCACCATGCTCACCTCCCCACAGGAACACAGTGAAGATACACAGGAAGATCTTGCACTTATCTAGGACAAAGCATTCTTCTTCAAATAAAACCTCTCCCATACAGGACAGAGCATCTTGCCCTTGGGGGCTTAAAGGGGGAAGCAGTACTTAACTACACCAGCTGTCTGATGTGTTATTTATAATAGTTCATGTTTTCTATACATTTTAAGGCTGCATTACAGGTATCTGCAGCTAGCAAGGCAGATGCACCAAAACCTACATGTGCCATTGTTGCTCCAAAAGTGCCATCTCTTCTGCAATCACTGAAGCCATTAGAGTCTTCTGAAAAGGGAAACAGCAAACTGCACTCAGCACGCAAGGGTTAAGCCTCCAGAGCACAACCCTTCTTCCCGCCTGGTTGTATATGGTATTCACTTAAGGTCTCAGAAAGCACAAGGACTTTGAAACCCCATTTAACACCTCAGCAAGGGCTGAGTTTGGTACAGAATGACAAGTTCCTTTGACATCAGAGAGTGCTGGCTTTTGTGGGCTTAAGTGCCTCCCTTGCTGGTTCTTTGCTGTAGTAATTTCTTGTAGGGTTTTTATTTTTCCTTTTCACATTAATGTTCCATTCCATTGTGCTCATAGCTTTCTTTAGGCCTACTTAATGTCAGGGGAGATATAACCATTTCTTCCCTGTCATTAGGACAGCTTTAATCCTGTCTGCATTGCGAGGGCAATAAATGATAATAGTTACCACGTTTTTAGTTCTGCAGTGCCTCTGAGCACCAGGTTTTTTGAAAAATCCCAAACAAACAAGTTTAAGCTTGGGATCTTTTAAACCCAGTGGGAGACTGTGTTGTCTGGGGAGCAGCAATGCAGAACTGTGACAGATGGAGGGATCTGGGCCTATGGTTTGCAATTTTATGGTCTCTGGTGAGACTTCTGTGTGAACCGCTCGCTGTGGGTGGTGGAACAAACAGTTTACATGAAGTGCATCTAGCTAACGTGCCCAGATGGAGCTTCTGCAGAGAGGTGGTATTTGTTAAACTGGGGCTGCAAGTAGAGGGCAGCTTCCCTCTCACAGGAGGTGAAGACATCAATCCTACTGAGTGGTAGTAATGGATGGGAGACCTAGGGGAATTCTACTCTGCCCCATGGCTCCAACAGATCTGTAGGTAGACCTGGAGCCCATGTGTGAATGTGACCCAAAATACCACATATCAGCCACAGACCTGGCTACTCAGCAAGACCTTCACTGGAAATAAAGTACAATTCAAGATTTTCCTTGGGTAAAATCCGTGTCATTTTACCAGCATGATAAAGGGCTCTTTCACAGCTACAGGCTTCTCCTGGATCTGCACTTAGATTCATAGAAGTAATCTCCCATAAACTGGCCCTATGTGGAAATGAACCTCACAAGACCAAGGAAAGGATCAAGAGGTGGGAGAAGCTGCAAAGCACATCACCAATTACATAAAAAACCTTGGATGCATATCTTTTGCCTAAAAGACCCTTGGGCAACCAATTCCCATTGATGTTAGTGCAAAGTGGCATCAAATTTGCAGACATAAAGTGTTATAATGATGTTTTCTAGAGAGACAGTAACTTTGGGAAAGAATTTTCTAGATGTTTTGCTTGCAGAGCTTCATAAAGATTTATGCTAATGAAAAATACTAAGTCACGTTCTCTACATACAGGCCAGTGAAGGTATCAGGAGCACCCAGTTATCCTGAACAGCCTGGGTTGTCCATGGGACTGAGAAAATAGTCTGGGAAAATGGGATGTGTGGCTTGGGGGATTGTGAGAACAACCTTAACATTAGGAAAACACTGAGATATCTCCCTGACATCCTCAGTTACATACAAACACCTTCTCTCCCAGTTTTCCATTCTAGGAGAATTTTCAAGCTCCTAAAGAAAGAGACTCTCTAGTGAGCTGCAAAGGGCAAGAGGCATCATGTAAAACACTCTACATAAATGCAAATCGCATTAGAAACTTGGGGTCATTCGTCATTTGGGAGTAGTGACACCACACATACAGATGCAGCTTGTCTCAAGCAGTTACTCAGTGTAAACCAAGGACTATGACATGATTTAGGCAGCTACTGAGAAAGCCCCACTGCTTCTCAGCAGAAACTTTACCTGTAAAGTATCATTTAGACAGATAAGCAGCAGCAGACTGAAGGATGCTAATTTGCACCCCTTTTCACAAGCATCAGAGACTCTATTCATCAGATGTTCCTCCAGTCTTCTGCTGACATTCCAGGGAGATGCTTCTGATTAACTACATGTATCCGTGAAATCAGTCACTTGCCACCCTGGGTCAGGCATGTCTTGAACAGAGAGGCACCAGGAACACCAGATTTTCAAGGAATGGAAACTGTTCTTGGATTTAACAAATACTGTGCAAGACAAGTGAGCCGTGGAAAGCTTCAAAAGTCAGGTGTTAGGTTTGAATCCCACAAGGAAAACTGGTGAAACTACACTGTATAATGGACTCTAACCACATACCTAAAGTGAGCACATGGATAGCTAAAGGTATAATTAACCTAATTAAGGCATCATTTATTCCAGAATCCTCCAAGGGGAAAGGCAGGTGGAACTGCCATCTACATGAAAAGGCTGACAAGGCAGATGCTGCTGCCACTGATGGGCAAAACCACAATGAAGACTTGATCTGGAAGAAAAAGGCAGAAAGAAACACCCCTGGGGCAGATTCCTGTCTCTTGGTGTGCAAAGGATGCCAAGGGTGTAATATAAAAACCTGTGATTCACACCTCTGTGGTTGTCCTAGCTAAGCCAGTAAGGGCTGTGATTTTCTTCTTTCTGTACTGCAACCCTCTTTAGGTGTTGAATGTGGCAGAAAGGAGTCTGCAGCCTTTGCTTTGAGCTCCTGACCCTTCTGTTAGAGAAAAGATTAATTTCCCTGTGACAGAAATTCTTTGTGGCTGCCTCTATTTAACTCAGCAGTGAACATCTGCAGTCATATTTCCTAGGCATTTGTTGTGATCATTCCTCTGCGCTGCTAGTCCTGACAGTAGAGTGGTGTCAGCTAAGAGCCACAGTAGCATTTCCAAAACATGCTTAAATGACTTAGCTGACTACCACGCCTCTGTCTGGAAGAAATCTTGG
The DNA here is from genome assembly GCF_012275295.1 of Melopsittacus undulatus. Taxonomy (NCBI): domain Eukaryota; kingdom Metazoa; phylum Chordata; class Aves; order Psittaciformes; family Psittaculidae; genus Melopsittacus; species Melopsittacus undulatus. The sequence continues at coordinate 18,454,501 of NC_047536.1, read as the reverse complement.
AATAATATGAAGGTGATTTGGGATTTAGGCACATAAGGAAGCCATATGGTGCATACAGCCTTTGAAAACTCGGCCTTTAATCATGTATACTGAAAGGATGTCTCCTGTGGCAGCTTTTACCAGTGCGCTCTTAAGGTCTAGTGCTTTCTTGACATTGTGGAGCAATGGAAGAACTGGGGTGGCATGCAGGGCAGGTTTGTTTGAGCCTTGTGCACTTGCATTTTGCACCAACCTGATGGCACAGCTGTGAATGTGTTGCTATAACCATCATTCTGTGGACTTCATTCTTAAATCTCCTATGAAAGGACTTGAGTAATGAGAAAATCATCTAGTTTCTGCCTGATTAGAAGAAACAGTCTACGTAACTAAGAAACCCTTGATTTCAGAGTAGAAAAGTTGCCTACTTTATAGTCTCTCTGGTAACTACATTGAGGCCAACAGAATAACACTGGATCTAAGTATGGTCTAGTTTTGTCAGCTGGAAAACACAACATGTTTCTTGAATGAGGCTGCAGGGATTCAGGACTTGATCTGTGTGCTCAGTCAGCTGTGACTTGCTTGTAAATTCTACCTGCTTCAAACCTGCTTGAGCATAGGTCACCCAGGTCCTCCTCAGAAGCATCTTTAGCCATGAAACCAAAAGGAATTTGTAATGAAAGACCCTTAAGAAACTTTTCCTGGCAACCTTATTGGAAGATCCTTCAAAGCAAATTTATGGGAAATAACAGAAACCTGAGGAGATACAGAATCTTGAAGGGAGGAGAACAGGGGAAAGGAGATGAAGGTTAAGGTTTATTGGTGGGGAAACAGCAGATTTAATTTCAAAATCAACTGGGGCTTTAAAAGAGAAAAACAAGGATGAAAGTGTGTGAAGGGGGCTGAGTGCAGGAGCAGAGATCCAAGGGCCAGGTGCTGATTTCTAGAAGGTAGGAAAGAAAAATGAGCTTTCATCTTCTGGATCACTGTCTTTTCTCCTTCTGAATGAACAAAGACAAAAGCACTTGGTCCTTCTTAGTTAACTAAGACTGCTTGGTTTTAGTTAAGAAGAGGTTTAGAGGTTTAACTACAGGTTAAGAAGCCTGTAGTCTATCCTCCATGAATGTTCTTAACCTCATTTCACAGTTGGGCAGACCTAGGCAGGCACCTGTGTAAAGCCACAAAATTCTGGGCTGGGATCCAAGCCCAGCTTTGCTGGACAATATGAAGAAACATCCCATTGCAACGTTTTTCCAGTAGGATGCTCACAATTCACCAGTGAAATGCATTTCCTCAATAGGTGGTGACTGCACCATGGAGCAGTCCCTGTTCCTGTTTGCTCTTCTTGCCCATCCTTTTGGAAGAGGGAACATGCTGACAGCAAAACAAGGTGGCCCCGCAATGGGCACGGTACTCCTCTCCAAGCACACACAGACTTGGCATCTCACCCAAAGCTCAGGGATTTTGTGACCAGCTGTTGAGTAGGCACTTTGAAATGAAGCTCATGTACTGCATTTAACACTAAACGCATTGCAATTCCTCTCAGCTCAACCTCACCCACCTGCTGATTCATGCTGGCCTAAAGGTTTCTAAAAGGAAGAAAGACAACATGACCTCTTGCTTGAAAGACTAAAGGCCTTCCCAGAACAAAACCATGGCCCCCAAATGCCTCTTGTTTGGCTCTTTCTGGGTGATTTAATGGTTTGCTAACTTCTAAAAACCAGAAGGGCTATCTAATCACAATGGCCACTCTTGACTTCCAGCACAGCACAGAGCTGATGCCCAGCTGGTGCATCTTGAGCAGAGCTACTCCAAGGCAGTGGATTTTGGGCCAAGAAAATCTCTCCCTGTGGGGCAGGGATGCCTGGATCAGGACTTCAGTGGGCCTCAGTGCAAGTTCATCCCACCTTCAGTTCTCAGAGAAGCAAAGGGGAGTCATTATTCCCATTGGGTCTGCCAGGTAGGTGCAATAAAGAGTGTGGGACTCAGATAACTGAAGATGTAGGAGGGGGAGTTGGCCACCTTTGCCATAGACCTTGTCCTGTTGCTGCATCACATTGAAATGCCTTTCATTGGAAAACAGATTATCTCTAAGAAAGATATAAAGACTCCATTTTATGGTCAATCTCTATATTTTAGGATCATGCTTCTAAGGGAGATTGTCTTCAGTGTTAATAAAAACTCATTTCTGGTTAAAAGCCTCCCTATTTTACACCCATGAGATCTTATATCTGTGTAGCACCTAACATCAAGGGAAACCTCAGATTTCAGCTACTTGGCTTGTAGTCTTCTTCCTTAAAAACATGCATACATTATTGAAAGTTACAAAGCTAATGACCAGACTTTTGATGATCTTTTAACAGAAAGCAAACATTTAACTGGTCTACTGGACATCAGCTTTTTTGAAGAGATGTTATCTTAGACACCCCAGCTATTTTAGTTCATTTGATCATAAAAGCTTCAGTAGGCTTTACTTTTAGCATCTCTGAGATGAGACTAATGCTGGTGGAACAGATCCAGTAATGACAAACACTAAAGCTACCTGAAATTTTTCTACACTTTTTTTCCCCCCCAAATGAAAACCAAGATTGGAACAAAAATAGAAAGTTGCTGATTTACACAGAATACCCTGAATGTCCCATGGAAATTAGAAGGGGGAAAAGTTGTAATGTCAGAATGTTAAAACGTAAGTGTTGGGATGCAATCAACCCTCCTCCCCTGTTCCGGGTCATAAATTGTTTTAAGATTGCTGCCAGTATCCTTTCCACCTAGAAGAGGTGCTGCAAGGGCAGTCAGCCAGAGCAGCAGGGATAAATCCGAGGTGAGAAGTGGAGAATATGGGGTCAATGGACACACTGCCAGCATTCATGCTCAGCCATGGGCAGGATGCTTAGCCATTCCCAGAGCCCCCTGAGAAAAACACACTTAAGCAGCATTTGCCCTGAACCCAGGTAAACTCTGCTCAGCACAGCACATGCCCTCTGTCCTGCCCTGCTTGCAGGGTGATGTTTCCCCTTGTGCTCCAATGCATCTGAGCCACCAGCCCTCTCCTCCCTACTGACACAAGTGTGGCTGCCTTTCCCCTGCTCTGACAGGTACAGCCATGCCTCTTACTGTGCTACAGCTTCATCCCTGCTTTGTCACCTGTGCATGAGCACCTCCACATGAAGCTCAGCTGTACCCTGCAATCCTTCACACACAGGGCAGGGCTGGCTTTTAATGTGACCCCATCCCTGCAGGTTCACGGGCCCTCCACCACATCCCCATATTGTATCCTGCATGTGAGCACACACCTGTGAACAGCTCTGGAGTGCTGCAGGTATGGGCACACATCCCCATGGAGGGACCCCTTCCAGCATGTCCAAATCCCGTTTGCCACCCACACCTCCCAAATCCTCCTTGCCACGTCCCACCCAGATGTGTGTGCACACACACTAATCCTTCCATTAGCTAAATCCAAGCTTTTTACAGCAGCATTCTCGCACACAGCCCTCCTTATCACCCCTCTTACAGGCACTCGGGCTAATCTCTCTCCTTGTGCCACACACAGCCACTCGCTTAGCTTCTCTCTTCTACACACACACACTTTTTTACACAGAGACTAATCCCTCTCAGTGTCATGTACCCCAGAATCCTTCTTACAACGCCCCCTGGCACACTGAGTAATCCTTTACAGAGTCTTACACACACGATCCCGCTGACAGCATCTCTCTGCACGCATGCACAGCCACACGCCGCATCCCACAGTGTGCTTCACATGCACAGGAACTTTCCAGTGTTACACATACCATTATCCCCCTTCCCGAAGCACATGTTTTCCACCAAGTCTGGCACATGCATGTGATCCTGCCATTAGTGTTGTAAAAACAGCACCTTTCTAAACCAAGATAAACCAATGAAGTATTTAGGGGTAAAACCTTGGATATTTGGTAACTATCCTGAAAAATATAGAGCTTGTCTCATAAGGACAGATTTAAAAGACCTGGCATGTTTAGTGCAGGGAAGCAAAGGCTGAGAGGGGATGGGCTGCTGTCTATAAAAACATCAGAGGCGTAAACACTAGAGAAAAGCTATTGATGTTAAGGGATAACATTGGCATGAGAACAAGTGAGAATAAACTGGTCATGAATAAATGCAGGCTGTGAACCATGGAAAGATTTGTAACCATGGGAGGAGAGCAGCTCAGGTATCACTTTCCAAAGGGAGCACTGGAACACAATCAGAGCTGATTTCATCTAGAGCATCATTTTTGTCTGAGAGCACATCTTGGTGCTGGTGACCCTGAGATCCCTTCCCAGACTCGCTGCAGAGTTCAGTCTCTGAGTCTCACTCACCCTCTCACACCAGCACACTATTTCTATCATAAGAGGTCAATAGTACAAAAGCACTTTGTTCCTTGGCTTTTTCTCCCCGTATGCAGCAGTGGTGGAAGAAAACAGAATCCTTCCCTTTGTGCCTTGGAGAGGTGGGTTTTACACAGTGACTTTACATCCACCCATCACCTCTGCAGCTCTCTTTCTTGACTTCCTAACAGGTATCCAACAAAACTACCCTGGCCCTTTCCTTTTTGCCTGTAACATTCCTGCCACTGCAAGAGAGGAACAGAGAGCGCCCTGTGGAAAATGCAGTTGCAGCACCCTGGGATCTATTTCCATCGCTGTGGCATGCAGAAACTACTCTCACATTTCCTCAGCACACATTTACATTCCTGGAGCCTCCCGCCTCCACTGTTCAGCTGTCTCCAGAGACACTGAACACCTGACACGTCTGATAGGAATTACATATCTGTAATACAGATACAAAAACCCACAGAAAAATGAATATTTAGTGGACTGCAAGTGCTGCTGCATGAGCCATTATCCTCCAAGGAGTGAGTGTGCCTGATGTTTTCCTCCCCTATACCTGGGTAAAGCAGATGGAGTGGATGTTGGTTGAGCAGTGTGTGAGAAGAAGATATAAAAGTCCCTATCATTTGCATAAAGATGAAACAATCTCTTTTGAAAGGGCTAGAGAAAAGCAAGACATTTCGAAGTTTCTATTTACCTCATACTATCAAACACAGATCTCTGCCACATGGGACTAAATAAACTCTGCTTATATTAGAGTCAATGACTTAAAAACACTTGAGGTCTTGGTAAACAAGGAATAGCATTTATTAACAAGTGGGTGCCATTTATTACAGTGTGGGGTGAGGGCAACCAAGAGCTCACTGGAAAGAGAGGGCTGCAGGGGAAAGAGGAGACTGTAAATGCACAAAACAAGTGGCAGAGCTGCAAGAAGCAATTTCAGTGTAGAAGTCCACAGAGCAAAGGGAGAAAGAATGAGAGAGGGTGAAAAGATGCTTCCCCCACACTCCCATTCAGATTCTGGAAATTGTCCATTTACCTAATTCCTTGAAACTGCAAATCAGTCTCTTCTTTTCTTGTCACTATGAAACTCAGAAGAGAACACAGAAGGAAAGAAAACCTGACAAAGAGAGCTACCAACTTAATTTCTCTTCTTAAGAAGTCACACCAAAAAATGCATTAGTCGTGCATTCATTTCCCTGATGGAAATATAGAAATGAAACAAGATTATTTAGCTTTGTGCTGAGTTTCTTTTTGGTCAGGGAAACTAATAAAAAAATCGTTCTATTTCGTTGGTTGCAAATTTTGAGTACTTCTCTCTCTGTGGAGAGAAGACAGAAAACACAAATATGAAAATAGGTGGAAAGTGGCATCACATGCTTTTTTTTTTTCCTGTTTTCCAACTGGTAGGTGGGAGGTAAGAGGCAAACTGGCAAAAAGTGTGAGCATACATAGAAAATCTCCACGTTTACCTTTTATTTCAGATTCGCAATGGCAAAATGATAGTAAACACTTATTGAAGCTAGTTTCCTTGAGGGGAAAAGATCTTTTACAGAAAGACCTACTTGAAGGAGAACATTTTCCATGAGCTTTCAACGACCTCTAGACAAAACTTTGTGAATACCTGCAATGGTCTGGGTGCAGCAATGGGAAAAACCAGTGTTCACGGAGAAATGGTGCCTTGGCACCAGCCACAATGCAGTGCGGTGAGCACAAAACCCAGGATGCAATGAAAAAGCCAAAACAAATTAAAGGATGGTGAAAAACTAAGAAAAGTTCTGAGTATATTTAAACTAAAGAAGTTAAAAACCTAATTCATTAATTCCACAATTGATGTTTCCAAAGCATGGAGCACACGGTATTGCCAGGCAAGCTCTTGCACAGCAACGCAGACCTTTTCAGCTCCTTATATTGGCCTGGATCTATGTATATCTTCATTATTTCCACCCAATCTATCAGTCAGTCAAATGCCACACAACTCATAGGATTCAGCCCAGAAAAAAACACATCTTAGCCTTTCTTTTTCCACTGCAAGTACGTGCTCAGAGCTCTGAGATTATGAACCATTCAACCAGTGAGCTCAACCTGGGTTTGGAAAGAGCAGGTTCAGTTGCACCTTATGATGACCCATCACCCATACACACATTTCCAAAGGGGTCTCTCAACCCTCAGAAGGACAACTCCCCATTCATATGGTGGAGAAGGTACCCATGAACACATCCTCGAGCCTCACTGAGAAAGGGCACAGGGATTTCACATCTCATTTCCTAGCACACAAAGAGCACAACGAACCAGACTCCAGCCACAGTGAATATAGGTCTCACATGTATGAGCAGAACAACGTTTCAAGCTCCTGGGACAGAGAGATTAAAGAAAGAGAATGCCTGCTGTAGAGAGCTGTTGAAAAGTTGCCAGATCCTGTAAAGCAATTTGGAGATGCCACAAGATTTTCTACTGTCAAATTGCATAGGGAGACATCCTCCATCGGTCCCTAATGGATTTATGCTGCTGGACTCAGGCCCAGGTTGGTGAGTTTTCTGTTTGTGCACTTCTTAGAAGGTGAATTAATGTGCAGTATACCTTGTTTTTCTATTTAGAAAGGCCTGTGCTGTGTATGAAAGAGAGAAAATCACAAACCACAACAACAGACAGCAAGGGAAGTACAAGTGTGGAAAGGGATAAGTGATGAGATCAGTGACCTGAAAGCAACTCTGAATTGACTACAGTTTGGTCTGTTTCTATCCTTTGAAATGTCCTTTCTCTCCCTTTTTTTTTCTCTCCTTACATGGACTATTTGTTTTTTCATAGTGCTATTCTCTGATTTATTTACTTTATCCTCTTATTCCCCCTTTAATTTTAGTCTTTCGGCTTCAACGCTCCCTTCCTCAACACCTCTTGCATAAAACAGTGATGCTCAACTGACAGGTTAATCCAATGATGGTGCCATTGAAGTGATCTATAGATGAGAGAGATCATTTTGTCACTCCAGGGAAGAGATTTTTGACAAAAAATCTGAAAGTGCAAAGAGGACTAAAGGGGATACAAAAAATACACATTAAATAAAAATATTTCATAAAAATGTGAAGAACAGTCAGTAAAAACCCAACAAAACAAATGCAAAACACAGTGTGTAGGAAAAAAAAAGACCCCAAGCAACTCATAAGCATACAAAGGTAAAAACTAATCAAGCTAAGCAGGTTGTATACCAGGGATAACAGTCATAAAAAATCAGCATCACTAGGGTGAGTGCAAAAAGCGAATAACAAACTTGAGCAAGAACAGCAAAACACTGCAAAGCACAAGCAGCACAGGATGTTTACAGAATCCTAGAATCATTTAGTTTGGAAAAGACCTGTAAGATCATCAAGTCCAACCATTAACTCAGCACTGCCAAGTGCACCGTTAAACCATGTCCCCAGTGGCACGTGTTTTAAATACCTCCACAGATGCCCTTCCCTGGGCAGCCTATTCCAATGCTTGACAACCTTTTCACTGAAGAAGTTTTTCCTAATATCCAATCTCAATTTAGTCTCGCTTAATCCAGATAAATATTACCTGTAATGGGTGGAGTTCTTTTCAAATAGAAATTGTATTTCATTGCTTCTCTTTTGTGGAATTTATATAATTTATCTTGACAAATGAAATTAGGGAGATTTTATCTTTTTATTTTTAAAGATCCCCTAATTGATAGCTTGAAGTGGTTTGAGCTCTGATCTCTGCTTGAGTCATTGCTTCTAGAGAAGGTGAAAGCCTGAACGCAAGACCAAGAAGGGCAGAAGTACAGCAGAAATCTCAGTACTTTGTGATAAATATTAAATATCTTATCCTGAATCCCCCTGTCCCAAACCATGACATTGCCTTTTTATGGAATGACTCAAAACACAAGCAGCCTGCAGAATCCTGTTGTGCCTTTAAAAAAAAAAGTGGCATTTGCTAACGAGGCAATAAATATTGATGCCTTTGAGGTCCCCCAGAGCACTATCATTTCTGCAACTGACTGATTAATAATAGATTAAACACTTTAGTTTTGCTTACTCTGGGCTTCGTAACTTTAAGTGCATCTGCTGTGTTGGTAACAGAAGGGCCTGGGACTGACAGATCTGGCAGATATTCAGTAGAGGAGTGTGACAGCAGTCTACAAATACTTTCAAGGGCCAAAACTAACCAAAATCTGCAGAGGGACATCAGAGGATTAGAGTAATTCAGTAAGGAGCTTCAGAATGTGTTTAGTACAGATAAAATTTTGTGTCTTTGGAATATCTGAAGCGTTTACTATGTTAGGAGTTCACATGACATTACACAGTAGACATATGACAAACTTTGCATGCATAACGTGCCTTTCAGACGGTGACCTCAAAGGAGCTTTTGGCTGTGTTTTATGGAGGGCCAGACTGGGCTGGTTTCAGATGTGCTGAGCAGTACTGATTGCTCAGTACCTTCCCAAAACAAACTCCAAGAGACTGTATGGATGTCAAATAATGAGTCTGTATCAAAGCTGATTAAAGAACCAGGTGTTCCTGGCTTCCAAGCTCATGTTCAAATCCACTGGAGACTACTGGCACAGAGGATTTGTTCTAGCTCTGCAAGCCGTGAAACACCAGGGAAAATACCTGGTGTTCCTCTGCTTGTTGATATAATTAATAACCTCATTTATAATGCTCTATTAAAAGATCCAGAAGGTTATACGAAAAGTCACATCTGTTCTCTTCAGCTCTGAATTCAGTGTGCATCTTCCTACTCATGAGTAATTATTACCCCAACAGCATCTTGCAAGCCTTTGCTTAATAACCTTGGTCTTTAAATAGGCAGAATAAGCCAATGTGTTTAGGGGTATAACCTCTTTTGTCTTGCAGCCATATTCAGACCATGTGGTTTTGATGGTGAAAATAATCCCCAGACTTCAGCTAGGTCCTTTGCTCCTGTGCAAAGGGCAAAGACACATTTAATTGCTCTGAAGACTCTACCTGTTTTCAATGTGGAACTAAATACACACAGTAGCAGAGGCAGTCTTTTCCTCGTGCAGTGCGGATGGACCATGGTGCAGTGGAGGAGATACAAAGGGAGTTTGTGGCTCCACATACACATGCTCCTGACAGCAAAAGTCTCTCCTGAGTGACTGCCTCTATCTGGATTTTCTTTTTTTTCTCTTCAAGTCTTTGCAAACAAAGCTAAACCCCCACAAAACTAAGGCAGAGCAATTACCCAAGTGCTCCACAGCAAATCCTTGCCATTCAGCCCTCTGCTTGCACACATACAGACACAAGATTAACCCTGTCCAGCAACGCAGCAAAATACACGCTTAACATTAAGCATGAGTAAGGATTGAGATGTCACTAACTGGGTGTGCAATATCTGCCAGTTCTTTCTTTGCAGTACCTGTGGATGACAGCATGGGCATGCATGCAGGGCAGCACAAGACAGCCCCAGGCACCCCAAAATGCTCTGTGCATTTGAGGCACCCATAATTCACCCACACTAAGTCATATCTAGTGGCTTGCTCCCAGAATGACATTGCACTCCCATTGCAAGGGCTGGTGCAGACATTGTCTCTGAGTTAAGTAAAAGTGAATAGATGCTCAAGTATTTTGTTGATCAACCTGAACAAATAGGGAGCAGACACTTGGGAACAGTGGATAACACGCTCAAAGACACGATCTTCACTGTGTGATTCTTTTGCAAACACTGTACAAAGCCCCTCCACCCCCATTACAGCAGCATCAGTGATTCACATGTGCCCTCCCTGAAATTTGTAAATAGCTTCTGCAGGTTTCCCTTTTGTAAAACATGGATTGATTCTGATTTCTGCCTAAGAAGCAGGGGCTTCTATGCTATGACATGGATTTGCAACAATACTTTCCTTGATGTCAGCTGCTCAGTGCCCAAAAGATCTCTAATTGAGTGTGTTTCGGCAGGATTCCCATGCCTCAGAGCAGAGCATCAAGGGGAGAAGAAGAACAGAGCAGAGCTGGAGCTGACTCTGCAATGGAGTAGCTAAGTGGTTCCCTGCCTGCTTCCCAGGCAGAAGGAAGTAGGTACAGGAGCTGTACCATGGAGCTAACTGCACTGCAGCAGATTGATAGATACCAAATGTCTATTGGTTTGTGCTTGTATGAACAGAGCATCTGCAGGGATCTGAGATGGTCACTGCAGGACTGCTCAGCCCCGGAGGCTTGGAAGCAGCAATGGTTCTTACAGAAATGCACATGGGTGTTGAAAGGGAGAGGATGTCCTTTTTTATACACCTTAAAATACACCTTATTCGATGACAACCTAACAAGAAAGCCCATCCACAAACCTATAGTATGATGCTTGTGTGCAACATCAAAAGCGATGCTCTAGAGAGAAGTGGTACCAAGTGTAGGGGAGCAATCTTTGTGAGGAAACATGATGTACAAAGATTTCACTTTGATCCTTTCCCCAAGCAGTTAGTTGTAACTCCCAGCTGGTAACTGCAGCCATTCTGCTGCCATTCAACAGATACAACCTCAGAATTGCAATCCCAGTCCAGCACACAGTTTCATAGAGACGCATTCAGTTGGTTCCTAATGTGTGAAATGTGGTACTGCTTTCAGACACTGGGTCAGCAGGAGAAAACCATCCCACTGGCTGCTTTCTTAGACATTTTCTTTGAAAACAGCTTTTTTACCATGCCTTCCTCCCTGGGCAGTTGTAGTTTGTAGCTAAAACACAGTGGCTGCTTTAGCTGCAGTGGTTCTATCGTCCTGCTGGATGTTGGATCAGCAGGTAGCTGGAAAGAAAAGAATTTCAGAAAGGCTCTGTAAAGACTGCTGAAATTTTCCTGGCCACTGACCATGGAGTTCACCACTGTTTGCAGCACAGAGCCTCAAAGCAGGCTTTGCTCAGGTGTCAGCAGCAATCTGCTTTCAAAACTGAGGTGGAAGGAGGTCTTGGTAGGAAGCATACACCACTGTTGGTGTTTATTTATTCATTAGTTTGCATACCACTGCTTCTCTACAGCAGCTCCAAGCTTTCCTACATGGTGAACTACAAGTCTGATTTCTTTTCCTCTTCTAGCCCTTTTTTTTTTCTTTCTTTTAGAAATTCAGACAAAGAAAACATTATTTTGGCTTTTTAGTCCCTTACCCTTGGGCCTCATTATGTGCGTCTCCAACCCTATTTATTTACATTTCAAGGGAGAGGCTGGCAGAGAAAAGAAAACATGAGGGCTTCCTTACATATTGTGATCAGCTGCAATGTTCTCAGTGTACAGTGGGGAAACTGAGGGACCATGGGCAGAATTTCCTTTGCCCCTTCTCTGGGCATGGTCTGCCCTGCACACATTATTTCACTTTAAAAGCAAACCCAGCAAGAAGGGACCTGCCAATCAATGCTCTCCCCTAACCCTTCCATCCTCATTTTCCATCTCACTGCTTTTCTTTCCATTTCTCATCTCCTGTTTTCTGTGATCTTCAGCAGGGAGGACAGAAGGAGGAATGGGGCTCATGCTGCATCTCTCTCCCACTTCGAACACACTCACATTCGAACTCCTACTGCTGCTATTCCCTCACTACTCTCTCATGAACTTTTCTTCCACAGAGTACTAAACTCTTCTTCCTAAAAATACTCAAAATACCAGCCCTGCTTCCAAGCAGCCAGTGGCAGAAAGAAATCATTCCTCATATGTTTTCCCATTAATTTAAATTCACAGTGGGACCTGGTACTTCCAGTGAAATGCCGAGTGGTCCTGGATACATCTGTGGGGAAGGGAAGAGGTACAACAGAAAACTATCACTTTCCTCTTGAGGAAAGGTTTTATATTAGCACATGATCATCCTCTAAGGTTCATATTCAGTGAGCTTTTTGTCTTTCTCAACACCCATAGACAATGGAAGACAATAATGCTACCCATAGGACTCATCGGCTGAATACAGAAATCCCTGCTGTAACTCCATGGTGAATAACCACATAGGAGACCCCTGCACAGACTGCAGCTGCCCCAGATTTCCACTCCAACACTTCCACATAGAACCATTCTGCCAAAAATTTGTGTAAGCAGCCCCCAAAGTTCACCGTGTTGCATTTATGCTGGTTTTCTTGCACTGGTATTGGTGTATAACTCATCCCTTTGCAAACACCAAGTATGAGAAATTCCTTACTGTGGCCTTACAAAGCATACATGTGCAGGCTTGCATTTTTCAGGCTGCAGATTAACCTGGGAGAAAACTTTGGTCTTGCACCAGTTCAAAGGAAACCAGAAATAAGATGCTCTGGGCACTATCAAAGTTCCCCACTTCAGCTCAGGATTAACTTCCAATGAACCACAGGATCTGAACCAATACAGGTCCATGCTCCAGCTTGATGCTGAGCAAACAGCGGCAATACCGTGGCTCTCAGCTGGCCTGCCCAAGGAATAATCCCTTCTCAAACACAGCCTGCCCCTGGCTGAGAAGGAGAATGCCGTACTCGCTGTTGCAACTCAATTACAGAAGCTCATCCAGCGACTAATATTTCCTGTGGTATCAGCTTCTGAAATTCTTAAAAGGTGACATGGCTCATTCCCAGGCTCTTCCCCATTATCCATCACTGGGGAAAGGTTTCAAAGAGTTCCTGGACATAGAGCCTGTAACTGCTAACCCACTTGGGGTTTGGGGCTTTTTTCCTTCATTTTTTAACAAAACATTCCTCTTACTTTCAAACTACCCCCAGGCTGCTTTTGCTGGGGAACATTTTTTAATTAAAATCACATACATTTTTCAGCAAGAAATTTGAATAATTGGGCTGTGAGGAACTCCTCAGATGTGAGATCTTGGGTTTGCAAGTGCCCTGAGGAAACAATTTGGGAAATCCATACTGCAAACAACTGGGAAAGTAAGTGGACAAGTTGCATCAACAGGATGAAATATTAATTAAAGGGAGAATGACTTGGCAGCAAGCTTCAGACTGAATGCTATGGGAGACTGCAGCCACTGCCTGTGTGAACATGATAATTTTGCAGCTCCCTTCAAGATGGAGGTCCCCAAATTATGGTGTTCAGGATCTCACAGGCTGTTGATTCATTTGCATGATTCAGCATCCATCAGAGTCCTTCTTAGTGGGATTTATGCCTAAAATGGTGATACGTCAACTGCAGGAGACGTCATGATGGCCACAAAATCATTTACACAGAAACCCAGTGTCTCCAGTGATTTAACCCCTCTATCACTGTTGTAAGTGCTGGCCCAAATTCACAGCAGTAAGAACTGAGACAAAGAGAGCTTTACATAAATCCCCTGCAATGCCACCCAGAGACTTTTCCCACTGAAAGTAAATGCATAGGGTTTTATCACTGAATCAGGGATGCAGACAGTCCAACTGACTCTTGTAGTCTCAGTGTAGGGCTTGCAAGGGTGAGTGAGGTCTATAAAATCCCATCCCCTGGGGTCATTTGGTTCTGAGTCACATATTTTTATCTTTTCAAGTAAGGTGCAGACATTAAACTTCAGAAAAGAAAAAAGTAAACCTAAAAATAAGAGTTTTCAGTGCTAAAAAAAGAGGAAGACTAATAAAAAGAAGCCTCAAATTCAATATAGCATTAAAAATGCATGACTTGTAAAACAAGCTTACGGGTTTGGGAACCTGATAGTTACTAACTGAATGCTTTCAGGCAGCAATAATAGCAGAAGAGAGAGCAGCTGTAGTAGTTACAAAAGGCTCCTCAACCTTATCTATTCCTATGAACTCATCCTACCACTCGAGTCCAGACTCAGCAGCAAGCTGCTGCTGCCTTTCAGCATCTCACCTGTGCCTGTGTTGTAAGGTCAGCCTGTTTGGCTGTTGAGAGTTAACCACATGCACATCTGGATGCACAGTGAGGTGTAAAGGTTGTGATCTATCCTGCTGGGTGAATTCTCTCCAATTTATTTTTGTTTTCTTAGGGAGGATTTAAGGGCCATAAGATTTCAGGTTTTGACAGCACCTGGCCTGCAGAAATGAAACCAGCAGGTAAAGAAAAGCCCTTCATGAATTTCAAAACATGGGATATAACATGCACTGAAGCACACTCTCTCTACTGCTCTGCAAAGAGGACAATCCAGACAGAATAACAGTCGATTTAACCACATGAAGAAACATGGTGTTTATCAAGGCAATTTGGAGTTAGTTATTAATTGCTGCAAATATCATTAAAAAAGAATTGAGTCAGGGGGCAGTGTGGAAAAATCAAGAGGCTCTGAAGGACCACGAGAGCTTGCAGAGGTTATACAGCTGCACAGCACCTCCAGGGGCCATTGCTTGCTATCTTGAAAAGAAAGCATGGTTATTTCTGTAATCACTGAGCAGTAATATGGCCCCATGAAAGAAATTGCCTTGCCTGGAAGATGCACTGGTAATGCAAACCCTAACAATCCCTACAGCTGCAAAGTTGCTGAAGGGATCACCCTTGCAAGCCCTGTGCTGAGACTACTAGAGTCAGTTGGACTGCCTGCATCCCTTTTCTCCCCAGGCAAAAATCCAGTAAGATTTCTCCTGGTGTGGCATGAAACAGGCTACCTGCTTTATCACAAACACATGGAGATTAGTGCAGGAGGGGCCTCAGAAGGTTGTACTGGACATCCATGGACATGACTTATCTCTACGTAATGCATCACTGGCAGACATCTCTCCAGCCTGTTTCATAAGGGCTCCATTTGCTACTGTCTCATTTAATCCATCCCCAAACCATATCTATCAGGCAGACCTCCCAGTGTCCAGCACCCAGCTCCCACCATCTGTGAACCACAGTGGACAGACAGAACAATGTCAAGTTTCCAATCTTAAAATAAACCTTCTTGGAGTTAGGAAGAAAAGACAAAATCCTTAACGACCAGGCTGGTGTTGGAATTAAAAAGCTAGTGCAATACAGGTCATACCAGCCCATGGGATGGTATAGCTGATGACAAGGGGACAAGAGAGACACTGATAAGCCATTCCAACTTGTTTCCATGACTGGTTTTTGGTTGTGGTATTTTCCAGTGTGTCAGCTTAGTGTTGGCAGAGCCACATAAACACAATGCAACATGTCTTTGAGTTACCACTGCTCTTCACATGCCTGGGCAGTTTGCCTCTAGACCCTTTGCTTCTGCCACTTTCATCACTGATGAAGCCAGGGATAGGGACATACATGCATGAAAGCATGTTCTGAAGCCCATCATCACTTCCCTGGTTCTGGTAAGTGGAGATGGCCACCTCCAGACCTCCCTGGTGCCAAAAGTGAGTGTCACAGCTCATCTCAGCATCTGCGGAGACCTGACTGTTGCACAGTGAGACTGAGCCATGGCACAGGCTCTCTTTAGGGTGAGAGCTCAACTACAAAGCTGTTATTACCTTGCCAGTGGTGCTCTGCACATGTTGGGTAGGGGGAATACAGAAAGTGAGCTGAGTGGCAGAATTATCCCCAGCATGCCTTTTTCTAAATATCACAACACATATTGCTCTAGTTTAATTACTCTTGTCAGCTTCGTTATCAGAGCTGTGCAGTGAGGGTGGATGCTCCTGTCCCATCTTCAGGGTTCTACAAACATAATGGGCTTTCTGGTTCTGCATGTGGGAGACAGAGAGATTGCTCCTGGAAGTGCTGCAGCAGGGGCTGGGGAGGGGGAATTTCAAGGAAACTGTGTGTAGCCTTGGGTAGCTGCTGTGTTTGCAAACTGCTCTCTCCTCTGATACCTGCTGGGAGGTCAGGAGCTGTCTACTTGGTGGTTACAGCCCCGTCTACTGCAGACTGAAAATAACACTTTGGTTTCAGACACAGCCCCTGCCAGCACAGCACCGCGGTGCCCTCAGGCATCCCTGCATCTGCTGTATCACAGCGGAGGTTGGTCCAGAGCATCCCCTGCTCTGATGGAGGTACCCCAGCCTCGATGCTAGAGGTAACACATGCAAATGATGTTTTTTAATCTCCACCATCTGTCCTCCAATTCCTTCAACTATGCATGATCCTTTTTCAGGTTTTGCCTCCCCTACCCCATCACCTTTCCCTGAAAAAATGACCAGCCTGGACAGGAGAAAGAAGACAAAAATAGAGGTGGTTGTTGCTGTATAAAAGGGTCCCTGGGACAATCAATATTAAAGCAGGCTGGATCCTTCTAGGACTTTTCATATTAGGTATTTTCATTAATGTTTCATAGTCTGTGGACTAAAAATGCTGACATGCAATCCAGGAGAGCTATGCAAAGCTCAGATGATGTATAGGTACCCAGACCCAAGAAGCTACCTAAATTTCTGCTGCAATCCCCTTTGTCTGCAGTGGCTGGTCATAGAAGGTTTGTGCAGACAGAGCCATCCACAGCAAAACTCTGGATAACTGCATACATTCTGGAGACTCCTGTCTTGTACAGGGCTCTCCTTAGCAACAGAGCTCCTGTTGCAGGATCTGCTGCTTCTTTTCACCCTCTCTGCCACCAGTGACACATGGAGTCTGCAGTTCTGCCTGCTCATACCAATAAAAGACTTTAAACCTCTGCCCTCGCCATTCTTCCAGCTACGAGGTCCTTTGTGACATATTGCAAGTGAGGGAAATGGAAAAGGAAGGTTTTCACTGAAACCTCTTCAAATACCCAGCCTGCTAGCGGCTGCAGCAGTGGCAGCTCATAGTCCTGCGCAGGCTGCAGAGCTGCCCAAAACACCAGAGGGGCAGTTTTTTGGGTACCTGAGCTCTAGCTTGAGCCAAGGGTATTTAAATCCATGAGCCTATGACTGCTGGCCTTAATCTGCCTCCTTTAAAGCAAACAGTTTAAGCCACATGGAGATGTGAATCCTGTTCCTGAAACAAAAAGGGCTGAAGTTCAGAGGGATGCAGAGAGGACAGGATGCACTGATCCTGCCTTCCCGCTGCTGACAGACTGAAGTGCAACGCTGGGCGTCATCGTGTGTCAGTGTGAGCATGTGTGTGGGGGACTGCGCGTTCCGGGAAGCATGGCAGAAGGACAGCACATCCTAAGAAACTGCTCGCACAACACGGGACCATATGTTTCTGGAAATGTCAGGATAAAAATCATTATAGAGATGGAAAATTACTTCTCAATCCCTTTTCATTCCTATAATACTGCTTTCTCTTTATTTCAACATCCGAATTTGTCTCATTATTGAAGCAGGGACAGAGATGGGAAAAGCTGACAGGATGGCTTGGGATGCTGACAGAGAGGAAAGTTGCCCTTTTACCTAATACACCACAGCCCCTGGTACAAGAATGGCTTAAGCAAGGTTATGAAAACAGTTTTGTGCTTAAATACCTGCAAGGTCAGATCTTCCAAATGATTCTTATTTTTATTCAAATACTCCCCAAACACTTATTTTTCTACATAATATCTTCTGGCTTTATGCTGATGTTACTCATTTAAATACATATGGATGGTATGTATAACAAAGACATGGGAAATACAATACTCTCCCATTAGGGGCATATTTTTTGCCATTCCTACTATTTTCTAAAACAATTACTTCTTAGAAACCACACAAGGGACTAAATAAAGTTCTTACTTGTTACATCCAGGATGAAGTTGGCTCAGGATCTCTGAATTACTCCCCCATGGCAAAAAAAATTGAAGCAATAGGCTGCTGTGATACAAGATATTCAAACTAGCTACCAAATCACTCCTTTTGGCTATCAGTGAGGGTAGATGCATGGATGTACTTTTCTTTGCTTGTAACATGCAAGTAGAATCATCTCCACTGCTGATGGGATGAAATGCATAGCAGAAAGGGGAGCACTGCCTAGCTCATCATACACACTGAGAGTCTGTTAGTGCTCCGCGTTCTTGCCCTGACAGAATACTTTCTCCCTGAGGACTTCAAAGAGACCCATGCTTAGCTTTGCAAAGCAACAAGAAAAATGCCAAGTGCAAGAGATTTGGGGGAGGGAGCTGAGGAGGGAAGGTGTAACAGTCTGTAATCATGAGACAAGAGTTTACAGTGGAAATAGCGACCATGAATAATGCAACAATTCTCCCCCTGGAGAAGAGGCGGCCTTGGTGAAATGATTTCTTCAGATCTAATGGCTGAAACAGTCCATTACAGGTGTCACATGATGCATCTGTCTCCATTTACATACCCATTTGATTAGATCCTGGAGCTACGAATTGCACACTAATCAAAATCGGGACCACAAGGAACTTGTAACAAAGACAGCCCCACAGGGTGTAAGAACAGAGAGTTTCCATCCCACAAGAGGGCAAAAGAGCAAATAAAACCTTTGCCCACTTCCCATGGGATACTGTAGAATGTGAAAAGGCATCAAAAAAGGTTAAAACAGAGTTCAGAGCAAAGGATGACTTGAGACGTACAGACACTAAGGACACTAAGACTGCAGCCTAAAAAGGAGATGATTGCGAGGGGGTTGATAGAGATCCATAAAATCAGAAATGGTTTGGAAAGGTGAATAAGGTAAATAATAACCCATGTTCCTTATTCCTTGTAAGCCAAGATTTAGGGGAACACATGGAAATTAACAGGTAGTGGTTTAAAACCAAAGAAGTAATTTCCCACCTAGTACAGTATCAAGCCATGGAACTCTGTCCCAGCTGAGCTTCAGTATAAATGAACTTTAAGATTACAAATATTCAAGGGATTGCTCTGCTGCCATTCATTAAACAAGATGCTCTGGATGCAAACTCTGGCACAGAAAACTTTACATTACCTATAGCATCAAACCAGGAGGTGGCATCTTTAACAATCTTCCCTTCTTGTCTAATTGGTACAGCAGTTTGCTCTCACCTACACAGAACATCCTTGAACCAGAAGTAGTGAGTATGCTTTAGTTCCTGTCTTTAAAAAAGCCTCTAACTTTTACAAAAGGTCTGGTTTCATCCTTTTCTACTTACATATTAAGCTCTTGAGGGGCTGTTATGCTTCATTATCAGGCACTGTTTTTTCTAATGGATATTACATGGACTCCATGCACAAGTTCACTTTTACTGCCCTTCCTCATCCATGTTAAGAATGAGAAACAAGTGCGATCTTAATTGTAAACTGATTATTCACACAAAATATAGACATTTGCTTTATTTTCTATATACCTATGTCTTTGGTGTGCTTTTAAAATATAACTAGAGATACGCAAAAGATAATAATCTAGTTGCTATTTTCCAGTGATTCAGGGCAAGGTTTAGTTTAGCTTTATTTTGCTGGTTGTTTTGTTGTTTTCAGTGGGTTTTTCATGCTTATGCTCAGGAAAACACACTATTCCTGATGTTTGCCTGTGGCCAGGTTAGCGAACCCTAGGGTAGGGGTCAATTCTGTTCCTGGTTACTTGGAGTAACGCCATTAAAATCCTTGGGTCTGACTATTAGTTGACGTAACTGAGAATATCCACATTCGATTCGCACTTTCAAAGGACTATTCTGATTAATTCTAGATGAGACAAAGCTTTCTGGGAGGGATTCTCTGCTCTGTGGGGGTTTCTGCCACCACCAGCACTGCTCTTCTGACTAGAGGATTGCATTTTCCTTCCTCAAATGTTCTCCAAAGTGAATTTCAAAGTCGTGCATGGACAGACTCCAAATTTAAAACTCATACAGCCCTCCATGCCAGAACCAGAGCCTCAGGGAATGTAACAAACACAACTCATGAGAACAACCAGATGACAGCATATTAATACACCCTGAATGTTATCTACATGTAGAGAAAACTTACACTGCCAACACATGGAGTTAAAGTGTTTCTCCAAAAGAAAACCTCCAAATTGTTCCAGGCAATAAGTAGATATCAGCATCTTTCTGTTCTACCAGGGGTTAATTAGACTTGGGAACAACATGTAAGGAGAAAGGGATGTGGAACAAGATACAAGTCAAAAGGAAAGAGGATTCCCATCCCTCTCATAGCATTAATTAGCCGCTCTTTTGTCATCTCCCAAACACAGGAGCATCCCTCCATCTCCAAGGACAGCTCCCTTCCAAACCAGCGGGCTTGCACTTGGCTGGCAAGGTACATAGAGTGGCAGAGCTGCTGCTGACACCAGCTGGAGAATAGAAGACCCGAGTCAGAACAGAACCTTGAGGATGAGACTGCGTAATTTAGGTACATCACAAAGGGCTCATAATTGTCCCCTGAACCCCTTGCTGGGAAACAGCCTATTCATCTTACTGGGACACCTTTTTCTGACTCAGTCTCTCAGATACTGTCATCATGAGCTTTTCTGCCTGGTGCTTCCTTTTGTCCTTTCTGTTCTTTTCTCTCTCTCTTCTCATTTTCTTTTCTTTTCCTTTCTCTTTTCTTTTGTTCCATCCTTTAACAATTTTCAGTCAACCCCAGGGAGACAGTCCCACTCTTATTTGCTAAAATAACTAGTAGTTAAATGACTGACATTTAAAGCGGTAGCTTAAGCTTCAGCATTGCTCCACTGGGAGAAGAATCAGTGATGAGTGTGTGGGGAGAGGAAGGAATAGGATGTGGATCATGCTTCTGAGAGCTTTTCTGGTTTTTTTTGTACAGGCTGTCTGCAGACTCCAGCAGACATCATTTCTGCCAGAGCACTTACGGAGAACACGTTTCTAAGTAGGAAACAGACAGAGCTGTCCATGGAGTATCAAAAAAAGCCCCTAACACTAAAGCATAAATCAAACTGGAGGCCACGACACTTGGAAGCTCTAACAAGGAAGATGTTATCCTTTTTTGATTACCTGCTCTTTCCTTCTTTTGGAGTCAGTACTGCAAGATCATGCTGACCTGGCACCAGCATATGCAAAAGGATGCTCAGGACTTGAATTGGCAGCACATGGTGCTGCTTAGGACTTAGGTGCATTAACTGAACTTGTGAATCTCTGGAATAAGTGCACTCTCAACTGATAACCAAGCATGTCTCACTGTACCCTGGTACCTGGACTGCGTGCTAGTGTAATTGTGACAGCAAAAGTAACCATCAGTGGTTTGTTCTAGTTTGGTTAGGACAGAGACATTTTCACTCATGCCTGTAAAATCCCCTCTCCCCACATCTAGGGGAGATTTTTTCGTTTTCCACCCAAAAGGTTTCTCCTACCAGCAAGAAATACAATCAGCCAGCTGCCACTAAAGTAGCTGATGGACTATTTATTTGACCTGTCAGATCCCTTGGCAATTCCCCATGATGGAGCTGTCCTGCAGGAGAGCTTTTCTAAGACAGTCGTTCAAAAGAAATGTCCTTAAAACAAAAGGAATTAATTTTTCTGCCACATAGTTTCACCATTTAATTTCAGAGATTTATAATGGGTGAAACAATCTTGGATAATATCAGCAATTTTAAGCTATAAACCTTGTGTACAGTTATGGCAAAGGAGAGAGGCCCAGATTCATCAATGCAAAGAAATACTGCATCCAACGGGAACCCAGCTTCCATGCTGCCGTTTTGCTGAAATCTCCCAATGAATCAACTATCTGCCTACGCCTGCTCCCTGCACTTTGAAAACCTCTTGTAATACCACTCACTGCATGTTAACGTACAGTGTGAATATGTGGTAAAGCCTGATGCCATGCTTCTTGTGAGAACAGCAGGCACTCAGTAGGAAAAACAAACGCAAACCAAAACCCAACAGAAAAACCTCCTACCCAGATTCTGGATGATGTACCTGTGTTTTCTTTTCCTAGTCCTCCAAAATGGATAACCCAGAGGACTGTTTTGGATCCTTTCCCCATAAGTAGCTATTAAAGAGATTTTCATTGGCATGGTAGGCACCAAAAGGCATACGCAAAGAATTACTTTGCAAGCTACTGCCTGTACTTGCCACTGACAAAAATGTGGCAGTAAGTAGAGAACTTATGTCATAGAGGGTACTGAGTGTATTAGTTTGGAAGTAAAGAGAGTGTGTGTGTTTATCACTATTATTGAGTGATGACAAGCCAAAAGGGGTTCTGAAAGCTTAATCAGCCTCTGCTCTGAGCTGCTCTGCTGGGATATTACATGGGCCCAGCAATGCTACTTGACAAAGCCAGTGGCTCTGCTTTTTAATAAACACCTGATGGGCTTAACAGTGCTAATAAGTTGCATAACCTACTTAGATGCTGTGTGGTTTGTAAAGGTTTAGGGTACAATCTATTCATGCCTCCAAGAAAGTTGGGCTGGAAACTCTGTAAAAATGAAAATGGTCTCCCAGGACATAACCTGATACAGAAACAGGTTGCTAGCAAAGCTCCAAATACAGCGATACTATACAATTTAAAAAGTCATTATTCCAGTACTGTCCCTGAATAACACCCCCAGTTTTAAATAACAAATCTTTGCAATAAGAATACCTCTCCCAACTTTTCTTCCTTTTGATTTTCCCATTAAAACCTATATATGAATCAAGTATTCTGAAGATGCCTTCCTCTCTGGGTACTTTTGGTGTAAGGAGGAAAGACTCATGCTTGTGTCAACTACAGGAAAGAAAATGATGGGAAAGGAAGAAAGGAAAGGGGTAAGATCAATCCCATTTTTCCCACAAATTTCTTTTATAACCTTTGGTTGATTTACACAAGAGAACAGAAAAAACCTAGAGGCAAGACAGCTCATCTCTGTGACTGAAAACACATCCCCAACTCAACTGGAGCTTGGGGAACTTGCGTATGGGTTGCCCTTGGATTATTCTGTGTGAGATTTTTTTTCATAGCTTTCAATTTGAAGGCTGTTACTCATCCCTTTAGCTCATGTCACGATGAAGTCCCTTGCAGAGAGCAGGACCCAGAAGTAGGCTGCTTGACATCCTATATTGTGCAATTTAATTTGGTAAATTGCCTTTTCTGCACTGGTTCTGTAAGGTGCTCAGCTGGAGTCCATAAACTAAATCTTGCCTCCCTGTGGAAATAGCCTGACACAACCCCAATGACATGCTGCAAATACAGTTCTGTTGCAAGCTCACGTTGGGAAAGTTAATACCATTTCTATCCCACATGCAGATTTCTTCTCCTGGAAAAAAATAATATGGGCAGGACACAAAAGAGGCCTAAGGTACAAGGATCTATAAGGAGGACTGACACAAAGCCTTCAAAGGTAGCGAGAGAATAGGCGCCTTTGAATGCCTCCTGGGAAGTAGTCTGTGAAGGGACAGGGAGAGGTAGGTCATTTACCCTTTCCTATGCAAGCAGCTTGGAAATGTACCACAAAACACTGCGTCCTTAAATATCTCAACCTAGAATGGAGTTGTTGGCTGTGATTTTCAAAATGAGGCACAGGAGGGGACAGAAAGTGCCCAGGAACCACAGAAATGAGCAGGGAAACCTCTCTGAAATGGCATATACCAGCAAATACTGGCCACAAGAAACTGTTTCTTGACAGAAAGCTGCAGCTCTCTTTTATCTCTTTCTTGTAAGTACAATTTTAATTCCAGTGCTTCAGAAACTGGTGGAACCAAAATCACTGCAGCCTGGTGGACACCAGAATGCATCTTTCTGTCCATATCACCACATCACAGTTCCTTTCAAGACACCACACATACATCTTTTTGCACCCTTATATCTCCCATACACAGCTTCAATTTCCAGCAACTCCAGCTCTTCCCTCTTGGTCTGCTGTCCCTTTGTGATTTCCCTTCACATTCTACCCCAAAACAGTCCCTGATATAGCCCTTGCCCCACAGCTCTGCTCCCACTGTTTGCTCCTCAGCCTTCTTTCTTCCTGGCTGAGAGAAGCCGCACTGGGATGGGAAGACATTTTTGCTGCGGTGGGATTTGCCCTATCGGTTTGGATCCACTTCACCCACAAATAAACTCACCTCCCCAAAAATGGGAGTCTGCTGTCTCTCGCCAACAGCACCTTAGCCTCATCAAGTGTCTGCTCTGCCTGACAGCCTTTAATCACTATTTATCCATTTTACCGAGGGAAGATTTCTATCATTTCTGCTAAAAATCAGTTTTATGACACCTACCATAAGAGATATAAAGAAAAAAAGAATGAGGCGTTAAAATGGTTTATAGAGAGTATTTTTATAATCCACTAAGCTGTTTTCCGTTCCCACTGATATGACATCTTCAGCTATAATTTATAAATGCCATCAGTTAACAAGCACAGAATCTTATCCTACAATTTCTCCTCTCATATGCTTTTCCCGTTTAAACTTTATGTTAAATCTTTGCTGTGCTGTTAAATCCGGAGAGATTTGGCCATAGCTGAAGGGAAGGAAAGAAAAAAATGAAGTTTAAGTAGCTAATTAGTGTCACTGGATTTGGGGCATCCTATCATGAGAGAATATAGAGGATCCATTTAAATAAAGCCAATGCCACCCCCAGCAACCTCTAATACCCTCAAAAAACAGAAGACTTTATAGGCAGCAAGTGGCTGCTTTCCCATACAGGAATGATGAGGACACAGTATCAGGCATATTGACTTTTGAGTGCATTCCACTGTTCCCACAGTTATTTTTGTTGACTGCAACTCAGAAGGAAGTCACTGTAAGAAATACCCCTGCATGTGGCAGGGTCTGACCTGGGTACAACCTGGGAGAAAGAATTCATTTACAGCCCTCCCAGAATCCACTTCATACACTGATAAAACCCCAGAAATGCCAGACAGTAGTTATAATTCCTGCAGTACTTAAAGATTTTCTGCTTTTCTCTGCCAAGCTCAGATTGGAAAACTCCAGGCCTCACCACAAGCACTGCTACTAAATCACAGCAGGGAAAAAAGAAAGAAAACATACATTTTCTCCTTATTTGCAATATAACCAATATATCTACCTTGAGTCTGCTGGGATCTTGTGTTGGACTGCATCTAGTCTTTTGGTTATGAAAGGTCCTGACTTGGGAAAAAGCAAGCCCAAAGGAACTGATTTTTGCTTTCTTTAATGTAGGCTCTGTCTAGGTTAAGGATGACTCATAGTTTGCTTGGACTCATTAAAGACCTGGTGGGTTTCCAGTCACAACCAGTTAAACACTGGTGTATACTTAAATAGTGGGAGGGAAATACCCCCAAATTGCTTGCCTTATGAGGAGATGCTGCTTGGAAGGCACATGGAGAGAGCAAGCCACTTGCCCATTAGCTTATTATGCAATCTTAGTGGCTTGGCTCAGACAAGCAGAGGATCCACAGCTTTTCACCTTCTTTTTCACAGAATCACAGAATCCCAAGGGTTGGAAGGGACCTCAAAAGATCATCTAGTCCAACCCCCCTGCAAGAGCAGGGTAACCTAGAGTACATCACACAGGAACCTGTCCAGGCGGGCCTTGAGTATCTCCAATGTAGGAGACTCCACAACCTCCCTGGGCAACCTGTTCCAGTGCTCTGTCACTCTTACAGTAAAGAAGTTCTTCCTGATGTTAACATGGAACCTCCTATGCTCCAGTTTACACCCATTGCTCCTTGTCCTATCACTGGATATCACTGAAAAAAGCCTAGCTCCATCATCCTGACACCCATCCTTTACATATTTGTAAACACTGATGAGGTCCCCCCTCAGTCTCCTCCAAGCTAAAGAGACCCAGCTCCCTCAGCCTCTCCTCATAAGGGAGGTGTTCCACTCCTTTAATCATCTTTGTGGCTCTGCGCTGGACTCTTTCAAGCAATTCCCTGTCCTTCTTGAACTGAGGGGCCCAGAACTGGACGCAATATTCCAGATGCGGCCTCACCAAGGCAGAGTAGAGGGGGAGGAGAACCTCTCTTGCCCTACTAACCACACCCTTTCTAATGCACCCTAGGATGCCATTTGCCTTCTTGGCCACCAGGGCACATTGCTGGCTCATGGTCATCCTCCTATCCACCAGGACCCCCAGGTCCCTTTCCCTTTCACTCCTTTCCAGCAGGTCAACCTCCAACCTGTACTGGTACATGGGGTTGTTCTTCCCCAGATGCAAGACTCTACACTTGCTCTTGTTGAATTTCATCAAGTTTCTCCCCGCCCAACTCTCCAGACTGTCCAGGTCTCGCTGAATGGCAACACAGCCTTCTGGTGTGTCAGCCACTCCTCCCAGTTTAGTGTCATCAGTGAACTTGCTGAGGGTACACTCAGTTCCCTCATCCAGGTCGTTGATGAAAATATTAAACAGCACTGGTCCCAGCACTGACCCCTGAGGGACTCCACTAGTCACAGACCTCCAGCTAGATTCTGTGCCATTGACCACAACTCTCTGCCTTCTTCCTTTTAACCAGTTCTTGATCCACCTCACTACCTGATTGTCAAGCCCACACTTTCTTAGCTTATCTATGAGAATGCTGTGGGAGACAGTATCAAATGCCTTACTGAAATCAAGAAAAAACACACCTACCGCTCTACCATCATCCCTCCACTTAGTCACTTCCTCATAGAAAGCTATAAGGTTGGTCAAACATGACTTCCCCTTCATAAAACCATGTTCTTTCCTATGGGCAAGTGCTCACTCATGTCTTTCTACTTATTTATCAACAGTCACGGAAAGCACATACCCCCCTTCCAAGCATCCAGCCCTTTCCAGCTAGAGGGATGTTGCTGAATCAGAGGGGGCTCCAAATATTCCCAGGGTGACTTTGATGGTGCTTCATCACTGCCAGCCCTCCCCATTCACCCCAGTTCAGTCTCACTGAAAAAAAAGGACAAAAACTAGGCACCAGGTTGCAGACCATCCCCAAAACCATCAAGATGTAACTTTGCTCTGAAGCCACCCTTCACATACAGTCTTGCACACCAGAGAAAGGAAAGCTACTGACACAGCCAAGGTCTCAAAGGCACAGGTAGGTCATTTCAAGCCTGAAACCTAAGTCTCCGTTAAACTTGGGAAACATTTGAAAAGCGATTAGTCTTTCATTCCGTGCAGAAAAGCCTCCATGGCCCAATGCATCAGGTGCTGCTCTTTCACGACCTCAGGCTCTGTCCTTTCTCATGCTGGTGCCTTCACTAGTGCACAGCCCCACCGTTAGAGTGATGGGACACAGGACCAGAGGAGGCATTTCACTGCATGTTTTAGCTGCTGTCTGTGGATGGGGCCAAACTGCAACAAACGTTGATTGAAAGAACTTTAGAGGCCTCTAATGCACTTGCCACAAGCTTTCAGCTCCGATTTATCACTGTTCCTGATTCTACAACTTGCCTAAAAGTCACTTTTGTTTTTTCTCCTCAATGTACTCTTGCAAGACCTATTTTTTTTTTACCAGTGATGTCTTAGTGTATCCCCTTGAACGCTTTTTTCTCCTCTCACTTCTTGAGAAAAGAAATGCCACAAAGAAGCCATTAGAGCTCCTCAGTTACCTGATCTTGGCAGGAGACTCCTCTGACAAAACAGAAAACAAGTTGTGAGACCAATGCATGATCCCAAGGCAAGATCTCTCCCTGGGACAGATGAGGATCTGGGGAAGCAGATCCAGTCCCACACAGGTATCCCACGGCTCTGTGCAAAACCAAGCCAGAGAGGAGGAGCTGAGGGCCACAATGCAAGCTCTGCACCCTCTACCACAGCAGAGCCAGACTGGGAGCACCCAACACTGTCCTTTCCCCTCATCCGCCCAAACTGCAGCAGACAAATACCCAGAGATGGAGTGACCCATGTGTAAGCTGAAGGAAAGTGGACTGTGGGAGCCATGCTGATTTATCTGCCCCTTAAGCCTGTTCTGCAGCAGACAGCAGCATCACAACAAAGAAGAGCAGAAACACACACCTTCCATGGAAAAAAAATCATTCAGCTATAATCCTGCTTTTGTCTTGTTCTGTCATTTAAAAAAATGGTTTGGATAAAATACAAACAAAAATACATTAATCCTGTTTGTGCTATGCTGGAAACAGACCCACAGGGACGCTTAGTATCACTTAGAATACACTACATCACATTTAGGTAGTGATGGTAGTGGAGGAATCAGTAAACACTGAAATGCCTTTAAAGATCTGATTTTGGGTACTTACAAGCCTAAGCTAGCAACCAGAACCCCAGATATTTGGTAAACAAATACAGTGGTGAAATGCTGCTGTGGGAGCTTACTAAGCATGTGACAGGAGGGAGATGCAACTGGTGAACAGCAGAAACCACGACAGCCATGACATGCTCATGACATCTTAAACGTGGGGCTTGCAATGGTTACAGGCAGAGACAGGAGCAGAACAGCCAAGAAGGAAATCCTGCTGGAGGAAGGGGAAGCACAAACAAAAATCAGGGTGGAGCATAGTGTTGCTGGGCAAAATCTGCAGGAAAGGTAAAGACAGCAGCAATGGGATCAGACTACAAAATGCCCCTGAATGCCTTTGAATCAAGTGAACCTTCTTTAGGAAGGGCTTGATTCACAATCCAGGAAATCAATAGTGCAGAACCAAGTACATGTAGCTGTGGTTTAACTTCACACTGAAAAGATATCTAAAAAAACAAACCAAAATTGAGACAAATGCTGGCTTTGCTTGGAGTAATTCATAAGTGCAAATTATGGAAGAAAGGTTAAATTACATCAGCCACTAACCATGAAAATTGAGAAAAATATCTGCAGAGGGACACAGTGTCCCATCACCTGAGGGCATCCCACCCACACCAGTACATCTTATCAACTCTCCTCCTGGCTCTGATAGCAAATCCCTTTGAAACATGTTGGGAAGTGAGGGTTTTAAGCAGCCAGGAGATACCATCAGCCAAAAAAACCCGTGTGAGCTCATAGGTGCTGCAATGAGCATAGATAATAGGGGTTTCATCACCTCACTGCTCTGCGTAGCAAAGGAGAGCTGGATTTGGAGTGCTCACATCAGACCATTCAACATCCACACAGGAGACCTCAGGGGACCCTCACCTGGTGCACTGAGCAAAACAACAAAGCACCCTTTAGCAGATCTGCTTTGACTGCAAGTGTCTATGTGCAGGGATGTGTTTGGGGCTGCAGCATGACCCCATGTTCCCTTTCCTACTGTGTAACCCCACACTTTGGGAGAGCAAATGGGCTGACATGGCAAAGGAAGCGGCGCTGTGCTGTGCTGAAACAGTTTGAAATCCAGGCCAGGCAGCAGCGGGTGCTGACTGTGGGAAGTTTATTGTGGGACAGACTTAACCCGCCTGGAGTTGCACATATGGGTTTCAACAAGGAGCTGGAATAACCCCTTAACCCTCCCTTCATCAATATTTTGGGCACAAAGAAGCAATGTACCCTCTTGTCTCTTAAAGAATTTCTCAGAGGAGGGATGCTCTCAAACTCAGAGAAAAGAGCGCATCTGCTGCACATCCCTCTCCCTGCCTGTGCTGGGCAGTGGTACTCATGGTCTGCTCCAGCTGAAGCTGGGAAACAGAAATCTGAGTGAGGAAGTAGATTTCTTCCCAAAGATGGACTCATTACAGGGTTCCAGGTGCCAGCTCCTAAAGCAAATTCTTTCTATCTCACACAGCTTCTTTAAGAAATGATAGATTGCACTGGCTCAGAGGAAACTGTCTGCTCCCTGATAATAAATGAGTTGTTAACTGAGGTAGCAGACTCCGAGATCCATTTGTGATCCAAAGGGCTTACAGCTGCTTCCCATTTTTGCAATGCCAAAAACATAGAATGCGCAGACAGCGAGGGATGGGAAGGCAGCCTCCTGCTCCTGTTTGCTTGCTGCTCTCCAGTGGCTAAAGGGAGACTGTCAAGTGCAATTTCCTTTTGATGAAGCCCTTTATTTAATGTAAATTTTCTGGTGTTGAAAGTGAATAATTTGCTGCGTTTGGCTGCAGGCAAGGATAATCAGGTAAAACACTGCAAATCTCACCCCAGCATGCTATACTTCTCTAGCTATATACATGAACCACACATAAGTGCCTGTAGTCCTACAATAACGCACCTCATTCCTTTAGCTGCAGGCTCTACACAAACAGTGCTGAGACAAACACACTGTCCCCAAAGGCAGCAGTACCAGAGGATGCTGCTCTGTCCCAGTCATCTTGACCCCAATTCCCTCCTCCCGCCGTCTCCACGACACTGCTCCAGATTCCACTGCACAGCCCTGCCAGCCAAAGGGAATGATTTTCTTGTTCCCCTTTGTGATTTTAAAGTTCTGCTCAAGTTGCTCGCCTGGATTCACACTTTTACTTCCCTTCCTGAGATAGGCTGGGAACAGGAAACCTGAACATACATCGCTATCACACTCCACTGAGATTGCTGTCAAATGGCAATCAGACCTCAGGACCAGAACTGGGTGGGATTTGGAGCATCCCCAGGATTTTCAGATGTGTTTCAATCCATGAGTTTTGAGTCTGATTTGGCTCAGCTGTTAAAAGATGCTGCTTTAGAATTTACTTCTTTTTTTCTTTTTTTTTTCTTTTTTTTTTCAGTTTGGGTTTTTTCTTCTCAAAAAAAAGCCCACAAGATTTGTTCCAGCACCATGCAGGGCTTAACTGTGCTCTTCCCATTACAGCTAGTGGGGAGTGCTCAGTCAAACCCCCAGGTGCTATTTTGGAAATGCTACAGTTAGCGTTCGAAGGCATTCCTCCCCTGATGATCCCAACTCTATGGTCCCCTGGAGCCTATTCTTAGGAAAAAAGCAGTATCAGCCAGGAGTGTGTGAACAGAAAGAGGGGTAAAAGAGATTTGCTTAAAGAAAAGACAGCAAAAGCAAACCCAGGTATCACTGCTAGAGCTCTGCAAGCACTACTGCCATCAGTGAGCCCATGAAAAGTGAGAAAACAGGCCAAGAGGATGAGAACATGTCTTGGGACAACAGCATACCCTCCTGCTTGAGGGACCACTGCAGCACTGTACCAAAATACAGATGGTGAACCCAAGAAGAGTAATTTCTATGCCATAAGCATATATTTTCTTTACTTTTTAGCAATACATCACAACAGCACAATTGTGAACTGCCTCTTTGCAATGCAATGCCTGCTTTCTCAAAGCTCTGTGGTACCAGAGGTATCGCCTTCAGCAGAGTATTGAGGAATTTAGCAGAAGGACATGGTACAGCTGCAGGCATTTTGGGGTAGGATTCATCTCACCTACTGCTCAAGGTCTCACAGTAAGCTCTTTAAGCCAACTTTGTCACCTTGACTTCCCATATTGACAGGGAGATAAGCAGGCACCTCTGGAGGGCAATACCTCCTGTACTAAGACGGGTGTCTAATGGTTCAAAAGGATGGCTCACTGGAGAGCTCACTGCTGATTACAGAGGTAACCTTGATGAGTAGCTTAGATGAAGGTATCTAATCCTTAGCCAGAAAACTCAGAGGGGAAAAGTTCCCTTCTTTGTGCTTTAAGGACTTAGGACCTGATGCTTAAGGATGCTGCTACAGCATGTAAACAGTGATATGGCATGAGCACCCTGGGTCAAGCTTGGGCTTGGCTCTTCCTCTCTCTTCCTCTGTCCCTCCACAGATACCTGGCAAAGCAACATTGATCTAAGCATGCAATTCTGTTGCTTTACCCATCACTTCACAGAGGAAGGAAAAGTTCAATTAGGGGATAGTGCATCCAGAATTTGTACTGAGGGCACATGTAAGGACTTCACTTGAGAACAGGATTTGATGGTCTAAAGCTTCTCAAACAATGAAGAGAGATTTGGGAATGGTCTCTAACTGGCAGCTGCCATCTGAGATGCTGTGTGTTGGTTTTACACTCCAGTGTGACTGCTGAGCCTCACTAAGACAGTGATGATGCTTGAGTGATTCTCCTCTTTGATAGAGCAGGTCTATACCCCAAATTAGTGCTAGTGACTCCAGAACAAGATGTGATATGGGCTTTTTCTGGAAGGGTTCACCCCTGAAGATGTGTGGTTGCTCTGGAAGCAGGGGTGGAAATGCAGGAGCTATCTCACCTCCTTCCTGAGGCTGCATGGTGAACACACCCCTAACGACTAGCGCATAAACACAGGCTTGTCTAGGAACAGAAAAAGCTGGTTTTAATCTGTGTGTGCCTGTGAATGGGTGACCTCAGGGGCTCTGTGGGTTCAGGAGAGGTGCCTGCTCCCTCCACGGTCTCTGCTGAGTCTGGCACACAAGGCTGCTAAGGTGGTAGATGTTATGATATAGATGACTCAATGTTATAAGTCTGCCTGACTTTATCCACACATTTCTCATGGGTTCCCAAACAAGTGATGACTCTCAGCACCAGTCAGCTTAGGCTAACTCAGGTCCCAGCCTCCAGTGAGGCTCTTCTCTCCCCAAAGCCTCCCCTGTAGCTGTCCCCACAACGAACACAGTGGCTCCTCAGTTACCATCCCCACCTCTTGAAGCTGCACATGAGGGGGTTTTGCTAGCACAGTCGTAATGAGCAGAGCAGAGAAGATGCCAGACCCAGGACAGGCTGTAAGGCTGAATTAATTCTGATTAAATCTCTGAAATGCACTCAGCTCTGCCTTTACCCAGGACTAGGGACAGCTGCTGTGCCTGACTGTATATCTGGGACAGTGAACTGGAAACAGCATTGCTGCTCCTTTCCTCAGCCTTGCCTGCAACAGCCCCTCTATTACTCAGCCCCTTCTATTACTTCCTTTTGTAGTTCATTAAAGACATTAATCACTTTCTGCACAAAGACATTTCTTCTGAACTCCCTGCAGGCCAGGCCTCTTTCTCAGCTGTGGCTTCAGTGGTTGCTTCAGCCTTCTGTAGACACGGTGCTCGCAGCCCTGATCTGCCCCCATTTCCCTGTTGGTCTGCATTCATGCCACACACCCATCAATCACCTCCAGGTGATCCTCCTCTGCCATGTGTACTTCAACAAGAGTCTCCTTTCCAGCTAACCTTCACCCCACTGTGGTCTATATCCCAGCATTTGTTGTCTCCCTTTTCCCGTCTCAGAACCAACACACAGCCACGCACTCATGTGCATCATGCAATAAGCCATGTATAAAAGGTACGTGCACATCATTCAATAAGGATGCAAGACATGAGCTGCACAGGCTGGCTGAGGGGAAAGGACGGCAGCATGCTGGGATTGTTGCAGCAGCAAGAGGGCTGCAGACTGTTAAACATGCTGGCAGTTTGCAATAATCACCCCATGCAGAGGATTCTCTGCTCTAAGCACCAATGTTTGGCTCTGCGGCAGTTGCACCAAGGAAGAGGGGGGCCAGGAGCAAGCTGAGCTGCAGTGTGGCCAGATGGATGACACCAGCAGGCTCCAGCTTATACTTGGGCAGGAGGTGGCAGAGCCCTTAGAAAGCAAAATCTCCTCTGGCTTAGCTAAGGGCTCAAAAGAGAGACAAGGGAAAATTGCAGCTACATCATGTTCACAACCCCTCTATCACCGGTGCCTGTCCTCCTTCCCATGCTGGGTCTCCAATTATTGCTCCTGACCCAGCATTTCTTCATCCTCTGTCCCTGTGTGCTCTCTGCTGGGCTTGCCTGGACTATCCACAAGCTCCAATGTCTGCTGGTAATTTTTTATGCTGTTCACCTATCAGAATAACACCACCATCCTCCTTCTCATGCATCACACTGTATGGGGTGGAGGTGCCATGTGGAAGGTAAACTAACAAGGCTTGGGGCACTCAGGATATTGGCAGGCCAGCAGGGGAAAAAACACAGCTGAATCAGTGTAGTTACTGATGTCTTTTGCTCATTGAAGCTTACCTCTAGCAAAGATCAAAGCACAGCATTTGGGAGGGTGGGGAGGTGAGAAATAGCACTCCCCTTCCATGTGAGATCCTTCCGTACTGCTAACAGATTACCTACAGCTGCTTCTGTATCTCCCCTGTGACCCTCCAGCCCACAACCTTTCGTTTCCCTCCCACTTCATCTCTATTAACACAGTTAAAGGAACTCGCTTATTAAATCAAAGCCCAGACTCCTATAGCATAAAGATGCAGACACATAAGCTCTATTCACATGAGAATCCTGCCATCAATTGTATGCTACATCTCAATCTTAGACATCAGTTGTTTTCTCCTGCACTCCTCCACTGTCAAAAACAAATACAATCCAAGAATGAAAAGACCTTCTTGAAGAAGCCAAGATATGGCAATTTGTAGAGTTTACTCTCTTCTCCGATTACTACTGCTTCCTCAAGGGATCAATCACTTCTGTGGTGCATAAGCACTTCTCCTGAACTGCAACCCTGGGTGAAGATTGACAAGGGTGTGGTTTACAGACAATAGTGAAAATAATTAATATATGTTAATAACACAACCCAACATTGCTGGAGTGGGTTTTTTGTCCTTTTGTGCTGGTGTGGTGCTCAGTGTTTTTAAGAATGCCCCAGAGGGAGCAACCAGGTCTGGCTGTTAAAGGGCAGCGTGAGAAAATCAACTAGAGACTCATTACTGTGTAAGCTAATAAGCGATCAGTTCAGCAGGTGAGCAAGGAACAGTTTCTGCTGGAGAGCACACTGTTATTATTCTAATCATTCTGGATTATTTTGAACTGGGTTTTCTTTGCTGGGATGATAGCAGATTTCTAATGGCTCAGTTCAGCCCTTCTATACCTTGCCCAATACCTGCCTTCCTCAGGTATCCCCAGAGGGCACCCCATGTTCTACCAGAGAGCACTTTTCACTGGGGAAAACCTAACCCTGTTTTGATTCTGCACAACTAAATGCAGAGAAGTAAGAACCCACCTCTCTTTAAAGGAATGCCATTGAAATAAATGCATCTTTGTCTTCAGACTTGTGTTAATACTGCACCCCGGAGAATTAGGATCTTCAGAATATTAAAGTCTCCCTGACTTATTACGTCTTTAAGTAGCATGTTGATTTTGTGTTTGCTCTGAGCTCCACGTGTTACCGAAGCTAACCAGGACTGTTTCCATTTCTGCTTTCAGAGAGCTATTGCCTTTGGGGCCCTAACCCTATTAAGGGAAAAGCAAACATATATATCTAAAATTCCCACTACAGTTTTGGTAAGGAACAGTGAGCTTCCCCACACTGCCTTCCTTGCAGCCATATGAAGATTTCCACTCTCACCTTGCTAATCTGCCAAAAAATAAAGGCCATGTATTTCTGGCTTAGTAGTACCCGTATCACATGAAAAAGCTTTATTTTTGGAGAAGGAAGGAGAAGGTGTGAGTGAAAACTGTGACTATCACACAATGGACAGGTCTGGCCTCTGCTGCTTCCTGTTTCTCAAATCCCTTCTCTGCCTGCTGCAGAGCCCAAATGCTACTTCTTCACTCTCTTTTTTTGCTTGTCACCAATGAGTACTCGGGATCCTTTCCAGATGAGCAGATAGATTTGCAGATGTGAAGTTCCTAATTCCTCCTCTGATTTTTCCTGGTTGCGTCATACCCGTTTTTCTCTGCAGGCACCTCTCCCACAGCCCAAGATAAAAAATGCATTAAAATAGCCATGCAAAGAACAGGTGTCCGCATGCCTTTTGGAGAGAAACGGACACAGAAGACCAGGGAAACCCATTCCTGATATACACTGCCAGACTCTCGGCACGGCTGCCCATGTCAAATGATGGTGAAGCCCCATCAGTGTCCCTGCTGATGATATTGGCCCACGTTCATTCAGGGCTCTCTGTGCCCAGAAGAATGAAGGCAAACAGACAACCTGCCCTGTCCTGGCAGCTGTAGCTGAGGAAATGGCTCAGCACTCATGTTTTAAATGCTTTTTCTTCTTGGGGAAACCATATGGGACAAGCTCCCACCTTCTCCAGTGGCGGCTGTGAG
Organism: Melopsittacus undulatus; assembly: GCF_012275295.1. Taxonomy (NCBI): domain Eukaryota; kingdom Metazoa; phylum Chordata; class Aves; order Psittaciformes; family Psittaculidae; genus Melopsittacus; species Melopsittacus undulatus. Next base: position 18,418,823 of record NC_047536.1, on the reverse strand, counting down.
TGCCAAGGACTCCAAGTCCCTGCAGAGACCTTGGACTCAGGAGGTTGGTGTCACTCCCAGGATCTGCTCCCACCTGCTTGGCAGGATTTTACCCTTCAGCACCTTCCTTAGGGCTGGACCTGACTCTGTGGGATCTCACTAAACAAACATGCACTGACTAGAAAGCTACAGCCCACCCCTGCCAGAAACTGAGCATCCTTAACCTCAATTCGATCTAACATGAATTGATGCTCTGTGATTCATCTGCCTGCAACACATCTTTTCCTAGTACAAAAATCTAAGGAGATGTATTTCCTTGTAATACCTATGTTATATTAACCAGGCTGCATCTGATCATTAAATCCATGTTTCTGCTGGTTTAACTTAATTAAATAGTCATAGCTAGCATCCTGAGCTCTGCAGGGATAAAAAAAGCCCAAAGCACTTGCACAAGATTTTTGACACTGCTAAAATAAAAACAAGTCTACCAATACCACAACAATTACACACCATTACAGGGCTTATTTAGACTGGGGAAGTTTAATTATAAAAATTGCATTTTAATTGATTGCTGCTGGAATAATTGCTGCAACACCTTTCTAAGAAATGGCGACCATTGCATGTTTGTCAACAAAGAAGCTTCCTTTAAATTCAACATGCAATAATGGTTTAATTAAGCCAAATTTAGATCCTCATTTGAGAACGTTCAGATGTTTGCCTATTCCTTCCTGTCTCTGAGAGGTAATTTATGGGATAAAAAGCAATCTCCATAAATACTCTATCTAGATACAGAAGTATCCAAGAAAAAGAAGAAAAAGAAATACTTAATTTCATAGCTGATCTTGATCTAAGCTTGCTGCTGTTGATAAGAACACAAGCACAGAATGAGTGATTGCTACAAATCCCTCTCTAATTGGTGCTGTGAGGACTTCATAAAATATGAACAAATTCCAAACTACGTGTTCATTTTCTAATATGCAGAACAGATTCAACTGTTGATATTCTAGCATCACCCACAGCCTGTACTCATTCTCAGGACCCCACAGTAACTGTAGCTGTGCATACATGGGAGGAGAAGGATAAATAATTCATTGGTTTTCAGCCTCAAGTTTTGTTGCAGCTGCAAAGTCCTGCTGCTGTCCTGCGCAGACCTCTGTGCTTCGGGTATGCAGCTCCTGAAGGTCCCTTCTCAGTAGTCCAGCACCTAGGCGCACAAAAGCTGATGGCTGCATCAGCAAAGCCGCAGGACGCAGCTCTGAACAGAGGGTTATTTTTGGTTACTGGTCATCCCTGCAAAGTGGCCTGAGTTTTGCAGGGACAGATTTACCAAGCTGGTGATTCACCTCTTGCTCAACAAGGCATGTCCCCCAGGTCACTGACAGAGAAGGCTGATGCTGAGCCATCGTCTTCCCTGGGCAACGAGAACAACCACCACCATCTGCCTGACGCCGATGGGGCTCACCTGGGGACTCCAGCAGACGCCAAAAGCAGGAGTCTCTGCACCACAAATTAAATAAAGCTATGGAGCTGTGGCTGAAACAGCTCGTATTCCCCAAGGAGCTGGGCTATGCACAGGAAGGGAACGTACGTTACATGTGCATGAATGGAGGCTGAGATAAAGAATAAGAGAGAAACTATTCTCAGCAATGGCTTTCTCAAGTAAGCAGCGTCTCATCCCTTTGCTGCCAATAGGACATGGTGCTTGTGCCCAGTGTGAACTTCCCAGAGATAGGAATTTGCAGCTCTCTCCCCTAAGCTTCAGACCTCCTGTGACCTTGCATCAGGCACAGAGGCATGCCTCAGCTCTGACCTGCAGCATCAACTCTGGCATGTCAGGTCTGCCCTGCTCTGCACGCAGTCAATCACAGCAAAAACCAGAGTTTGATAGTGACTATTTAGAGACTGTAAAGCTCTTTTCCAGTCATGGCTGAAGGCAAAACCTGTGAACATGTCTTTAAAGCTGATCAGGAGGATTTTGCTCTGCTACGTCACTAAGCAAACCTTTCAGCTACACCACAGTCACTTTACCCTTTGCAGTCACCTGGCACTGCTATACACTTAGGCTGAAGGACTCTGAATTCACCTTCCCCCTGAACAATTGCCTTGGCCTTCAAAGAATGGCACAAAAATATTAGGTCTCCCAGCCTTTAGTTAGGAACCCTCAAAGCAGTGGGTGTGAGTATTTTCATCTGGGTCAACCACCTCATGCACCCAGCTGTGAACACAGAGCCTGTTCATTACCATCTATTCTGTGTGATGGAATGAATTCAGGAAGATATTTCAGGTGTGGAAATGTGCTCATGTTTCAGCAATACAACAACATTAGCATCGACCACACACATGAAATATGAGGTAACCACACACTGTAGCTACTACCTAGTTTTTCTTTCTTTATGATTATGGTCTCCTTAAAATCACCAATTACTGACATGTTATGCACAGGAGCCACAGGACCCGTAGGTCGATGCTGCCCCACATGGAGGTATTCACGATCACTATATAACAGTAGAAGGTACGCAACTGGAAGCAACAGAACTGCTGGGCTGTCAGAGCAACAGCCCAGAAACAACAGCAGCCTCCTGATATTTTATAGATTTATCACTTTCATGGGTATTACTGTTACCAATTGACCATCATCACTAGCACATCATTAACGGCTCCCTATCACTGTCACTAGTGCACAAATAGGGGCACCTCATACTGCAAATTCACCCACTGTCATACCAGAGCTTGCTCATCCTAACTGGCAAGCAGATATGTGTCAGGCAGAGGTAGACAGTGTCACAGTTGATGCTGAGAAATGTTTTGCATACGATCTCCTTAGGCAAGGTACTGTCATTTTGCTGCAGTTCATCCTGCCGCTTCATCATCGCCTCGCAAGCTGCCCAACAGGGTTTTTTGCTTCTGCCATCACCACTGATTTTTAATATACTTCCTGGATTTCTAATGATGCTGTTTCAGGCACTGCCATGAGGATGACATTTAGCACACGAGGATGGATGCTAGCTATGGGGCTGGGATGCATTAGTCTTCCTCACATGTTCTTTTAGAGACCCTAACCATCAGAGAAACAGGTAATGCCAGTGACAAGGAAATGCTGTGTTCTCCATCTCCATGGGAACAAAACCTGGCACTTTTAACTGGTAGCATGGCCAGTCTTTTCTCAGAAGACAAGGACCACTGCATGGGCAGGGTTCTTATTCTCTGAAAATAAACAGATCTTTCTGCTGATATCTAGTCTTGGCAACTGGAATTTGCTGGAAGATGAGGAAGGAGATAATTCCTGACAAAAGTTTCATTCCAGCCTGTAGTACTAAAACCAGGTCTCCTAATGGCCTGGGGTTTTTGTGTTGGGTTTTTATCCCCTCTAAGGTACATGGAACAACACCTCCTTTAGTGCTTACAAAACAAATGCTGCCTTCCATAGTCTGGTAGGACTTAGGAACTTTTTAATTATAAGAAAAGAAAAATGAGGACAAGCGAAGTTGGGCTGTGCAGAGTGCTCTGCTGGTCTGATCTAGGACAATGTGCCCTACATAGAGCTCAAATATAACATCCTTTGGGAGGCTGTCTTGCTTCCATTCAGCTTTTGTGGGACCACTGCCACCCCCATGGTACTAATGACAGATTTCTGAAGCATAACTAGTATCATGGTCTTGCTATCAATGTTAGTGCTGTAAACAAAGGCATTAGTGGCAGGCGCGGAGAGGGAGAGAAAACTATGCACAGATGGAGAATTTATTCTAGTGATATTCTTGCAGTTTCTGCTTTCTTCCTGCTATCAGCCCTGAAATAGTTCATCCTCAGCCACAGTCAGCAACTCAGCAACTCTACCCCACGAGGGTGATGCTTTCCCTTGATAGATACAAGGTCTGCCTTTTTAGTTCTATTTGTCTATTTTCCTGCCAAGGAAGTGCCATTGGATTGAGCTGAAATAGTTGCTCTACCTTGATGGAAACCTTGTAGCTGGCAAATGAGAGGGATATTAAGGAAAATAGAAAATCTTTAGATGTGTCGTTAGCCACTCCAATGAAAGAGTGCCCGAACTTATTTCTCTCTTCTATGTCATACTGGCCAGGAAATTCCTGCAATCTTGTATCTGCAAACCCTACAACTGAAAAGGAATCACAACTTCTTTTTTTTTCCTTTGAAGAGCCTTATTAATTCTCCCCCTGTACATCCCTGCTTCTGTTTGCAGGAAAGCATTTTTCCCTTCTGCGTATTTCTTAGTGGAGAGAACAGTTTGTGTCCACCTCTACCCCACACTCCACATGACTAAACTGCAGAGAGGATGTTTTGATGAATCAAAAGGATACAACAGACGTGAGCCAACAACAAATACAACAGGCTTTACAATGAGAAGGGCTCCTCTAGTCTCTCCTGGTTGCCCTCATACACACACCCAGGCTCAGAGAGTGAAACCAGTGTCTGACACCGGGTCAAACCAAGAAATTCTCGGTGTATCGCATCCTGGCAGTGCCAGCCCCTTGTTCATAGCACCAAACCGTTCACTCCAAGGGAAGCAAACACTGCACCAGCCCCCAGCGCAACCACAGGGCTGTGTTACACTTTCTGTTTTCCTCTGGTTCCCTCCTGGTCTTATTTATTGCTGTTAACCTTGTCAGTTTTTAGTTTTCCTGTCTATATTGTGTAACATGAACAGCACAGCTAATGTGCTGTACTTTAGCAAGGTGCAGATACACCCTAGAATCTACTCTGTGATGTAATTCAGTCTCTAACACTTGTTTTCAGAGCAAATGATTTTGCTGATTTGTAAAACTGAGACTTTCTTACCTCTCTCTCATTATTAGGCATGCCCCTCACTGTGGATCTGGACTCCACTTGCACCAAGCTGCTGTTTTCTGCTAGGTCTTTCTTAAGTTACAAGGACAGATGGCTTAAACTGGGGCTGAGGAAGAGGTTCACACAAAACAGAGACTTCTGCACACTCTGTGGGTGGAAAGGCCTGTCTTTGTTGTACATGACAGCTATAGGAAACATGGAAATGAAACCTCAACATAATGAGCTGGGCAGAGGTTAGAAAAACAAGAGTAAATTAACTGCTGGGGGGCTTATACCACTTTGGAAGCAAGGAAAGAGAAAATGCAAGAGCTGCTGAATAATGGCAGCGCTACCTCACCCCTGTGTCTTAGCACACAACGAAGTGATTCAGGAATCCTTTGCCCTTGTGTTTGGAGTTTTATTGCATGGTCCCTAAAGGCTAGTTGCACGCCTTGAGCAAGATGTTCTGTATTTCAGACACAAAAATAAAGTCAGGAGTAAAGAAGCCAAACTAAGAGGAAGCACAGCAAATGCCAGTACTTACAGGTGTACGTCATTTCAAAGCTGTCACTGATGTTCACAATGTCAATCTGGGGAAGGAGTTTAGGAGGTTCTGTGAGCTGAGACAACGCAAACCTAAAAGCAGCATGTTCCTGGGACTGCTGATTAGGAAATAACCCCCCTGGAAAGACAGAACAAGAAGAAATGTCTTAAACACACCCATATCAGCAACCTCTTCACACCAAAACATCCCTGTGAGCAGCGGCAACAGCTCTCCCATACAGGGATTGCCTCTATACTTGAAATCCTCCAGCACACGAGACCCAAAGGCTTGTTCTTTCTGTGGACACGTTGGGAGCAGAAAACCTTTCCAGCAACATTATGCAATGTCTGATCACATTTAGGATCCCTGGGCCTGGCAGCCTGCATGGTTGGGATGAACTGCAGGGTCTGGCTCAACCTCTTCACCCCCATTACTTTAAAGGAATAGAAATGGAAACGCTGTCAATGTTACCTTTCTAAAGGAGGAACGAGTCTTTCTTCCTCCTCCCCTCACTTCTAACTAGGCTCAGTTTAAACCCTACTGACTAAAAGGAGGGATTTGCTCCAGAAGGATGCAAAGGTTTCCCCACACTATGGGACTCGGGGGTATGGGGCAGACTGGCAGAGCCTGGCCTGACAGGCACAGCGCTTGGTGGATGGGGACAGGCTGACAGTGCAACGTGGGACCCATGGCCATACCACTGCTGCTACTGCAAGTGTGCTGCATGGAAAAACCCTGCATTTAACAGGAGACAGTGGTCAAACTCGAAGAGGACAGGAAATCAAAAGCTTGACTGTCAAAGGGATCGATCTGAGCAGAACTACAGACAAGCCCGGAATCACAGGATGCATTATAGAATACGAACTGGGACCAGGCAGGAGGCAGGCTCAGACCCTTTGTTCCCCCCGTGGACCTGGAACAAGTTGCTGCGATAACCCGGCCCTAGGAAAAGTTTTCTGCTGCTCCCCCAGCAAGAACTTGGTTTGCGGCAGATCCCTTCAGAGCCCCCAGAAAGATGCTGTTAAATTCAGGCTGTCTTGTAATATATATGCATTTAAATGGAGCACTATTATTGGCATTTTACAAGTAGGGAAACAAAGCACTTAGCAACAAGGTAGAATTAACATAAACAGCAGAAAGCGTTAAAGCCCACCCTCCAGGGCCTGGGATAGAAACAAATGTGCAAGGACCTGCTACAAACTGCACTTTGCACGCCTTTAGTTCAGAGGGCATCTCCTTGTGTGGAAACGGCTATTTGTGCATGAATATACTCTCGCCTCCCCCATTCCTCCCCCTTCCCAGCCTAATCATGGATGTCAGAGGAGTAAAACGCACGTAGCCGAGTTAAGCTATTAAAAACCACATTTGTCGAAAGGGAAAAAAATCCGGGATGTTGCACAAATTTGGAGTAAAGGGGAGGCAGGAAGGGAGGGAGGCAAGGATGCAGCATCAACAGCAATAAAAGCACCGATTGTGCAGCTCGACTCGGGCAGGAGTTGCCTGAACTTGGTGGATTAGCAATTGATTGGAATTGTAAAAAGAAGGGAGGTGGGAAAGAAAACCGGCGTGCGAGGGAAGAGAATTCGGGGCTAGGTTGCAAACCATCATCAATAAAGATCAATGGGAGAGTAATAATAAACCTGAGGAGGGAGGGAGAAGAGCACTGAGAAGTTACAGCAAAGGAGAAAGGAATCAAACAGGCACTGCTGGTGCGCAGGGCAAGCAAGTAGCATGAAATAAGGAGACTTCAATGCAAAAATCTTCCTTCAATAGCTCTGCCCTTATTCTTTAGCAACAACAACAGAGAGAGCCTGTTTGTTACCTCTCGTCCCAGTTACCTACAGATGAGAGCATCCTCGCCAAAATGTATAATGCAACCGCTGATTTTGCAAATGCAGCAACGCACAATGGCAGCACAGGCATTTCTCAGAGCAAGAAACAGCTAATTTTCTCGGGCTTCCTCCATTTCAGAGACACTTTTCTCCGTCGGTGTTGGTGTGTATGCAGGCATTTATTCCTAATCTTCCCATCCCCCAAAGCCAAATTAATACATCTCTGCTCTTGCAAAGCTGTTACCAACGCACAAATCCAGCCCTGGTTGTTCACCCCTCGCGCTCTCACACACACATACACACAGAGACACAATTTTGCCTTTACAAGCAAAGGAACGGGTCAGTTTCCCTTCCCCCCCCCAACCGCCCTCTCTCCACTGGCCGGGGAACATCTCTCCCCCGCGCCCTGCACTCACCTATCTGGATATTGTTGGGGAAATTGGCCCCTAACACCGCCCCTAGGAAACTGGTGCAGAAGAAGGCAAAAATGTGCTGCATATTCCCTTTTGCATTGGCGAGAAAGAAGCCCAGTTCCAAGCATAGATTTGATTTTCCCCCCGCTCCGCTCTCTTTAGCCGCCTCCCCTCCGCGGCGCCTTCAGGGCTGCGCTTCTCCCCCGCCCGGAATCCAGCGCTGAGGCTGCTGCTCGACACCGCCTGGCAGCAGGATCAACTGAGCCCCGGAGGAAGAAGGAGAGCCCGCTCCTCATGCACAGCCCTCCCCCGCCACACACAACACACGCGCACGCACACGCCAGGCGCTTCCACCCAGCTCATTCCCCTACTCCCAGTGGGAGCTACAGCTGGGTACCGCATCCCCCCTCCCTCCCTCCTCACCCCGGCTATTCCCCCTGGGCTCTAAGGGCAATTCCCACCTACCCCTCAATTCCAGGCTTTCCCCCTCAACTTCTCTTGGCACGAGCTAGAAGGAACCTGCGTATCAGTAGGTGGCAAACTCTTCTAGAGAAAGGGCTTAAACTCCTCTGCCTCGGATACATCCTGGGTCCAGCAGTTGAACAGATCAGACTCTACAGCCTGGCTCATTAGGATAACAAAGAAGGTCATAGAATCATCATAAAATGGTTTAGGTTGGAAGGGACCTTAAAGATCGAGTTCCAGCACCCCTGCCACAGTCAGGGAAAACTTCCATCAGACCAGGTTGCTCAAAATCCTGCTCAACCTGGCTTTAAACACTTCCAGGAATGGGGCAGCCACAGCTTCTCTGGGCAACCTCTACCAGTGCCTCACCACCCTTATAGTAAATAATTGCTTCCAAATTGCTTTCTAAGTGTCTAATCTATATCTACTCTCTTTTACTTTGAAGCCATTTGCCCCCTGTCCTGTTGCTACATACCCTTGTAAAAAGGCATGTAGTATGCTGCAAACATGCTTTGGAAGGAAGGATTTCAGAGCAACAGACAAGATCCTGAAGGATGAAAAGGGGACCAGCACCTTTCTCATTAATTTTCCCTACCCACCAATAACTTATTAGGCTTTTCACCCCTGCGCTTGATGTGGAGGAATCTGTCTCACCAGCACCAGCAGATAGGACAGGCTTCTGAAATCAGGAGGCTGTTTTAGCCTGGATCATTACAGGAGCTGTTTTGTGGCAGTTCTAGAGGTTGAAGCTTATTTGATCGTAAGCACCTCTGCTCAAAAACAAAAGGAGGGAAAATCAATAAAAGTAACAAGAATAAAAACCATCTCCCAGGCACAACTTGGGATTTAGAAATGTTTGAGGAAGAACTGCTGTGATCACAGAGACACAGAGAAAACTCACTTGTTCCCCTCTGAAACAGATAAAGCTCCAAATAAAACCTGGGGCCTCTTGTGCCTGACCCTGGATACCCACGTCCAAGCACAGAGATTCTGCCCTTACTGTTTGCAGCCTTGATACACACAAGGGGTAAATAGCAGAGGAGAAACAGACAATAAAGGATGTTAGGGGCAGAGTTAGAAATAGGACTCATGCTCCATGTCCTGGTTTGGTGTAGGGTGCACCTTGCCCTGGACCCTACTCCCCACCTCCAAAAACATGTGGTTAAATTGGAAAAGCATCAGAGAGCTGTTCAAAGGTAGGGAAATCTGCTTGCATAAGAGCAGCTGGACAGACAAGAACTCTGCCGAGTGGGATAACTGAAATGGGATGTGACCAAAAGCTGCAGTAGCACAGAGAGAGATATTCTCTGTTAGCCACAGGGCCCAGGTGTGACATAACTTTATGATGTGGGATAATACTACTCTTTATATCCTTTTATGAACAGAATAGTCTTGAAAACAGAGGTAGTAGCATCTTTTTGCTGTTTTCCTCTGGAAGAGATTTAACTATAGATTTGCTTCCCCATACAGCCCTTCCTGCCAGCTGTGACAGAGGCCTTGGGTAGACCATATGCAGTCATGCACTATCACCACAGCCAAACATGACAATGGAAAATCATCTCTCATGTGGCCTTTATTTTATCTCTGTAAATAAGAGTTTGGGATCTTTAACAACTTCTTAGACACTTTTATGGATTTCACTGTGACTTCCAGGATCATAAAATGCTTAAACACATAAATGCCATAGTAAGTAAAAGGTCTCAGCACTGTACTCTAATACCTTGCATCAGAGAGGAGCTGAACTGATGCCTGCAGCTTCGTGGCCTCTTATGCCATGGTTTAAACCCAGCTGGCAACTAAGTACCATGCAGCCACTTGCTCACTCCCCTGCCATGGGATGGGGAGAATAAGAAAAATCTAAAACCTGTGGGCAGAGATAAGAACAGTTTAATAATTGAAATAGAGTAAAATATAATAAAAATAACAATAATAATAATAGGAGGGGAATAAACACCAAGAAACACAAGTGATGCACAACACATTGCTCACCACCTGCTGTCCGACACCCAGCTTGTCCCCAAGCAGTGATTGATGGCTCCCAGCCAACTTCCCTCACTTTATATACTGAACATGATTTTGTCTCTTCCTTATGATAAGCAATAAGACATCATTTTTCCCCCACTCACCCTTGTCCAAGGTAATGACTCCCACTGCCAGAGACTGTAGGTTCATTAGAGCAATTGTTTGAGCACTCAAGAGTCAGTTACAGGCAGCCAGTGGATGCTCCTACCCTGTCTCACTGCCTGGTCAACTGCCATCCCAAAGTCATATTCAAGCACAACAAATTTATATCTGCTGTTGATAGGTAGCACCTTCATCAGACTTCTATTTCTTTCCTTGTATAATTTAAGCAATGCTGATCTGAGGCTAAAATAACCTGCTGAGAGGTTTTATGGGCTTTTGCTTTCCATTCAGAATTTAATAGAAACAGCTGCATTTATAATCTGAAGAAAGGCACTGAAGGATAACCAGTGCGACAGAAAGATGCTAGCATGTTTTCAAACCTCCCAGACAGCCTATCTGATAACAATAATAGTAGCCATAACAATAAAATATTGTAAAAGCTCACAGAAAGCTTTCACAGTCACATTAATTAATAATGCTGCTTTTGTCTATAAACCTCTCAAAGTGCAGGTGGCTTAACAAGTAGAATCTCAGAACAGCGTAACAAGATAAGTAGTAATACGATCATTATTTTAAGAAGGTATTAATTTCCTTTTTCCCTTCAGATAACAGCATTTTATTCAGAGTTTATTAGGACAAGGATGTGCAGAATTAACTGTAGCTGCTCTGAAGATTCTTTAAATCATTATCAAAACAATATAGCTTCTGAAATTTTGGTTAGAAACCAGACAAAGCCTTGGGAAACAGATGAAACTCTTCAATGACACAAGAGTGGCCACAACAGATCAATCCACCAGTCTTCCAAAAGAGCTGCCCTATTGAGTTATCTAGATTCCTAAAAACAATGGAAGGAGCTTATCCCTCCCCTCAGTTTTCAGGAAACAAAGAAAATCATTCATTACTGCATGTAAGTATAAGGCACAGTGCCATCTTAATCAGGGGCAACTAAACTATCAGGGAGCGGAATTCTGAAGACCTGTATTTTGTCTCAAAAGGGTTTCAACACACAGGTAGAACAGGCAGGCAAATGACGGCTAACAGATAACATCCAACAAAGTCTTGGGGGATCAATCCATGCAACTGAATGTAATGAATTAGGTAAATGCAGGTCTAAAAAAATAAAAGTCAGTTTAATTTAAGTAGTACTATAAAGGGATTTTGAAAGAGTGTAGCTGGTTCATTTAAGATCTTTGCCAGACATGAAGAGTAAGAAAATGAATACATCAAAGCTACTGTTCCTGTTGTGCTCTGCCTGTAGCCGACCTCTCTGCGCTGGGCAAGAATCTCCATTCTCACCCATTTCTCCTTCAAGGTTTCGCACACCAGAGATTTTTGTCTCTGAGGAGGCTGTCTGCCACCTTCCTCTTTGCTCTGCTTTGCATGACATGAAGTTTTCCACAGAAGCAGAATGGTCTGCCTTCACTATCAGAGCTTTTGCTCCCAGGATAGGAAATAAGCGGTTGTTGCAGCAGATATATTTCTGTACCAGAAGCTTTGGAAAAACAAAGGACTCATTCACATGCAGAATCCTTCAGCCTTCTAAAATGAGGAAATCAACAGAACTCAGCATCAGTCCTACCTCCCAACAGAACTATTTTCCCCACTGCCCACTGTGCTTTACATGATGCTCCTGAATGCTTTTAAAGAGGTGTTTGGAAGTCTACTGTTTCTGAAATTCCTTTTATTTGCTAGCTAGACAACATCTATAGGAAGCTTTTTATAAAGGGTAAAATGTAATTATAGGGATCGATTTAAATAAGTGTCACAAAACACAGACTCTCATATGGGTTTTGCAGAGCTTTGGGATAAACGGAGTCACATGAGTTTCTCTCCCTGCCTTGTTCACCTCAGTTTGGTTATTTTGGATAATGCCCCTTTCAAGGAACAATCTCAGCACAGGTAATGAGGGTTCGGACTCCAGAAATACAAAATGAGGAAAATTTGGAAGTGATCAAAAAGGAGACAGGGCGAGACAGCTCCCTCCATTCACAGCACTGACGCACAGGGAAGCTTGTGTACAGATAGCCCTCAGCACACCTACACCCAGCAAACATATGCACAGACACATGTGCCACCCACACCAAAATGACACCGATAGACATGGGTAGGAAAGTGTGCATGTGCTCTGTGTGCACACACTCACAGGATAATCCAGGTGGGGTTGGGAGACACAGCTCAAGGGTGTTTGCTGGCACTCAAGGGAACTGCTGCAGAGGGGCAGGAGTGGCTCTGCAGCCATCTCCCACCATTACACTCCCACCATGTTTTCTAAAGCAAGTTTCAGCCTGCACAAGGATTTTGGAGTGAAGCCCTTTGCTCTTCACTCATCCTCACTCTGAAAATTCCTGTTGAAGTGTAAACAGGGGGACTTCAGGCTCTTTAGGGTCATTTCTCTGTATGCCAGGTGGTTTATTTTAGCATCACTCACTTGCTTCAGCCTTTTAAACCTGAAAGGTATTATTGACGCCGCTGAAAACCAGCTTTTACAAGCTGTAGTAACCAAATAATATTTTGGTAAAATGTCCTTTACAAAAATAGCCTCAACAATTTCTGGTATCAGGCAGAAAAAATCCCCCTTCCCATCAATAAGTCAGGCCTGAGCTCTGTCATGGTTTAAGCCCAGCCGGCAACCCAGAACCACGCAGCCACTCACTCACTCCCCTTCCCTTCCTCCCCCAACTCCTGGAGAGATGAGAAGGAGAATCAAAGGAATGTAACTCCCATGGGTTGAAATAAGAGCAGTCCAGTAACTAAGGTATAACACAAACCACTACTGCTGCCACCAATAATAATAATGATAAGGGAAATAACAAGGGAAGAGAATGCAACTGCTCACCACCTTCCAACCAATACTCAGTCCAACCCAAGCAGTGATCTAGCCCTTCTGTGTAACTGTCCCCAGTTTATATATTGGGCATGACGTGCTGTGATATGGAATACTCCTTTGGCTAGTTTGGGTCTGGTGTCCTGTCTCTGCTTCCTCATGGCTTCCCCTCCTCCCTGGTAGAGCATGAGACTCAGGAAGTCCCTGGTCAGAGTAAACATTACTGAGCAACAACTAAAAACATTGGTGTTATCAGCACTGTTCCCAGGCTGAGAGTCAAAAACACAGCACTGCACCAGCTACTAAGAAGGAGAAAAATGACTGCTACTGCTGAACCCAGGACACATTCCAGGGCAGTTGTTAGATTAAAAGCTTTGACATCCCAAAAGCAACTCAGAAAGTTAAAACAAATGGGAGCTTCATACTTTTCCAGTTTGCACTAAAATGTGAAGAGGTGGGACAGGGTAAACACCCAAGATGAGGATTATTCCAAAGCAGGTCCTGACTGATGCCAAACACCCATGGGCTCATGTTTTAAGGTCACCAGATACTGATCCTTAATTTACTGACTGCTGATGGGGAAACCCAATGCAAACTGAAACTGGGGAACACCATCTTTTACCACAAACTGTACAAGAACGTGCTTCTGATATCCAGTGATAGGACAAGGGGCAATGGGTGTAAACTGGAGCATAGGAGGTTCCACATTAACATCAGGAAGAACTTCTTTACTGTAAGAGTGACAGAGCACTGGAACAGGTTGCCCAGGGGGGTTGTGGAGTCTCCTACATTGGAGATACTCAAGGCCTGCCTGGACAAGTTCCTGTGTGATGTACTCTAGGTTACCCTGCTCTTGCAGGAGGGGTGGACCAGATGATCTTTTGAGGTCCCTTCCAACCTTTGGGATTCTGTGATTCTGTTTTCATCCTGATCAGCTTATTACCATATTTATAAGAAATGACTTCTTGCTCACTGTGGGATAATTAAGTAAGTAAATGGACTGGAAGATAAATCCATCAATCAGAGTGGCACTGAAAACACTGTGTACTCCTCAGCTGGAAATTCATGAGCAGCAGCTGGCAAACGGATGCTGTGCTTTGGCTTGGAGCATGGGGTGCCATCAGTCAGGTGAGGGCCATAGGCTCCCATGAGCTGGGCTTCACTGCCACCGAGCATGGCTGGATGGGGAGCCTTCAGACCAAAAGGGCAAAGGGCTTTCCTGGGCACTCAGTCCAAGTCAAATACAAGCAAAAAATTGTATGAGTTCAGATCTGCAGCTTTTTTTTCCAGAATCATTTGTCCCACCATCCAGCTCACCTGATGATGATGGGTTTTCTTCCATCAAATGGACTTGGCATGCTCAATTAGGGACAGTTCAGACAGACATTGATGCAAACAGCCCTGCACTGGGCTAATGGCTATGTGAGCATTCACGTAAGCCCTATGAATAGATCTGTGACAAATCCCAACTGACCCCTTTACTGACCCCCCTGAAAGAAGACTTTGCCATCTGCAGCCCCAAAAACTTTTTTTTCCTCACCCAGGGAAAGCTGTTAGTGTGCATTTTTCCTGGCAAATGGTTGATTTAGAACTACCTATAGGAACACCCTGTGCCCTAGTCTCAAGTTTACGTTCTTTGCTGAGTCATAAACATAAATCAGAGTTGTGGGTGGATCCCTGTTAGTTATTAAAGCACCTTATGTTTCTCAAAGTCTCTCCAGAGGAAGCAGGAATTACTGTTAATATACATTAAAGTTACAGTTGGTCTACTCTTATTTGAGAACATAATATCTGCCTGGATTATTGACACAGATTGTGCTGTCATGTTATTTTCTTGAAAATCAAAAACATTGTAAGTATTTTAAAAGTTGATTAAAATATACGGGAAGAGGGTTTTTTTACTGTGAAAAGCCAGACACAGAGGATGCAGCTGAAATCAGGAATTCTGGTTATCAATAGTTCAAATGTTCATATGTGCGACAAAGTTTCCTTTCAAAGTTCCTAAAACATTGTGAATGCTCCAGATGAAGCCAAATAATGATCGAGGTGATTATGCACTTTAATACTGATATATGAATCAACTCTCATTTTTAATCCCTGGCATCAAACCCAAGACACGCAGAAAACAAACGTGAAATGAGGAAGATAAAAGGATGCTGATTTAGGAGGAAAAAAAACCAACCCAGAAGCAGCAGCAGCAATTGCTGCAATTCAAAGAGCCTTGTAAAGATCCCATCATCACCATCTGGCTCAGTGTTTCCCAGGCTGCTTTGCTAACACATGAGACAAATAAACATGTGGGCTATGTTTTAGGGTGGCTGATCTTGGCCTTTCTGATAGTCAAAGGAATCAGAGCTTTCAACTGGAGTGAGTCAAGAAAAGAAGCATCAATTTCCAGTCCTTGCATCACATCCTACTGTAGCAGGCTGCCTGCTAGCAGCTGGGAAGGGGGAAGTCTGTGCACAAAAGACAAAACCTTAAGCATCACAAGAATTATCGGTTTCTGTCACTAGTTTCTACAATCAATACATATATTCATGTCAACCTTTATTCCTTAATTGTTACCCATGCTTTGTCTTGGAGAGAAATAGGAACTGTTGTGTTGGATCAAATCACACAGTCACAAAATTGCACCCTGCCTGTCTCAGCCTTGCTTATAGTGTGGAGTATCACACGTTAACAGTCTGTATTAAATGGGTTGGATTTCAGAAGGGTCTGGTAAGTGACTGGAGACAGACACCTGTGAAAAGTCTACAGGGAGAGATTTTCTTTATCTGCACATGTGGATGCTGCACAAATAACCTGAATTCCCTCAAAATACCATCAGAAGAAAGTCACTGTGATTCAAAATACTATTATGTAATTTTGTATGAAAAGTTATTTGAATACTTAATGGATGTGAAAGTGCTTTTGATTTCAGGCAAGAGAAATAATAGATTTGCAAAGTTTCTGAATAATTAGGAGATCTGACACCCATCCATTCTTGGAGAAAGCACAGAGAAGGAATAGAAAAGCTTCAGGATGGGACACAGGAAATCATTAGAGCTGGAGAAAGGAGAATGAAAAGACTGGCACCACTTAGCTGAAAGAGGAGATGAACAGGGAATGAGGAGCTCCAGGTAGTCAAAGCACTGCCTGGCCTCGAGGCACTCCATCAGGTGGGTCTTTGATTCTCTTCTATAGACCCAAACCCATTTTTTTAAGTTCTATGAAACAATTTTCTACAAATGTGTGCAAGGGGTCCATAGCAGTGGGATGTCTCAGCTTTTCTCTATCAGAGTATCTAAGCCCTCTATGG
The DNA here is from genome assembly GCF_012275295.1 of Melopsittacus undulatus. Lineage (NCBI taxonomy): Eukaryota > Metazoa > Chordata > Aves > Psittaciformes > Psittaculidae > Melopsittacus > Melopsittacus undulatus. The sequence continues at coordinate 18,402,562 of NC_047536.1, read as the reverse complement.
CTCCATAGTGTGGCCAGTCACTGTGATGTGCCACAAGACATCCCTGCCAGCTTTGAAGATGTGGTGTAACTGTGAGGAAGGAGACACATTCAGCAGCAGCTGCTTTTCCCTGTGCAATAGGCTGGTGCAAGGGAGCTGCATTTTACAGACAGTGAATGGCCAGGTCTTCAGCTGAGCTAATGCTGTTAGTCTACTCTATCTGGGCAAAGAGCTGTAAAGCTTAGTAGCTGGATGAGGATCTCTAGGTTATCTATAATTTCTCCTCTTTATTCTTTAGACTCCTCAGCAATGGCAGAGCGTTAAGGATATAATCTGAAACAAATGTCTTTTTAAAGAACCATCTTATTTTCCAGCGTAGGAAGGGAGATAAGAAAGATTATATAGGCTCTATTACACTGTGCATTTCTGGAGATGTCCCATATTTGAGGACTGTCTGTGCTCATCAAGATTTTTCCCCTTTTCTGTACATCACAAGCATAGATCAGAGCTGTATTACAAACAAAATGCTAGACTTCCTTTGCACTCCCAACAGCAGGCCAAGACAGAAAGAACAGCATGCAAACACCACGGTACCCAGCACACCACAAAGTTTGCAACTTGGTGTAACAGTGCCTGCAATTAGATTAAGAGGGAATCAGATGAGAGCAGATCATTAGAGAGCTCCATGCAGTCCTACAGAAAAAGCACAGAGCAGTGCAGCTTCAGTCACAGAATAAGAGCAAATGAGTTTTTTTTTTTCAAGAACATAAAGATGCAGTAATTGCTTTAGATATCACAGCACCATGCAATCTTGCCCACAGAAAGCTTCCATCATCCAGCTTCTAGTACTCAGTAGTCAGAAAAAGAGGATTTATCCCATCTGAGCCACTGACAGAGGAAGAAATTTGCCTAAACTCATGGAACCTGCAGGAGGGCTGGGACTGAAATCCACAGTGCAGTCCTTTGTGCTGCAGGAACTAAAGGAAAGTCCCCAGGCATGAAAGCTTCATGTACTTGTCACAGCCCTTGCCTCCCCTGCCCACGTCTCGTAGGAAAGCCCCCAAGAGCTATTGCCATCTGTAGCAGCATGATGGCAAGTGGTACACTGCCTAAAACAACACAGGGAACCACAGACAGTTGGAAGCGATTCAGGTGAACATGGTGCTGCTTTGTAAAATGAATAATATGCCACAGATTGATTTGTGAGACTCACTGCTAGCACAGCACTGGGTGTTTTTCTAGGCACTGTGTAACCAGCCCAGTGATGAAAAGGCAGGTTTCCATCTGCTTGCAGCTCACTCATATGCTACAACTACAGGACTTAGAGTAAAGAGAAACACAACGTGGAATGCAAAGACCTGGTGACCTAATTCATTAACTACAAGCTGCTTTCAGCTATTTGACTGTGCTTTGCTATGTACATCTTATGGGCTCTTTCCTATATACATCTCTCTTTTCCTCATTCCTGCCAAGAAAGAGAAGATATTTAGGCTTCCTATCTAGTGTAATGATATCATATTTATTTATAAATCTTTGAAATAAAAGGAAGGAGATTACGACTGTTATGCATTTCAATTCCTTGCACTACAGCCTCCTGAGTTTAGCTGACCCCTGCTTCCAAGTCCTCCGGATGGTGAGTCACAGGTGCTGGGAGACCTATCCCTCTCCGGCTGCATCCACAAAGCTGTCCTGCCTCCTCCAGCTTTTGCAATGAAGCATTTTTCCCCAAGAGTTGTGATTATGAAATGTCACCGTGGAAACAGTTGGAACATAATATGTGCTTGCTCGCTCTCCCCCCACCCTTCCTCCCCTCCCACCAGCCTCCTCACTTGCTGAAGCTATGTTTGCTGTACAAGAAAAACCCTTCTTGCTCCCCTCCTCCCTGCAGACCTGCAAAGGGCTGTGTCTGTGCCTTGCAATTATCATGACAGAAACAGATGCCCCCCAAAATATTCCTATTCATTAACATCTCCTTGGTACCTTGTAGCAATGCTAAACGTACCAAACTCAACTGTGTGTTACTGCAGCTACCAGAACTTCCAGCCTTCCTCTGCCAAATAATACCACTTCTGTAAAACGGCATTATAAAGAGGCTTTGAGCCAGTAGGAACCTGGTCTGCTGTTGCTATAACTGTCACCACAAGAAAGCTTCTACAGCAAAGCATAATTCCCCATCATGCATCTCTGCTGTCCTCTTAGTTCAGCTGTTCTGTTCCCATTAGTGTTATAATGAGAGCACAACATGGACACACATCTTCGCTTTTACGTGTGTCCTACCACCTAGAGGCAGGTCTTTAGATGATGAGTTCTTTGTGCTCTCCCTATGTTAATAAAGCATGATTTCTCCCTAATCATGATTTCTTCCACGCTTCTCATCAGCATCACAAAAGGTCAGAGCTGTCCACCTGGGAGTGGAAAGGTCAGCTCACTTTGGATTTGACATGTGGTATCTTGTAGCTCCTGGAATGTAATCAGCTCACTTCATATTTATTTTGTGTGACTGCAGCGCTATAAAAGAGCGGGGGATGTTCCAGAGAAATCTTCAGACTCTTCTAAGGAATATGCAAGCAAACCCAAGGGAAAATTTGAGCTCAAGAGAGTGGTATTGAGTAGATCTCTCTCTCTGGCAGAAAATCATGTTTTTGTTCTCAAAATCACGCAAGGGATTTAGATGCCTGTTGATATTTGTTAGTTTTAATTAATGGGAATTGCACATGAGAATTCCCCGGGCAGTTTTCTTGAATGTCAGGCAGTGGGGCTTTGAGGGCTGCCCAGATGAACCTGTTTGGTAGGACTTTTGGTATTTCCCATGCACTTGTTGTTAGAAGTTGTCCAAAGTCCCAAAGAAGTGGGAGTCCCAAGACTTCTCTGAGGCTAATGCTCTGCAGTACAATGCTTGGCTTCTATTTTTCCCCCCTGTGGTTTCTATTTTTCCCCCCTGTGGTATCTAATTTGTGAGCAGCATGAAAGGGATGCACCCTGTGGTCACAGAGAAGAAGATGCTTCCTGGTCCTCATGCAAGCCACAGCCCTCCAAGGAAGTGTCTTGCAGTTTCTGTTGTCCTCATAAGTGTCTCATGAGCAACCTCACATGCAGAGCAGTAGAAGCTGGTCTGATAGCACTTGCCAATAATAAGAACAGTCCAAGGAAAAGGAAAAATAGGTCCTTCGGATGGCATACACCAGTATTTGCACTCTGAATGCATCTCTTCAGCTGCTTTGCTCCTTTAATGACAATCCAGGAACAGGCATAGGAAATCCCTGAGACAGCCTAATGGACACCCCTCCTACTCTGGTCTCCAAATAAGCAATTTAAATTGGCAGCGTCTCTCATCAGAATTGTTAATTCTCCACCATGCGACAGCCTCACGTAACTCCCAGGCTCACCAGGTGGAGAAGAATCACAAAGACTTTCAATTTAAATGCTGCTTCTATTTCTGACATGCTTTCAATTATCTGCAAAGGCAGCCTATTGCTCACATCCCCTTGCCCTCTTCACTGATCCCTACATTGCTAACAACCCCTTTCAGCAAAACACCTTTCACTCAGGGAGGTGTACTAAGACAGCTCAAGGCAAGGAGTGGTTGACCCAAGATCAGGCTGTGCTGCAAAGCCATGGTAGTAGCAGGGATGGAAATAGAGCCCTGACATCCATGGCCACATGCCAACCTGCTGCTACCACAAGGGCCCCAGCATGTAAAGATGAAAACCTTTCATGTCCTACCTCCATTTGGCTCTTCTCAACCTGTGATGGGAAGAGCCAGAGTGCAAAGATATCACTTGGCAGTGAACAGTATTCATCCTTTCACCTGTGTTACACAGGCAGAGCCATGGAAAGGTTATCAAGTAGGGTAAGGCCATTTTCATTGTCCCACAAAGCATTTTTCATGTGTCCAGTGCCTCTTTTGGAGAGGAATTTAGGACATCTGCTATTTTAACCATAACGAGATTTGGATTTATCTAAGTGACTGTGACAAATTGCTGTCCCCAATTATGAGGCTCAATTCTCCCTCAACATCAAAGCAGTGTAGGTGATGAGGGAATCAAGCCCATTCATACCTGGGAACAAGTTAATTACTAGGCACTCAGACAAGCCTGTAACCTTAGAGAAGGTGAGTTCGGAGTGAGAGGATGAACCATCAAACTGCTGCCATCTGTTGATCTTACAGTCATATTTAAGCCTATCCATCAAAACAGGACACCCCACTTTGTCCCATCTACTTCCACCCAGTTTTCCTACTTCAGGTGGTGAGTCAAGAGATGATACTTGTGTATTAGTGTGCACTCACTGACTAACCTCACTGCTTCAAACTTTAACTTCCAGAAAAAACTGGTTTGTTCATTCATTCCCCTCCCAGATTATCATGAACACAAAGCATGTCTGCAGACCACACAGTATTGGTACAGAAACCTGCATCCAAATAACTAGACAGTCTGCATAAAGTAAAAAGAGCATTTAAAACAGTTGTTTGCAGAAGGCCACATTCCAGCTTAGTGCAAAAAAGGACAAAGATGTTTGTTTCCGACCTACAGCACTGCCTTTTGCTCACAAAGGTCCTTATCCCACCCTAAAGTGGTTTTAAAATTAAAGAAAAGTTTAATAACCTATGAGTCTCCATGTGCACTGGGGGTGGGAGGGGGAATGCTGCAAGACCCAAGGCATAACATTTTTATGTAGCTGCGAAGAAAATAAAGATGCCTTTGACAGAAAATTGCAACCCTTCATTGAAAAATCCTCTCAGAAAGTTGGCATTTTCTGCCTGTCTGCATTTGATAGGAAATAATGTTCTTCCTAGCACGTCTTTTGTATAGGTTTGAAAATCTGAAAACCCTCTGGCTAAAAACCTGAGAAACACGGGGGGAGGGGGGGAGGTGCTCAGCCAAAAATATTTGATTTGCCATTTTTCAGGGAAAAGTCAACAGCTTCTGCAGCACGTCTGCCACTTGATCTTGCAGGCAGACACGGGATTCACCAGGAGATGCACAAAGAAACCTGACATTATGGAGATCAGCAGCAGCGTTTTCTCCTTCATGCAGCTTTGCTTTGTACAGTGCTCTGGACTACAGCTTAAAATGTAGTCTGTGCTGAAAAAGAAAAGTCTTGAAATCCACACAAACAGGCTTTTAACCAAATCACCAGGTGAAAAAGTAGTTTACACAGAAATGTTCAAGACTAGATATATTTTGGGGTCAAATAGATATTTCACAAGCATTACCTAATAGCCATTTGAAAGAGTGGAAGGAGTATGATGATCACATAATTTCCATTCCTCCTCCTGGGACTGAAATCCCAGGAACACCAGCACCAGGTTTGGCTGTTCCCAGCCTGAGGCAGGCTGGGAACTTGGGCTGATCCCCACCATCCCCAGCCTGGAACTGCACCCCACACAGAGCACAGGATCCTTTGTGGGGTGCAAAAAGCAGCATCCAAGTAGCCCTGTAACCATGACAACATTCAAGCTCAAAAATATACGCTTTTCACCTCCTTGTAGTAAAAATGAAATATCAATAAAGGATGGAAGCCACTTTCTGCACATTTCCATGTTCCTCACAAGAAAGTCCTTGGGAATATCTCAGCTCTTCAGTATATGCAAATAAAAGAGGCAGAGTCCACATCCAGTACCAGCTGCTTCAGGGTCGGCTACTTCCTCTATCCTTCTTTCTAGCTTAAATAAAGTATCTGAATTTCTTTAGCTCCTTTGCTTTTAAACATTCATCTTAATATCCCAGATAGGTTGTTTTTCCTTCTTTTTTTTTCTCTGCAACCCCCCCCCCATCTTCCTCTTAAAGTGAAACACTGTGTGAGGAATCACAGTCTTTTTCCTGAGCACACAATGACTGTGATTTGAATGTCAACCTCTGCAAGCATGATTCAATGCAGGATTCACTTCTTTCATTCCCCAACTGCAGAAGAAGTTATACAGTTCCATTAATTTGGTATGCTGATGCTAACAAACCTTCCCCCCCAACCTCACCATGGCAATAAGGCTAACCAGAAACAGGCTAATGTTGGGGTTGATCCTTTGAAATTTCTCTAACTTAGGTTGCAACAAGATAATGAAATAGTTAAAGGACTCAAAACTCCTCACTTTGAGAGAAAATATGAAAGAAAAGTGTCAGCTGCTGCTCCTTGTGAAACAGGACTTGAATGTTTTAGCATTTACACTTGCACTGACTGTGGCTGGTATGGAGAACCATGTGAGTGTGCCAGGAGCTGTAGCACAACCAGCAGGTCTGGGATAGCCAGCATCCACCTTCATTTGAAAGGTCTACAAATCAATGTGTAATAAAAATACCACTTTTCTCCTGCTGCAACTTCTCATAACAGTGAAGAAAAGGATCCTCATTGAGCAACTCCATGGTGAAAAAACACCATAAGAGGGCAAGAAGAACTCTGCTTAAATTCCTGTCACAGCTAGGGGGGCTCGATGAGAGGCTTTCAAAGCACTTTATTAGAGGGCTTTTCGCATGCTGTTGGTCTGTCTTTAACAGCAGCTGCAGCATCACACTGCACTCAAGGGGATGGAAGAGTTATTAGGGCTCTCCTCATCACTGCTGGCTTTACATTAGTCAGGATCAAGAAAGCAGACAAGGGTGAAATGGGTAGAGAACAGAGTTAATCACTGTAAGGATGCCTTTAATGAACTTGTCCTGAAGAAGACTGATACAAAGCGATGGGGAAAGACTGGGTGAAAATGTTGGATTTGGCCACTATCTTCTGCAGGTTTCATCCTTCTGTTGGGCATTGCCAGGAATGTCATGGTGCATCCAGCTTTGTGTAGGACCCTGGTGTGGCCATGGGCAGAGCCTTGCACTTGAATTACCTAATAACAAAATAGTGGAGCTCTTTATCTGCACTGCATAAGGATACTGCAAAGGTAAATCCAGCAGTGGTGGTGAATGAAGCTAAATAAATGGAGAGACTTTGCACCTATTACTCCTATTCTTGTCAGGCTTTTAGATAACATTAAAATTGTAGTACTGCCAGTTCTGCACTCTTTTGAACAACTACAGAATGTGCTGAGGTCTGATTTCATTTTAAAACATATTTTAAAGAAAGAAATCAGTGAAATTACAGCTCATATTTCCTGCAAAGGTACTGAAAATTCAGGTAAGAAAAAGAACTGCATAGTTTTTAAGTGTTGCTTTGAAAGGCAGAGACTGCAGTTTTATAACATCAAAACCTCTTTCATCAGAAAAAGAGCTATTATTACTATAAATGCCAGTAGCATTTCAGAGGAGTTGTAGCAAATGCATCAAAACACACATTTAAGTCCCAACAGGGTCAATACCAGTTTTGCACCTGATGGAGAAGCAGCAAGCTGTTTTGGTCCATGTTACCAAGAAGAACATATGTACATACTTCACACAGAGGTGTTGTGTCTGAAGTGGTTCTTCTGCATTGTGCTCAATAAATGCATCTTTTTCTGACCAAAGAAACTGGCAGGGCTCCAGCATGTTAAAACCGGAGTGAAGAGAAGATTGCTCTTCTGTAGCGAAGGCAGAAACAAGCAAGCAAATCCCAAACTAAAATTACAAGTAAATTTTGCAGTGCAGCCACTGAATGGGGCTCAGACTTGAGAGGCCGGGTGATCACAGATTGTCAAGCGAGCACATCTGAAGGTGCCACCAGCCTGCAGACAGGTCATGATAATAGACTTAATCCATTGCAATGTGAAATGAAATGGATCAGCTTACACCACTGCTGAAAAAGGGCTGAAAGCAAGCAGATGATTTGTTGTAGTTGAACTGAAGGCACTGTGGCTTTCTGAAATGCCGTGACCCCAGTGCTCACCAGCACAAGCAATTCCTTAAAAACTCAGAACTTTACTTTCCATTCAGTTTGGTCACTTTTCTTCCATTATCTCCCACCTCCCACCCTTCTTGTTGTCTTGTAATGGCATAGGAGGAGTAGCCATCTCCTACAAAGTGCTCTACAAACCCTAGCAACTATGTGCTACCATAGTACAAACAATAAATAAAAGACCTGAGTTTTTGGTGACACAGAAGCTTGAAGCACTGAATTGAACCGATTTTTCCCACTAACAGAATAGGATTGCCTGCAGTATAGTGTTCTGCTAGAGCATCTTCTCCAGCAGTTTCCAATACACTCCTAAGAACCATGAACAGCCATGCAGGCAAAACCTCTTGCACACATGAACAGTGCAGCAAAATGGACTGCTGCAGCTGTCAAGCACTAAGAGAAATTAAAAATCCAATGTCCCAAACTATCTGTGTTACTGAATATCCTTTAGGGCTTATTGTTCTAGTCAGCCTTCAGTGGCTGAACCTTTGGAATATTAGATTCTTATTGAGATTTGACAGGCTCTGTAGAAATTCTGAAGCCTTCAAGCTGCAGCTTAGATCTTACTAGAGCCATTGGCTCCTTTCAATGCTTGAAGATGTGCAGGTCACTGGGGAATGCTTTTTGTGCTGGATCTTTGAATTGCTGGATGTTGCCATGATGTACCCCAAAGAGATGCTGCTGAGTGCTTGTGGAAGTAGAACCCAGTGAACCTGTGATTTGCCTCCTGAATAGAAAATCCCCAAGTACAAGCACTACCTTAACTATGAATTCCTCCTCCATCTCTCCCATTTGCAGCCAGGCAGGAGAGGCTTTTGTACCATTTCAGGCAAACCACTAACGTGGCTAAATCAGGGGATCAATCTTTTTTCAATGCCCAGGAAAAAAAAAAGAAATGCAGAGAGTGAATCAAAGCTGTGATCCAGGCTGCCATAGCTGAAGCGTGATGCACATAACCAGGGAACGCAAATATACCTTTCCCTGCATAAGAGTAAATTATATAAAGACCCAATCCCATGAGTATTTCAAAAGGCAGCACAGGTGGGGCTCTGGCTGCAGGCAGGAGCCCTGCCTCCCCTTCTGCATCTCCTGGGAACAGGAGGGCACAGAGCATTCTCCTCCCTGTGCCCCAGCAGCAGCCAAAGGTGGGTGATGAATGCAGAGCAGCATGGCAACCTCAAGCAGCCTTTTGTCCTGCTCGGACAAAAACCGGCCATAGAAAGGTGATTTGTTGCTGTCCAGGGCTATTTTTATTTAAGGGGCACTTTACTGGTAAGTTTCCCAGCCTGTACAGAGTGAGCTTGGAAGCAAGATTAATTTCAAACATCAAAAATTATTTAACTGTTACCAGTCTCAGCCTATTTTCAGGCTCAAGGGAAGCTCCAGAGTATCTGTTGCCTGTATCTCAAGGGTTAAGAAAAAACAAAATCACAACTACCCCATTTTTCGATGCGATTTCCTGCTCCTCTCAGCAGACCATTTCATTTCCTTCCTAACAGCTATAGTTTGCAGGTGAATTTTAAGCAGAATTTCTTTAAAAAATAGTTACCCCCAAGCAGCAGCTCTCTTCCCACTTGGGAACAGTGTGCTCCTGCCAGGCTGGGCTCTCTCAGGGCCTCTCTCAGCTAATGTGCCACCTGATGAACGTAAGAGATTAATGTGTGCTGCCCAGAGACAGAGTGAACACAGGGAACCTCATTTAGAAAATGCAGTGTCTGTTTGTTCCCCCGTAGCATCTTTTTGCCTTCTGATGGCCTACATTCTCAGAAGAGGCTCATGTATCACGGGCACTAGGGGCTGACCTTGGGAACAAGCAGCAGAACCTGAAGATCCAGGGGACCTGATCTATGATTTCTACAGTAAAGTAGAAGGAAACATCTCCAAGCCACTGCTTCAACTCCTGCTGCCTCCAGTATACAGCTATCTTTCTCCTTCTGGGCCAGGCAGGCAGCTTTGCCTCCTGCACATCACGCAGCACCTCGCACAGCACCTCACACCCAGAGGTGCTGTGTCCTGCAGAGATAACCATACCTCCCATCAGACAGGACAGCAGAATCACAGGCATTTGCAAGGTACGTATTTTCACCTAGTAACTCCCACACTAAAATGCAATACTTTTTCTTAGGCAATAGAATTAACCTTTGGAAAGGCATCCAGTATTTACCAAGAGATTACTAGCAATATAAACCTATTTGTTATATGTCTGTGCTTACACTAGGCATATAGATATTAATATTTAGCCACATGAGCTCCAGGAACCAGCTCTGGCTCTGAAGACAAAATTCAATGACAGCCTCTTCCACCCCAACCCAGTCCTGTGGAACATGAAAATACTAGTGACTTTTAGGTACACAAAGGCTTGTTTTCAGAGTGCAAATGACTCAAAAAGAGACTTTGACATACTGCTTCCCTAATGCTTTTGGCCGGGTGTATTTTAAGAAGTTGTGACTCAGTGCTCCAGGCTCTCTCTGCTACTGGAGTGATGCCACTGGAATCAACAATTGTAATCTCTCATGAGTCTGTTGCTATTAGAGGTTAAAAAGGTTGATTTTGAAAACCATGGATTTCCTAAAGGAACTGAGAACAGAGCCTGTGTTGGAGTCCCCAGGTTATTGCCACTTGGACTCTGACTTGGGTTTACTGCTTATCTCTTACTCTGTCCAGTGTACAGTGAGACACAGGAATAGCCTGTCATTGTGCAGCCATCCCTCATGAGCTGCACATGATCATGTCCTTTCCTGCAAATACTCCTTACACAAGACCAACAAAATTAGATGCTTTTATAAGAAAAGTATTACCCCCCACCTCAAGTTTCTTTGTCTGCCATTAACCAGCATGTCAATTGTAGCACTGGGACAAAAGTCACTTAAACTGGGACAAAACAAACTTAGCCCATGTGGAAAAAAATTCCTGACCTGACATCTGATTCTCTCTTTCTTACTGTTATGTTTGCCTCTGGAAAATCCACCATGAGATTTAGTAGTGTATTAAGACAAGTTACAACTACTGAGTAAAGAACTGGCTTTGACAATTAGATCTGTTACTTGTATATTTTTATGGTGTATGATGCCATAAGAGCCTGGGATAATATTTTTTTATAAACTTATATTAAACCAACAAAGACAGCTAGCACAGGCTTCTTCTCTGAAATTCCCTCTTTGCCTAAGAGTATGTCCCATCAGCCAGAATTTATTTGCACTCCACACAACAGAATGAAGCATAATGGGCCCATTTGGTACAATGCTGCATTAGTTAATGATCATTTATGCTGACTTGTTACCCATTAAATTCCTAGCAAAACTTTCACTGGGTACAAGCCTCAGCCTGAAATATTAATTCCCTGCTCAGCACAGTCTTTCCCCCTCTTCATGCTATAGACGGTCAATGCTGAAATTAGATGATCCAGAGGTTTCTGGGAAGAAGGCTCCTGCCATGTTCATCTCTAACCTCATATAGGATATTTCCTTCCTTCCCAGAGGAGGGGACATAGTAATGTCACAAGTCTTCTGGGTTGAGTTGCCACTGTAGCTATTTGCTATTACTCTGGCCCGCTGATTGGAAAGTACCATCAAACAATCTTCAGGACTTGAAATGAAAATAGATTATTATTTCTTGTCTGTTTCAACTCCCATGTCTAGCAATAAGAAACACAAGCAATGTTTCAGGACCATGAGCCTCCTGCTGAGTCCAAGCACACTCATGACAATAGTGTAAATTCACAGGACTACAAGTGGAGCAGTCTTAATCCACATGCCTTGTAAGTAGATGACTCTGGAAAATGGGAAAATTCAGATTTTGCAAAAGGAAAATATGAAGTGGCTGAAGGCAGCTTCTAAGAATATGCCAATTTTGATTTTAATGCTAAGAAAAGAGGTTAAGAAAAGTTTCAGGAAAGATTTATGATGCTTGAAAACAGGTTACAGCATCTTTTAATATGTCCATTTCTTATAAGCTTTGAGCTATGAGGGAATAATAGGTGAAGGCAAGCCAGCAGCTAAAAATACACAGAACCTATTTTATATTAAGTTACCTACTGTTACATAAATGGTTATTTGTGACTTAAGAATGAAAGGCAGTTATGTATTTGTCAGGGAAGGACTGTGTTAGAAATCTTCAAACTGAGCTCTGGAAGACCCAGCTAGAAGACAAAAAAGACACAGAAAGGAAAACTTTCAAACCAGACATTTGTTTTGAAATTTCATGGAGATCAACAATTATCCCACTATCAATCAAGAGACTGTAGAGGATTAAAGTGTACTTTGCTGAAGATAGAAATCTTACAAGAACTTGTGTGGTACTGACAAGTCTTAGCAGGAGTAAAGCAGTCTCATCTTTTGTAGTTTAGCCTTAAGGAACAATCTGGATACTTTGCACCATTTCTTGTACTCTCAGCCCAACACTGAACATTGTAGCTGGTGTTTGTCTGGCAACCAAGTCTGCTTTGTAGACTGCACATAAAAACGCCAAGTAGTCAACAACTGAATTGGTTGATTCTTACTGATTTTTCTGGGATTCTTCATGAAGACAGTGCCTTTTCTCTATGTCCCAGGTGATGTAAGTCAGTAAGACTCCAAAGACGTTATCAACTTACCCCTTGCTAGAAGGAAAGGATTTCTTTCATTATTCTTTTAAAAGATCGATTTATTTTGTTCATTTTTCAGGCCACAGTTCTGTATGGCTTGTTACTGAAAAGTGTGTAGGCTTGGATTTCTAGATCAATGAAAGAAGCACTGCATGTACCACAAACATTTTGAAACGATGCTTCATGAAGTTTCCTTTGGATTTCACAAGGTAGCTATTGTCACAGAATCACAGAATCCCAAGGGTTGGAAGGGACCTCAAAAGATCATCTAGTCCATTAAGTAGTAATTGATTTAAAAGCCATATTAATGAGGAGTAACAGCAATGTAATTTATGGAAAATTACAGTTGTGTCACAGTTACTCTTCAATAATTAGTTACTACTTTTAAGATGCAATACTTACAATTTAAATTAAATATGAATACAGAGCTGCTGGTTTCAGAGTGCTGTCATTTGACCCATGGAAAAGTTGCTATTATAAGCATAAATCCTTTGCTCTAGATGCTGCAGATGTTTTTTTTTTTCTTTAACAACTACTGGTGAGGTAATAGGTCACTGTAGAAGTTGGTTATGAACTGTGGATGCTTTCTCCTATGTCATGACTCTCAAAAAGCAAAGCCCATTGCAGTGGGAAGACTCCTGCCAGGTCCTAGGTAAAAAGCATTAGCAATCCTATCCTCTCTTTGCTTCTCAGGCACTGAAGTCCCTTCAATTCACTTTGACTTCCTGTACAGCCAGAGGTGCAGGAGAGCTGAATGAGCAGAGAAGGATAAACCTCTTCCACGACATATTTGGCTACAAAGGGGTGGAGAGGGCTAAGAAGACTGGTTCTGCTGAAAGCACCAAAGATCCAGCTGTGCCCTGTTGTGCTGGACAAAGATCAGAACTAGCAGTGAGACTGAGACCTGTCAGACAGGAAAAGCCAAAGAGTAGAAATTTCCCTGACATGAGAGTAAACAGAGGGCAAAAAGAGATGAATCAAGGATGCTGCATGGAAAGTATGAGGTTTAAGGTAAAAATAACACAATTGTGACTTTAAAATGTGTCATTATGAGTAGCTTAACATAGAGACATGGTCTTGCAGTTGACTTGAGATGGAAGTAAGTATCTCTGAGAGCACTACATGAGATAATATCAGAAAGAGTAATGTTACTGCCTTATAAGATCATTGGCCTTGGAGCAAACTGGATACATAACATGGATTTACGAAGGCTCTCTAACACCAAACTAACCTGATCAACTTCGTTTCCCCAGCACAAGTTCTTTCAGATCAGGAAGGAATTAAAACTGGTGTACAGGTTCTTTGGATTTCAAGTAGTTAAAGTGAAGTCAAGTTAATACCTACTGTGTTTAAAAAATCTTCCTTTTAATCCTTCCACAATGCAAAGCTGTCTACTGTACAGCAAAAGCCTGTCAAATACTGATTTTTACTGCACATATATCTATTCCTGTAATAGGTAACCATGAAAAATATGAGGGGGCGAGAAGGCACTCTGCTACTATGCAATAGATTTTGTATCCATGCACATGAAATATTAATTTATCATTCTTCAACAGGGCAGTACTTTCTTTATCAGGGATTTATTTTAAAAGCCTTTCATACATTTCTCTGCCTTTTGCAAACAATAAACTGAGCACCTTTACTATTAATGGATCAACCCTTACACTGTTCTGCTTCTCTGGGAGTGTTTTTGTACTGTTGTTGGTCTTAGCACTCTTCCTGATGTTTTATTTTGTTTGCCTTTTCTTGGTGATATATAATACAGCTAGCTTGGACCTCCTGTCTACCCTTGAGGAGCTCTTTGGAAGTCTGGAAGAGAACAGTCCTTCTCCCACTGCAGGAGGGAAAAGCAACCAGATGGGCACATCCTCACAAAGATCTTCAATCTTCCAGCAGTGGCTGGTTCTGATTCATCTCACATTTATAAAAGGCCATTCCCCACACAAAACTGCATTTTGGCAACCCGGTAGCAGTAAAACTTTCAGGGGAAATGAGTGGCAATTACAAGAACCACGTGATTGTAGCCGCAGATCAACATGAACATAGGGTTTCACAGACTGCCACATTGCACCCTGTTTGTGCTAGCAGAAGACACTGGGGCCAATTAGTTACATAGAAAATACAACAGCTGCTTGTATCAGGGCCTCACACTCAGCAGAACAGTTTCTAAACAATAGATGTCAAAACTGCAGCAGCTTTTTCTAGCCAATATCTATCAATGATATTTTTTATACATTGGTTATTGTGCAGTACACATCAGGATGCTGCTTTTAGCATCATGCAAAGGGATCTCATATCAAAATTGGTTTGGCTTTAGTTTAGTGATCAATTAGTACTGGGTGTTGCTAGAAATTGTTTCCCAGGTAATAACATACAGTGGATATTCATATGAAATGAGTGTCATCCACCATGACAGCAACAAGAAGCCAAAGATGAAGTCAGATTAGTTCTCTAACCCAAATGGGCTTTCCTTCTTTGTGGCTACTGTGCTTCTCTGATCTCTTAGTAAAATTTTACTTTCCTTTATAAGCCAAAAAGTGAAGTATTACCGTATCTCAGACAAAGCTCCCCAGAGCTCTTAAAGGAAGATTAAAAGCTGAATGTCACCTAACTGAGCTTAGCCTACAGCTATTTGCATGATCACATAGTGATCACATGGTGTAAATTCCTGGAGAGGATCTATAATGTTTAGCTCTAGATCTGGGCTATCACAAGGGTTGTGAACTGAAATCCTAGCTTATTCTCCAGTCTATTATTATGGAGTTGATGAAGATACATTCATGTCATCTTTCATCTAAAATAGGCTATGGCTTTCTGCAAAATACAGTATGCCTTAGAGAAACATGATTACTTAAAGTACATGTAATGGTCAGTTAGTTCTTCATACAGCAGCCATTTCACAATGTTGAGTAGTTTTACATGAGGCTGATGGACACAAGTTTCCACTTTACTTTAAAATATATAATGGATCTTGTCATTGCAGGGCTATATAACCTAACACCTAATTTTCAAAATGGGCTATAGAAGCATCTCCAATTTTCTCAACACAGTCAAGGACAAAGGGCAGAAAATTAGAGCACTGAAGAAGAGAAATGGCATGAGAAAAGGCTGGGAAAACACAATGCCAGCAAAGACGTTAGGATCCCTATTGGTTCATTTGCTCCTGAGAGGCAGCTATGGTGCAGTGTGGACATGAGAACACAGAAACCTGGCAGAAAACTGTGCGCTTTTGTTTCTTTCCCATGAAAACAGACTTGCCAGGAAATAAGAGCCCAGTGAGAAGCTCTTAAGGCATGTGCTCTTTGTGGTAAATTGAGCCCAAGCTCAAACCAAGCCAAAAGACAACAGTGAGAGGGCAAGGTACCCACAGACTTTCAGGAAAGAAGGGGAGCACACAGCACCAACTCTGGGTAATACAAACTCTACCACCATTTTGTTGTTGGCTCACACAATGACTGGTCCATTTTCTTTCTCCCAGTACCCAAATTCTGGATTTGGTTATCTCCCATTATACTTAATCCTCGAGGATAGAAAATTGGTGATTTTCAGCAATTAGTATTAAGGGTTCATTAAAATGCAGCTACACAAAACCTCGAGTGTGATCCAGGCAGATGTAATTCCTTCATCTTTGGAACAAGGAAAGAAAAAGTCACAGGAGAGAAAACGCCGAAGAAATCGCTGCCTGAAAAATCTTTATATTTTGCTATATTTAAATTTTTAAAGATCATCTCAAAAATTATTATGATTTGGGTATTACTCTACATTCATAATTTCCAAAATTAGAAATAAGATTGAAAAGGACAGGTAATTAAATACCTATTTTCCAACAATTACTTTACAAAATATCTCTACTACAGTCACTCGCAGTGGGCTCTTACAGACAAAACCAACCCCTGTGTGAAAGGAGGTGAAGTAAATTGCAGCAATAATAATGCAGATCCAGAAGAAATTTCAAGGGGGGAAAAAAGTGACACTTGAGAGCTAAAGAACACAAAACTCATCCTAATTCCATGCAAAAGCTTGAACTGAAATTGCAGACATTATCCTATTTTGATTAAATTTTGTTGAGTTCAGATCCTATTTGTCACTAGCCAAAAGAATCATGTTTGGTGGAAGCCTACTAGGCTCAAAATGGAGTTTTCCTGCTAGCAGCAAAGCCTGCCAGCTCCTGTAGCATTTTAAGAACACTGGTCTCTCCAGCTTGCAAGGAGAATTGAGATTTCTGAGGTCAAAATGCCAGTCTGAGCTGTATGTTGTAACTGATAGTCCTGCTAATAAATTGAGGAGTAATCACGGCAGTCAGTTTCAGAGTTCTTTGCTACTTGGAAGAAATTAGTACCAAATAGCTACCAAGACATATGTTGCCTAACCTGAGTCTCCTGTGGCCAACTCAAGCGTGCTCAGAACAACTGTGCTTCTTCTCTGCTGATAAAGGGATACGTTGCTCAGTCACCTTGCATCATAGCCACAGAGCAATGGCACATCTTTGGTGGTTTGTTCTCAGTTTAGGGAGTTAGTGCACCTGGTATCTCATTCAGGGCACAAAAAAAAGATCCCCAGCTCTTCACATGGCTAAAATAGGTGAAAAGCTATACGTCAGTCAATCAGAATTCATAATTAGATTAAGGTAGGGAACAAGCAGGACTGTAAATAACTTTAGAAGTTACTCTTTTACTCCAGTGCAGACAAACCCCTTAGCAGAACAGCAGTAAATATAAGATGATGAAACATCCTAGGCAGCTCAGCAGGTTTTGATGCAGTGTGTTGTGGCCAGTAGAGAAGGCACTGGTGATTGCAGCAATGCCAAGTCCTGTCCTTAAAGATACACAAGAATGGATTCTTCCTCCATTTCCCACAGTGCTGCCCTTGCCTCTGAAAAACCCTGGCATGCAGTCAGCAAGTGATGTGCACCACTTCTGCTGCCTGTCACTTCTTAGGTGGCAAAATGCATTACTCTGGCTGAGAATGGATCTGTACTGATGACTAGGCTAAAAAGTTCTGTGAAGACAGAGAACTTTTAGAGTGAGGGAATATTCTCATTCATTCAGTGTGAATAAGATGCTGGAAACTAATATTTGCAATCACTGAGAGTTAGCTGAAGGTCAAGGCATGTTTCTGAGAATCTCATTTAGATATGCTGTTATCGGGAGATTTCTAGACATTTTTCTGATTTCATTTCTTTTCTTTTGGATACCAGTCGGAAGGAAGTACAGATATCTGCTATAGCAAAGCACATTTAGGTGTACTAAAATAGACCTAAGTAATCTTTCAGTTATGCTTCTGCCTGTGTCTACTGTCCAAACTAAGGTGGCCACTCTGCCTTGCATTCACCATACTGCTTAAGTGGTACTTTTAAGTTTGCTGGTTCAACCAGCCTGACACCCAGATATTCATCTTCCTTGCTGGCACTGCTTTTCTCAAACATTCCACCAGCAATTTCTCAAAGGAATAACACAAGTCCTGTGGATTTAGATTCTAGTGCACCTCTGGTTTGTCAGCTACAAACCAGCTAAATTTAGACAAACCTATAATTATGGCTAATTTTGCTAACTAATCTCTTAGTCCAGCCTTCATTTAAATTGCCCTCGGTTTGCCAATAATCTGTATTCCCTGTCCCTAGCCATTAGCCATTCTCTGAATCCCATTTTTACTTTTCCACCTTTCCCCTGGCCAAAGCTGCAGGTACTCCTAGCTTGCAACAGTCATCTAAGTTTTTGGTTGCTTTGTTTATACCTCCATATGTATCCTTGTCTGATAATACGTTTTTCAGCTATGCATGAATTGCTTCTTAAAATCATGCACAAATAAACCTATTTCAGCCTACCCTGCTCCAGCACAGCCAGCAACACACAGCCTGTATGAATTAGCAGAGACTGGTGCAGACCTTGCTATGGCAACACTTCAGGTGGCTGTGAAGGAACTTCAGTGAGTCCATGCTGGGCCTCATTGTCATTCAGACCCCCTGGTGAACCTTTCAGTGATGTTAAATAACAATTGTATATTAAAGAGCCACATCCACCATGTTCCTTAAGAGTTCTGGGGAGGCTCAGAGGCAGCTGACTGTTTAAGGAACATGTACTGCCTGGTACATTCTGACTTGCTCATCAACATCTTTAAATACAGCTGATATTTTTTGTTTTCACCTAAATTTAAACATTCTCTGATACATGACTCTTAAAAGCAGCAATAGACAGAACATTTTGTCATTTTTTCCCTGGAATATGCCATATAAGCTAAAACATTTTTTCCAAACAGTTGTCTAATGCGCAGAGATGTCAGATACATTAGCAAGAAAGATGCAATTAGTGCTTAAAGCCAGCGAAAACATTAGATGCTCCTTAGAGAGATCACAATTCCAGTTGCCATATGACTTCTAGAAAAAGTTCAGATCTTGACTATTACTGATAAATACCTGCCTGCATAGGTGGAATGTAGGCTCTGTTAAAGCCTACTGTGGTAGCAGGGCACTTGGCTGCTAAGAAAATCAGAATAAAGGGCATCTCTTCTGAAGTGGAGAAGCCTCATGCTAGAAGTTTTGCACTAGGCCTCTTGAGCTTTACACTTAATTTCTCCATTGGCTCAAGCATGCCCAGAACTGGTATTTCTCAGAGGAGGCTGCAGGGCTTACAGTCATTTCAAAACTCTACGTGTATATTCTTGATTAGTAACACCTTTGTGGAGAGCTCTTTAAATCTTAGTGCACAATAGATGCTAAGGTTATATAGTTGAAATAGCTGTACATTTCCATCTCACAAAATACTTGCAAGCTTAGCTGTCTGGATGCAGATATAAAACACTGAGTAGCAGTGTGAAGCAGAAGAATGTCCCTTTGCTAGCCCATTTATTCTTCTACCTTGGCCTTAAATAAGCTTGGTTGCTGTTCTGGGGTAGGCGTAGGAGAAATGCCATCCAAAGAAGCAGAGCCAAGTGTTTGATTTGGATGCTCAGGCAGAACATGTCTCACTGAGCTGTGTTGCTCTAATTACTAGCTTTGTTCCCTCAACTTACATGCCTTTTTCAGGAGACAAATGATATGTCAGTAATCATCCTGGCAGTGACAAAAGAGACCTGATACAGCTGTGCTCAAGTGCTTGGTAGATGATGAATTCTCTCCTGAGGTTTGATTGTTGATATTTTTCTTGGTTTAGTGAGAAGAAATGCAACTCTGATGTTCCACAGTATGGACCCTTCTTTGATTAGGATGTCTTTGGCAAGTGACAGATGTGTGCCCTATTAGAGCTAATTAAAACCAATTAAATCATTCCAATAGAAGCTGTAGAAGAATAGACTGGAGAAGAAAACTGTGGCTGTCTTGAAGAGCAAAGAATCTTGCACATAAGACTGGGGAAAAATGCATGGAGTGTTTTTGTTATGTGTTCGATATTAGCACTTAAGAGAGTATCACAGTGGTGTCTGGGCAGCAAATCTCCATTGCACCTACTTCCCACACTTCCTTGCAATAGTGCCTCATTATACACCACTCCTCAATACCATCTGCTGGGTCCCTCACAGTATGCCTTGTCACCAGCTGCTACGCAGAAGGTAGGACAGCCCAACAAATGAGGACACTGGGTCTCAGCTTGACCTGGGTTGGCAAGGTGCTTTGCATAGGCTTATTGCCTCTCTTGAAAAGCATGAGTTTCAGCAGTGCCCCAGCTAACATTACAATACCACTTCTAGGTTGTTGAGAGTCTGCTTGGGTTTCCCCTGTGATTACACTGAGCTATGTAGATAGACTTTTACTGCATGATTTTGCTAGCAGAAAATTTCTTATCTAGGTCATGGGGCCTACACTGTTTTTGTTCACATCCTTCCTGGCAAGAAATTCCTCTAACATTCACATCAGTGCTCCACTATAAAGAAACTAGATACACTTTCAGCCAGCTTTCTGCACCTACACTGGTGGCACCCTTGGAGATTCCAAGCTTGCTAGAGGATTTCCCTCTTTGCTGGCCTTTGGGAGTAACAACAACATAACCTCCCCTCTTTGATCTATCAGCAATATGTAGTAGCAGGAGTTGCTATTAGCACTTCTTTATTAGAGCTTACATTATGATTCCAGAGCTGTGGAGCAGAATTTGACTGTGCAACATATGTGTCTGGTAGAAGGAATAGCCTTGTCAGAGAATCCACTTTAAGCAGAGAGCAGTCCTATAACTTGGAGCTGCAGTTGTCACTGCTTTGCAACATACAGCTCAGAGCAAATAAGTAGGAAAACCTGGGCAGTTTTCCATTTTACCACTTTCCATGGTCAGTATCCCATTCTCCAGAGCTTAGGTCATGAAACACTTATCACCAAAGCCAGAGCCTTCACAGCAGCACCATTCACTACAGCACTAAGTAAATCATGCATCTTTGTCCACCTTGTGTTTTAATGGACTTGCTGACTGCTTGAAACAAAAATCCCCTAGCTTAACTGAAGAGGTGAGCACATCTGACATGAATACACAGCCAAAGCCTTTTGCATGGGCTTGTTGTCCTATGAGCAACAAAAGAAGCCCAGAAACTGGCTTTATTTGCTTTATTCTGCTAAGATTAGTCCCTTACAACTGCCAGTAATTTATTAAAAACCCACTAATGTTAACTGCAGAGTGCCAATAGAGGGATAGACACTGGCATCCTGTAACAATGATGAAGGACACTTTGGGGCAGGTTTGTAATTGATTTCCACTTCTTTCAAACCTCCACCTGCAAGGCAGCAAATCTTGCATGCTGCAAAGACAGGGCAGGTTCCAGGCTGCAGGGAGCATATGCTGCTCTGCTTCAGGAGTTAGACACCAGATTACCTCAGTCTCCCTCCATGGGCCATTGAACAGGGTAAGTATCTTCAGGGGTTTTGCAGGACTATTACTCATCCCTGACAACACCTTCTCTCCTTCCACTGGAATAACTATCAAGTGTACTCACAGTGTCCTAGCTAGTACGTAGCTCCACTGCCCCTTGTCTGATATACAAGGCTTGGCATCAACCCTTCTGCCTTTGGGCACAAAAAGTTTGAAGTTGTCCACAGCAAAAAACATCTCCAGAAGGTAATTAACCCCCATGAATGTCAGAGTCATCTTCCAAAAGCGTTTATCACTGTTGTGTATAAGTTATGGGGCGCAACTCCAAATCTTTGGTGTCCCTACTTTGGGCAAATTTTAAGTGGTTCAAAGTGCTACTCTTCTACAAATCTGCCGAGTGGATATACCCATATCGATCATCAAGGCAGTCCCCAAAAAACTGCTTCTGTTTCTTTCAAATATTCTTTTCATGAGCTTCTATGCTTCCTCTGAGACTTGGAGTAAAATTCACTTTGCCTGTGTAATCAGGCAGGCAGGTTTGTGCAGAAGGAATACATGGCTGCATTGCAGAGTCAAAATCCATCCACCTCAGCCAGTCTGAGCACATTGCAGCTGTACCACTAGGATGGATGAGCAGCTGCTGCTTTCCTGCTCTCCCCCTTCAGTCTGAACTGCTCTGCATAGACCCTGGATTTACAAGGTCAGAGTTTCTTCCCTGCTGATTGAAGAGGAACAGCCTGCTTTCTTGCAGGGGCTGGAGAAGCCTCCATTTCACCCTGGGCAGCCCCTGTATTAACTCAAACTTCAAACCTCTTCAGTAATAAACCCTGCAGAAAGACTCCAACCCCACACTGCTGCTGGCTGTACCATCTGAAATTGCAGCTTGAACCCAGCTGAGGGACTGTGTGCTCCTCAGCCCTGTTCCAGGCAAACCCCCAGGCTCACCTCTACCACAGCCTGGCCTCAGTCTGAAAACCAGCCCAACAATTACAGCGAAGCACCTAGGAACTGTCACAGCATGGGTTTTGCACAGTATCACATGTAACGGACACTGTCTTCACCCTAGATTTTGCTGTCACAAATCAGGATATTTCTAGCAGTTTGTTTTCCTCAGTAGTAGCCACAACAAATTAGTATTGTCAAGGCTACGTTGTCATCACATATGTATAACCATAATGTACATGCACAGTCACAAGGTAGCATCTACCTTGAATGACACATTCAATCCCTGCAATAGTATTATCCCAGCAGACACCACCTAAATAATATAATCGAAGGCCTTTTCTTTGTGTTCAGCTCCTCCTGTTTACAAAACAATATACTTCATGATTTTACTGGTGATTTTGATGGTAACAAGCACATTTATCAGGACAGTAGTAGGAGGCTTTATGCCGTGCTTGACAATTCTATGGAAAAATAATCACCTTTGCATTCAGTTGTAAACTGCTGCCATTACACATTTAAATGGAAAAAATCAAATACAGCAATAATATGGTAATGGTTGGTTGGTCTTGATGGGAAAGAAACTCCTCTGTCACTGCTGGTTCTATTCTGTTCTTTCCTGAGCTAACAGGACCCGCATCTAACATGCCTCAGTGCATTAGAGTTAGACCCTGCTATGCTGCTTATAACATAAGGGTGATGGAAATACGATGGAAATTGTCCTACATCACTCACTATTACTAATCCCTGAACAATCTGTCATTACAGCATTCTGGTATAGCACCAAGCAGCAAAACCCAGCATGGTGGTTTTCTGGTGGATTTACTGACAAACAAAAAAATTCCCATTCCCTCTCATTAAAGGGTGGCATCAAAACCTGAAACTTACATGCTAAAAATGCACGACCCCACCCCTGCAAAGAATGTTTCATCCATATTGCTTAGGTATCCAATATCACTGCTGGTTTGCAGAGGGCAGGTTCTTCCAGGGCAGTACTCTAGTAAGTAGAGTAGCTGTTAACTTTGACTGATTGATGGCTTGGCTTCATGAGCAAAGATTTTGGGAAAGGCTTTAACCACACTTACTAACTTCAGTTAGTGGTTAGCAGCCCCTGCCACCATTTCCACTATGGGAAACAAGAAAAACTCCCTGAATCCCCCAACTATCCATTCTGTAACCTCATGTAAAGATCACTCTTTCTCAGCCAGCTCCTTCATTCCTGTCATTGGGACCACACTACGTAGGATCTCCTTATTCAAGGAGAAAAAAAAACATCCAAGGAAAAACATCCAAGGAAAATCCTGTCTTCACTGTGAGCATATTTCTACATAGCCAAGACACATGATTAACTGCGTCTATCCATCTTTCTGCTCCAAAGTCCTCAACCCTGAGGGCTTCAGGAGCACAGCTCAGAGGCAGGGTAGCTGCTTGTGCCTGCAAGACTCAAGACCATTGCATCTTCCTCTCCTGGACGCTATGCTTCACCTCATGGATGTAGTCTGCCTCCATAGCTGGGAGCCACAGATGTAGTGCTCACTCTCTACTCTTAGACAGCAAAATCTGGGCCAGATTTCAAAGGAGTTCCTGGCCAGACATTCGAGTACTTAGCACCCACAAGTGGGCTTGAATCTCAGAAAATACTCAAAGCCTGGCAGTTCCTTCCATGATGTTTCCAAAAACCTGAGTGCACCCTTTATGCAGCCCATCACACGCTTCCTTCCATGTGCCTGTGGATGAGATCTGCAGCTCAGGGTGGCACAAACACTGTTTGTTAGATAGTCAAGAAAAACCACTGGAAAGGAGAGATGGCACAGAATAGAAACACTTGATCCAACACAATTTGTTGAGGGAGCAACTATCCAGACATCTGCACGTGAACCTGTGAATGCTTCAGCACAGTGCCTCATCTTACATGAAAATGGGGAGGAAGAATACAGCAAGTGCTACATCCAGAGTGATAAAATTATTGCTCTGGAGAACACCACATGGCACTTTTTGTTCCTGTGCACCTATTCATCCACCTACATGCCTCTTTTTCATGCACTCACCTCCGAGTTCTCTGCTTGAACCCTTCTGCTGAAGTGACAGCATCAGGATGTTGCCTGCTCCCATTCAGCAGTGCTCACGCTCTGTGCAGCAGGATGTGATCTTTATTTCTGTAAACCCCTGACAGGTCTTTAAACTGAGTTTCTTTAAAAGAAACAATAGATCTTCCAAGGAAATATAATATTCCAAATTTAAAAGGGGTTTGATTTTAAAGGAAAAAGCCCCTAACTCCAAGTCACCTCTGACTTCCAAAAGGAGGTCCTTACAATTATGACAAACCAATCAGGAAAACTAGTTTAACAGTAAAAAGACACTTTTGGACCAAGTGAAACAATTCACTTCTGTACTGAATTAACCAGATTGTTTAAACTAAAAGCAAAAGATTTTTTTTAGGTTCATTTCAAAGCACACTCATAAGGAGCTTGATTAAAGCTAACACCAAAATCTATTCCAAAAGCAATCTGCATCCCAAGGAGTTGCTGCTGCTTTTGTTTGTTGTTTTTTTCTTAAATGTCAGTGCAACAAACATGTCTTGTATGCTCAGTGTGTGTTTGGCTTTAAATAAAACATTTAGTTTGGCATTATACCAGGAAAGCACAGCTATTGTCTTCTGCTATGCTGCACTTCTGTCAACCTAAGAACAGGCTTTTATAGTCTTTTATATTCCCAGTCTCCATGTATGTCATAAGGATTAGTAAAGTTTATTCCCCTAACATCCCTAAAAGACAGAAAAATATTAGCTTTGTTTTACACATGAGGAACTGATGCCCACAGTAGATAGAGGTTTGCCTAAAATATCTAAGGAGCCGAGGTAGACTCTAAAGACTGCTTAAGCAGTGCCATCAAAATGAATAGAAAAAGTCAGTGAATGGTAGAGTTAGCTTTGTCCTTCGCAGGAGAACTCATAATGGAATTTGGTTTTTCCTTGCTCTTCTTATGCTTAGGGATCCTCTGCTGTATTTAGAGTATAAAATCCAAGGACAAAATACCTGTAGTGCAAAGACTGTGAAAGCAATTTCTGCATCCAGCACATACACAAGACAGAGCTGGCATGTCCTGAGTATCACAACTAGTTTCTATTGAGGAAACATTGGTCAAGGCATTGAGATTATCTTGCAGGAACGGTATCATAAGATTAACTTCTGTCTGCCCAGTCAAGAGGGGTGAGATGAAGGGAGCTAGATCTAATGACTCATCTAAGCAGTGTCACCTTCAATAGAGGAGCAGCCTCCTTAACCGCTGTGCTGCAGTGTCATCCTGGATATGTGCTTCAGCCTCATTGCCAGACAAACTTCTGACCTCCCAGCCCAGAGGCAATGGTACTATCAGTTGAATGGAGCTGTTCTGTCACAGCAATAACACTTCTGAAAGTGGAAGGGTATTTTCTCAACAAGTTTTTTTTTCCTCACCCATTTAGGAAACTGTGTCTTAGAGATGCCAGCAATATGTGTGATCAACCAAGGGTTCCTCACCTCCTACTCTAGGACTATAACATTCTCTAGATAAATTCAAAGCCTCAGCAAATACCAGCTCCTCCATTGAAAGATCACCTGCCATGTTCCCCCAGTCTGGATCCCCAAATCAAGCCAGCTTGCAGGACCACTTTTTATCATGATTTGAAAGCCACAGTGTTGCTATCATTAACTGATAATTGTTCTTGTGTGGCGTGAGAAATCAGGAGGTGAAAATTTACCTTAATTACATCAAGCAGCAAGCAAACAAGTAGCAATGTAATTTATTTGGTCTGGAAGATGCCCCTACGATTGATCTATACTGCAATTGCAGGCAAAAAGAACAAATGACTCAGTGTGAATGAGCTCCTGCTGATGTTAGGGGGAAGAGATGACTGTCTCAAAGGCTTGAAGAATGCAGGCAAGCAGTTTTCTTGGAGAAATGCACAGCTGAAAGAAGAAAACACATTTATATGAAGATCTCTGTAAAGATCTGGGGCTGGTTTTAATACGTGTTTGGTTTGGGTTCCTTTTCCCCCAAAGAAACCTACAAGAGTTACACCAAATGTCCTCCTTCAAAACCTTCTTGTAAGCCATCCTGCATTGCACCAAGAATAGCTGGAGTTTACAAGAACAGAGCTGAAGAACACACATAAGAAATGAACAGCAAATGGCCACTCTGTAGCTGGCTTTTACTGTGCTTATCAAACCCTTCCTGATATAACCATGAAACCCCGTTTCACCACAGTTATTTTTAGGTAGCTATCTGTGACCTGTTCGGATGATCAAGTTTTTAATATTGCAAGAGATACAGGTATGTATTTCAGAAAGTGGCACCTCTGAACCCACACAGGATCCATAATGGATTCACTCCAGGTAGAAGATTTCCCTATCAATGAATGTCAACAGAAAGACCCACAGTAGATTTTTCTGGACTGGGTCCTAGAAGCTTTCCTCATTTTTCAGTCAGATGAAGAAGTAGCATCTCTGATAAATAGTTTTGTTTCTTTTACTCCTCTCCACCTTCCAACAGCACTGTGGGGGAATCTGGTGAAGCTCTTTGGACAGTAAGGAGCTGGCAAGCCACATCCCAGATCCTTGCAGAGAAGATACAAATGCAGTTCTTGCTGTACTCAGTTTGTACTGATGAACACAGCAAGAGAAACAGCAGAAGACAGTATTGAATAGGGTCATGGGATGGAAATTTAGACCAGAATTACACAGAAATCTTCATGCATGAAGGGAGTGGTGCTAGAAAGGATCTCAAAAGACCACAACAGCATCACTCCCTGATTATAACAAGGAAAACTAAATAAAACAGAAGAGATTTTGTGCTTCTCAGTGTGACCATTTATAACACTGATTGTATCATTAGTCACATCTTCTGTGGATGATCAAATATGCATGTATTTTGAAAGATGGATTTAAAGAACATTGATACATAAATCTCTTGGAAACGAAACACCCAGTGTTCTGGACAAAAAGAAACTCCCTCATGTTATTTTCTGGGGTTTTTTTTAAGGTTGTTAATAGATTCAGAGAGAGGACTTATGGCAAAGCATCTGGGCTCCTCAAATGCTGCGTTAATGGAAGACAAGTGCTATACAAATCCTTTTTAACACTTCAAGACTACAAAGCAATTTGTTTTCTTACTGTCAACTTTTCTTAAAAGATTAATTGAGCTTCAGTTAAAGAAGGTCATTAGGAGGAAACGGAGAAATGAACAGAATGCATTTCTGCTGGCAAGGAAAGCAAGCAGCAAACTGTGAGAAAGGTTAGAAGTACTAAAAATATGTCAGAACGATGGATCATCCTTTCTCCCGTTTTCTTTTTTTCTCCCCTTACATCTGCACTGTCTTCATAAAAAACTTCTTAATTGCCTCTTTATTTATAAACCAGGAACTAACATGGCCTACACTCAGTTAACAATCACATCATGAAGAGCTGTAATCCTAATGGAATTTAAAGGTTCCTTTACCACCTACAAAACTGACATGCCACCCAGAATGGTTCCTCTGGTAATTAACTGCTAGGTCACTGCTCCACAGGTCTGCAAGAAGACGTGGTACAGAACTCCCAAATCAACACCTTACAAATATGCATATTTTGAAACATAACTGAGTTTTAATGTATGGGACATTTATGGAAAAAAGTGAAATATCCAAAGGATACATAAAGAAAAACAGATTCAGGAGGAATGGAAGCACAGAGTACTGAGAAGTCAATGTTATAACTTTCCAGGCCAGAAGATGCTCAGTGTTATGTTGCTCTGCCAAGACTAATGTAAATGATATCGAATCAAAAAGTTTCAGAACACAAAATGAAGCACTTGTTTCACTGACAGTTTTAGAGCCTTTTCTATTTAGTATCATTCTTCAGATATATTCAATTCCCTTTATTTTCTCTGCTAGTTTTTAATAGAAATCTTTTGTAACAAAGAACAAGATGTTTTCAAGAGACATATTGTCCTTTCCCAAGCTTCTATACCTACTATTCAGACCTGTTCATGAGGGTTCAGGAAAGCTGTAGGAGTAAAGGCTCTTCAAAATTTAGTTATTACGAGAGGACATAAAAGCCATCACCATGACATCCCAGGGGCAAAGCAGCCTCTGCTTTGTTATTCGTAAATGCTGCTTACAAAGTATTTCTTTCCATGCAAGTTTTTTTCTGCCAAACACCCAGGAGATTTGTCATTAGCAGTCTTGAT
Source organism: Melopsittacus undulatus (assembly GCF_012275295.1). Classification (NCBI taxonomy): domain Eukaryota; kingdom Metazoa; phylum Chordata; class Aves; order Psittaciformes; family Psittaculidae; genus Melopsittacus; species Melopsittacus undulatus. Next base: position 18,374,269 of record NC_047536.1, on the reverse strand, counting down.
CTCTTCATTATTGCACAGGCTCCAACAATTAAGAATGTGCAACTTCCCTGGGTAAACTAGCTCTAATGCTGCAACACCCTCTAGCAAGTATGCTTTCTCCTGATGGCCACAGCTTTAACTGCACACTGGCCCCTTGCTCTGCAACCTTCCACTAGGGAAAAGTTCTGTTCCATTACCTTGTGGAATTTCCAGTTATTAAGTATTCAGATTTCCCCATTTCCCCCTAAACTGAAGTTTTACTGCTTGGCTTATCAACCCTGCCATCCCATTTTTTGTTGTCCACAAGTTTCTCGTATATGCCTTCTCTCATTGCAAATTGCTGGTGTGAATGTTGAACACTTTTGGGTACAGTATGACCTACAGAGTCTTCTTGAAAGCAGCTGAAAACTGGAACTTCAAGACATTGATTACTTCTCATAGCTTGAAGATTGGCTGGACTATTGGGCTTTAACAGCCTATTTGTCTCACTTATACTTTGCCAGCTAACAAATAAGAATACTGCAAATCTTGTCCAAAAACTTTCGTGATGTTAAGAGTTTTGATAGCCAGTCATTTCATCCTAGAAGGCTCTCAAGTTGGCCAAGCATAATCAGCCCTTAGTGAGTATTGGCTGTTCCTGGTTGCCTTCTGCCTTCCATGCCCATGGAAATGAATTCCAGAATGAATGATCTTTCCAAGCACTGAGATGAGGCTCACAGACAAGGACAATTGAAGGGACTGTAGATCATTTTCAAGGCTCAGCATACCATTATGCTTTTTCAGTCATTGGTCTGACTTTGCCTGTCCCTTCCTCACAGCGACAGACAGCATTTTCTCTGAACTTCCTTTTGTAACTAGCATACTAGAGAGCAGAAGGGCTGAGTTCAGATCACTATTTTCATTACAGCTCTGCTACGTGATGGCAAAAATGTCACAAAACATTTTTCCCATATAACAATATATTTCCCGTCTACATTAGTTATCTAGGTAACACATTCCCTTCCTCACACAGGTAGGGCAAGCTGCTCTGTGGGCACAATTACTTGCAATGATTACAGAGGGTGTTAAGGCAATTTACAGCAACCAGACAATTTTATCTGACTACTTAGGCAAGAGAAGCCTTTGCCATAATCCTTCAATGTAATAACTAAAATGCCATGGCTCTGCTTTTCAAGTCAATACCATACAAAAGAAACTTTCACAGTTTACTTTTCAGAGCCTCTAAAAATTAATAAAACCAGTTTTCTTGGTTCTGTTCTTGGAGAGACAAAGCTTGGATTTGATTTGCTGCTATTCATGATAGTTACTCTGTGCTCCTTTTACATGCATATTTAAGTAGCTGTTAGCTTTTTGCAAAACATTCCCTGAGCCTGCAAGTTCTTTGAGCTTGTCCTGTAAGTGGATTATATTTTGTAATCAACATTATAGAGTCTGCAGTACCAGGGAGCTTTTGCCATGCACCTCGTGATCCAAGTCCAGAGCTCATAGTTGCAAGTGAAGCAGCAGGCATGCTCACTCCCTCTATATTTGTACCAATTAGCTCTTGCAGAAAATAGCTAACATTCACATACATTAACTGTTCATCACTTCTGGCAACTATTCTGCTCTACAAACCCACTAGGGCTTCTTCTGCATTTCCTGTAACCTGTGCAAGTTCAACTCCCAAAAAAAGCACTCAGGGAAATGTAATGTTTGGTGGGGCTAGAAATAAATAAATAACTACCCATGAACTGTGATACTGTGCTCTCCAGAAGAAAAAAGCAGAAATCATTGGAGGCTGTGCCAAACAGGACTGCATGAGAAGCAGTGTGGATGGTCACCTGCTTCCAAAGGTGGGTTGCAATACATCAATAGGCTTCTACCTCTCTCACAGCAGGTGGCATTTGGATGTCTCCGATTTGCTGCCTCCTTCATCAGCTGAGGTCCAGCTGAGCTCATCGGCAAGTGAGGAGCCCCGTGCTGAGGAGTGGGAAGGAAATACCAAGGGTAGATGAAGGGTCTCCTTTGTTGTTGCTGAGGTGAAGAGACAGCTTTCTAATTCATGTATATGCTGATCAGTTGGTGCATGCTTGTTATTCTTCAGAAGCAGGCTAGGGGCTCAATAGGATGTTGCGTAAGACATATCATAAAAGAGGACAGGCTAAAGGGACATACCCAGTGCCAAAAGTGAGCATTTGCCAAAACAAGTTTAGAAGTAACAAATCTTTTTTTGTGCAGATGCTATTGTTTCAATAAGAATTCAGAGCCGGGATGTGTCAGCATTATTCCTATGTTGCAGAAAGCCACAGCCATGGAAAAGAGCCCTCAAGCTCTGAGCACTGAAGAGATGGATCCTCTGAGCTGCTGGGTGGGGGAGAATAACACTGGGGGAAAAAAAAGCTGTTAAAGAAAGAAACAAGTCCTCTCCCAAGCATGCAGCTTGCTGACAACTGTGAAAATCAAGGGAGAATCTCAGAGAAAGAGATGCTGATATAGAGAAGACAGGGGCATTTAGAGACACTCCTAAATGGCCTTGTGAAAATGAAAAAAATTAACAAAGAACCTCTGAACCACAGCAGCTTTGATGCATGACTTGTCTTAGATTATCTTACTGCAGGTAATAAGTTAGCTGTTTGCTAAAAGGTAGGGATTGTAATGCTTAATAGCATCCAGGAATCTCCCTTTGTGGCAACAGCGTTCAGCTGCACCTTCCACATACCAAAAAAGCAGGATTGCTGAAGCAGCCTCTTCAAACTCACATCGAGTCCAAACTTACTAGCACATGTTTGCCACCTTAGAGTATAGCAACAGCAGTACAATCTGCTTCTGGGATGCACAGTTTTGCCAGACAAAACTGCAGAAGAGTCACAGGGCTGTTTCAGTTACTTCAGAATGATGACACTTAACTGCTTCAGAACAAAGCATGACAAAAATCTTCAACTCCTGCTTTTCTTCCTGACACCTGGTACACATCCTTCATGATTCAATGCATTGCAAATGCAATTTTGTTTTGAGTTTTATTTCTATGGCTCACTAAGAGGCCTAATTGGTGCATTGCACAGTGGCCCTGTTTTCTTTGTCTCTTGCTATATATAGTGTAACAAATGCTACCTTGATTCTTGTAATGAGTTTATGGATGCTGAGCTGTTCAGACAAATCAAGCTTTGAGTGCTAATGCTAATTTTCCTGAGAATATCCAAGTAGGGAAGCAGTGCTGAGAGCTGTGATGTCCATTGTGTTTTACCATTGGACCTGACTGCATAAGTGACTTCACCAGAGGTAGGGGAGTTTTCATTCCTAAGCGCCCACTGAAGCCACCAGTGGGGCTCTGAATGCTCCAATACACATAAAGGAATCTATATTTAATTACATTTCTTAGCTGACTTTTTGCAGTCTTCAACTCAGCCATAAATGGAAGAAAGTCCTCACTTCAGAGAGCAGAAAACCGCTGGGTGAGACAGCACCACTCACTTGAGCATGGAAGTGGGTGTTGTGAAGAGATTAGGGATTTTGAATGTCCTCAGACTATGTAAGCAGGGTGGGAGTGCCTCTGCTCTTTAATGACTATCACAGTTTTTGAAATTAATTCAGGGAACTGAATTAACAAAAGCCTTGGTTTAGTGTGAGGTGCCCCTGCTCGTAGCAGGGGGGTTGGAACTGGGTGATCTTAAGGTCCTTTCTGACCCTGACTATTCTAGGTTTCTATGATTCTATAGCTCCATAGAAAATAAAAGTGGTGTGCTTAAATATAAATTGGACCCCAGTAAAACCAGTGGTCTAAGCCACAGGCCCCATTCTGCACAGATTTGATTGCTGTGTGCACTTTATCCCTTCCCTAGGTAGGAGTCTGTGGCAGGTAAAGCTCTCTTTACCAATTAGGAAGTTTAAAAAAAAAATTAAAGACTTTGAGAGCTGTCAAACTTTTGTCATTATGCTAAACAAACTTTTCCTCCCTCATTTGTTTTTCTTTCTAGTTATTTCTGGTTGTGGTAACTAATTATTACAGTATCTGAACACCCACCATCAATGCATGGATTTTCCCCATATGTTTTTTCATATATTCTTGGGAGCAGAGATAGAATTTAAAAGAAAACCTCACATAAATTAAAGTATTTATTCATGTATTTTATAACTGTTTATTGCTTAAAGGCAAGGCCAGAGAACTACATGTAGTGTTTACCATTGACACTAGTGAGGTGGGAAGTAGTTTAAAGATCTCAGTATACAGTGGTTCTTAAATCTGCCAAGCTGCTAGCATCCAGTAAGTGCCAGTGACAATCAGCCAAGACACTAGCCTCTTATCCCAGAGTAATGATGGTTGGGTCAGCCTTAAAGATCATAATCTGTCACAATTGCTGCTGCTCCACTGACATTAACTAGGCTGCATTTACTGTTACTAGCAAATTTGGCCCAATATACTAAAACTGGAACCATTTACAGTATACTGCAGTTTCTTTTCTCTGCTGGGATGCATCAGCTCCTACAACTCCAGGAAAGAGCTGTGAATTCCCCTTGGCTTACATGAAGATTTCAAATGAATGCTGACTAAAGCATGGTGATTTGCATTTCACAGTGGCACAGGCCTGACTTTTGTTTCCAGACAAATGTGGATTTAACAGTAGACACTGGGCATGCAAAAATAAAAGCATACAGTAGCATACACACCTTTTGATTTCAGCAGACCTTAGCATGTGACCAATTTTACCATTACTTTTAGCAAACGATTACCTACAAGAGTGGTGCATTGCATGTAGTGTCAAGCTTCAAACTATAGAGCAAATTTGCAGTTCATGAGTGCTTTATCTTACATCAGAGCTGGTCTTACCATCAGAGACAGGGGTAGACACTTTGCTTCTCCTCTTTTTGTTTTGTATTAAAAAGGCACAATTGCAAACAGAAGGCAGAACTGGCTATTTATATCAGCTCCATCGGAAGTGGTGACAGGTATAATTACAGAGGAGAAATTACAGGGCTTATTTCAGTGTCATTTCTCCTGCTGTTCCAGGGAAGATAAAAGATTGAAAGTGCTCCTGACACATCTCCAAGGCAAAGATGTCTCAGTACACTGTTCAGGTTATTTTCAGGTTGATTAAAGGCTACCTTCTCCAGTCCTCAGTAGGAAACAGGCTGCATGGGGTTTGTCTGTTGGCTTGATCACTTGCAGGACACGGATTCCCTAAAGCCTGGAGCTTTTTCTATTAGGATGCCTACTGCCAGGTAGGGGATAACTGTACCAAACTCATCCTATCTATGGCCCTGCCAAACTACTCACTCTGGCCTCCATCACTTTTATTTTTCCCATCACATGTAAGATGTAGCTACGTACTGAACAGCAGCATCACATCAAGGCAACTCATACAAAAGCTTTGCAAAGTTGGTAGCTGTTTCTGGGTTGCACCTGACCTTGTCTAGCTTCCCCAGTACTGGGGATGGTATTGTCTAGTATAAGCAGTCCTCAGGATTCACATGGGGTCAACAAAACATGAGTCAGATGAAGACCATTTCCATTCCAATACCACAAGAAGAACAGACAAACTGACAGCAGTGAAGGCAGAACTAAGTGTTATGAACAGTGAAATTGGATGACACCAGAGCTTGCTGCTTCAGGGCTGCTCTGCAATGGTTTCAGCAACCAGGAGTGCCTCATTTTACAGCACAGAAACAGCTGGTCTCACAGCCACTGCTCCACAAACCTTTGTCACATGGAATGCTATGCAAAAGGTGCCTGCTCAACAAAAATTCAACAAAAGCTTTATCCTTCCTCGCAGGAAATCAAACACTAAGAAGACATTTAAAAGGCTCTTAACAGCAATCCTAAAGAACAAGGAGCAGGAACAGAGAACAATAGCTTAGTTGCTTCCCCTAGATTGGGTTGTTTGAAATAATGTTGGCTTGTTACCTAGCAACATAGAGCTTATTGCTGGGCTAGTTACAACTTCATTCATATTTGTCATAATTTGTGTAATCAGAACTGATCATAAATAAAGACTGAATACAATCAACTGACTTATGTTTGCAATTAAAATCAATCTAAATCAGAGAAGGACATTAACAGCTCAGTCATTGGCTCTGGCTGACTAATTCCCATTCTGATACTTCCACTTGTATATTTACTATGTTGTCCTTACTACAGTCTCCTGTTAGGGCTCCAGACATATTCTTCAGCAAGACATGTCTCTAAACACAAGTGAAAGGCAGTGTTATAATTGACTTCATCGAGGCTTTCTTGGTCAGCTCCATTCATTCCCCTATTTTAGGTATTGTCATTACCAACTCTCCTAGGTAATTCACATCATCTTAATGAAACACTCAGAACTCCTCTTCCCATCTTGCATTTGTCAGGCCTGAGCATTAGCTCTTCAACCAGTGCCAAGAGCAGAGCTCACAGAAGTGACAATGCTGAACTAGCTCAATATCTGTCCCAATATCTCTATGTCACACCTTCACTTGCTGTCAGAAAAGGCTTTGGTGGCATATAGGTATAATGCTTACACAGCAGCTCTCTTTACAGCTGAGCTATTACACATATACAGGGCTCATCTGGCAGCTGAATGTCTCCTCACAGCCTGGCAAACACAGCTGAGCAGGAAAACTTAATCTGAACCTGCTTAATCAAGAGAAGATTAATGGGAAAGAATCTTCAAATACATAAGAGGGAGCAGCAGAGAATTGCTCTCTGCATCAACTCTATATGAAGTAAGAAACTGAAAACAACATGCAAGAAAAGGTACTCAGGAGAGCACTGTTCAGGGGTCAGGACCACAGTATGTGGAATAGCATGTGGAGAGGCTGTGAAACAGGAAAATCCCTCAGAGTTACATCACTGTCTTTGAGAGTCTTAGAGTCATAGGATGGTTTGGGCTGGAGTCAGTTTAATTAAGCTGGCAGACATGCAAGGAGAGTGGTTGGGCATGGCATAGCCAACCTGCACAGCAAGGCAGACACAGACTGTACCTTCCCCGAGTTGCTACAGCAGCTTCCTGTTCCAGGGACCAAACAGTCTCTTTGCATCACCTCCAGCCCCCTAGCTAGATTTACACAGGAGATGTCTGGCCTTGTTACTCTCCACCTCTACATTTTGTCCTTGGTGGATCATTTCCTTACACGAAAATAATTTGTTCATGTAAAGAAAATAAATCTTCAGAGCTACCTTTCTGCAATACAAGAGTGATTTACAGAACTGTGATTAAACTATGTACTCCTTGTGATCTAATCATCTTGCCTTGTTCTCCCAGCATGACTAGAGAAACTTTAACTTTGAGGAGCGCATGACTGTGATGGATACTTTTATTTCCTTAAAAAAAACAAAATGTTCATCTGTAGATAAGCAAATGTCTTGGCAGGATTGGTGTCCTGGGATCATCTCAGCAGCTCTACAGTTTTGTGCAACCAAAGACTCAGCTAGGATCTGAACTAGGCTGAGAATTGGAGAGCTGATTCTTGCCCTATTTCTGTCTGTGTAATCCTTAATGTAAAGCACAAGTGTTGCCCTGTTCAAGTTTTAAGCCCATTTCCCTGCAAAGCAATTTAATTTACCAAAGCCTGGACAGTGATGGACCTCCCTTGCTCTGTTACAATTTGGCTTCCTATATATGCCAAATCTAAATCACATCATCAGCTTCATGATAGCTGAGCTTTTCCTTTAAAGCTCCATCTAACAAATTCAGACAGAATTTCAAATGGCAGTCTCAGCATCTGCTCATAAGCAAAACTGCATGGTTTAGTGCTAAAACTGGGAGAGGCATCAAAAAGACATGGCTCTATTGACCTCTAGAGCTCAGAAGACCAAAGATTAAGTATTATTAATGTGTGTTTAAAGCAATGTCACTGTCTCTGGAATTCTGACTCAGAAGCTCTGAACATCTGGTACAGGCAGTACTTCTGCTATGAAGGAAGTTGGCAGGCAGGTTTGTACATCTCTGGTGTGAGTTTGGGAGAGTTTGCAGCTATAAAGGTAAGTCTTATTAACCAATAAAAGTAATCCCACAGTATTCCTTTCATTCCAGGGAATTCCAGTTATTAAACAAAAATAGAAGCTTTAAAGAACACTTACAAATCCTCTGGCTGATCCATATGTAGGAAGTTTGAGAAGGTGTAGATAACTGAAGATATTAACTAAGAAGCAAGTTTCTTGTCACTCCCCATGAAGCAGCTAGCACAGGTTAAAAAGGCTTGTTCATAGCTAGACAGGATGACAGATGTGACTGACAGCCACCAAAATGCATGCAGCAGACTCTCTGCAGGAGCCCTCAGCTCTGCAGGGGGATCACACGGGGCAGCTGCATCCTCAGAGTCTGAGTGGGTTTGGGGACTTTTTTCCTGCCTTTTCACATTGAGACAACTAAACGGTAACTGTTAAGAGTGGTTGATACTGAAGGCATCTCTGCTCACAGCTTATTCTCCCATCACAAATCCTGCAAAGCAGGCATCTGGGGAACCACATACAATTTAAGTGCTTTGATAAGCACTTAGTTGATTTTTTTTGAAGGATAAAAGCTGTCTGATAACATTTTTTATAAGGCTGCTCCTGTGTGTCACCACTGGTACAAGAGCACTAACGCTGTTTAGGCAGCTTCTGAAACTTCACTCCCACAGCTTACTTTGTGCCACCTATCTGCTCGAGCTAATTTTCTTTTGGTGGTGTTAATTATTGTACTGTCTGTTAGACATTCTCACTACCCTTCAATCCCATGAAATGACAGCAAATTGCTGCAGCAGCAGCAAAAAAAGAACTGTTTCCCTTTAAAAAAAATCTGTAGTGATTTAAAAGGACAAGGAAAAAAGTTTATTATTCCCTAGAGAGCATATTTTGTTATCCTGAATAAACACATCATCAATACTCAAAGTCTATCTGGAAGAGCAGGGAAGGAGAGATTACTGGATAACAGGCATTTATGCACTGCTTTTAAAAAGGAAGCAGGTAACAATGTCCCATGAATCTCAATAAGAAGTTTTTTGTGGGTTTGGGGTTTTTTAGACCAATCCTAAGAATTTTGACTTGAATTTTGAAGTTTTGTGAAACACTGGCTTGGAATTCTGCAGTCAGAATTAACACAGTCACATTGTGATGTGCAAGGTTAAAACTGATTCTGTTTTACGTGAATGCACCAGCCTGAGAACTGCAGCAGGTCAGGAGTTGATTCACAGGATGCTCATACATCACTGGGGGCAGTGGCATCTGGTAGGAAAGCAAAGCAGATAGATAAGGGTGGTAACAATTTCAAACATCTAATTTTAGTCTGCTGCCACAAGCCTGCAGAGGCCCCAGGTGACTTATGTTTCGCCTAACTGTACCAAGACAAGTGGAGGGGTCCAACCTGCTTTGTGTAAAAGAGAGTAACAAAATGAGAGTTTACATTGGCATAGACTGAATGGCGGCCGTGGCAATCAATTACTCTAGGAAAGATGCTAAAGCAGCATATCCACACTTACCTGGCACAACTAAGGACAGATATAAAAAACAAACCAGAGTCACTTGTGTTTCCAAAAAATGTTTTTTCCATTAAGTTTGATAAATACTTTTCTGATAGAGTGGAAAAATCATGGGGCTCACTTTTTACCAGGGTGCTGACTAATCCTTTAATCATTTGAAGAGCATCATATGCTCTTAGATCCTATTGAAATTGTTACCCAAGTTTATCCAAACAATGCTGGTGGCTTTGGTTTTGTGGGTGTTTTGATTATTATTTATTTTTTGTTTCCCTCCCCTCTTCACCTCTCAACTCTTACTCAGTCTTCGGCATTTTCTTGCTTTTAAAGATAAGGGGTTTTTTTTAATATACTTGCAGTAGCCAAAGCAGAAGTGTGAAATCTTAATGCAAAGCTTGTTTTCAGAGTTGTTTTGCAGATACAATACATGTATACCTACAGCTGCACTGACTACTGAAGGCGTAGGAGAGTAATAACAGATAGGAAGTTACATTACAAAAATCTTCATTGGAATGGCATTGTATTCCTGACATGATCACCATGTTTAAGCCTTTTACGTATACCACCAGCTGATTAGATAGGAAGACTTTCCTTTTATGCTCTGTTACTTGCCACATATTGGAACTATCAGATAAATAGAACACTTTTTTTCCTGACACCTACATTTGTACACAACTTGTACCTCAACATAGAGGTGTCCAGCAGCCTTCATTATAATGCATTTTCATTGCATTTGATATCTGAATATTCTTCCTAGCAGGTTTGTGCCAAGAAATAACTGGATCTTGAAGAAATAAGTCCAATTATTTTTACTACATGCCAGAAAACTGAGTTATCTAATATGAATTCAGGAATATGAAAAAAGTCTACAAGAATTAAGTCTTTTCAGTTTTGGTACAGAAAGTATTGTAAGATATAAAAAAATAAGACCAGTAAATGCACTTGCACATACACATGTGCTGCTGTAGAAATTGCTATTACCACTGGAGTACATAAAACAAGCATAATTATGCAGCTGCTTCCTTATGAAAATAGCCTAAATCACTGCATTCTTCCCTCTAAACTAAATGCATACCAAGTAAACTCAATCTCGCCTTCTGCACTTAGCTATGTTGTCACTTACATAGACAGCATTTCATTGCCTAAGCATGAAACTTCATTCCTAAAGACTTATTTTAATCCTATCAACACATATTAGATGCAACTAATATAAGAGTCATTCTGCAGTGTGGAGCAGAAAATTCTTTTCTTCATTGAAGCAGATACCATTTTTGTCTTGCATTTGAAATAGTTGATGGCAATAGCATTTGAGCTCCACTAAACAGAAGTAGGCTAAGAGCAAGCATGTCAGGTAGATGCCGTTACTAGAAGGAAAACTCCAGAATTCCATGGAACTATTCCCAGCTCTGGATTCTGCAACACTGCTACAGCAGATAGGAAAGTCTGTAGTAGCTGCATGCAAATTTTCAACAGGAAAATCTAACAAATGAAACACACACAAAAAAAAAATCCATCAGTAGCCTAATCCTATTTCTGATAGCTGATTTAATTTATTCAGTGATATCTTATTTTCTGTTCTCTCTTTTTAGTAATATAAACACTGAAAAAGTATGCTGTCATTATAGCCTGAGGATAAGGGAGGTAAAACTTCTAAGGAGAATTTATACCTTCTAATAAAGCATAAGTGGAAAAAAACAGACTGGCTTTGGACATAGAAGACCTTTATCAATGATAGTCCAGAAGTGCTGGCTACCTTTCCCACTCAATATTTCTAATTGATTAGTATAATTGGGTCATACCTGCAGCCATTTTTCTCTACCTAGTTTAGCTTGATTTTTTTTATCTGTACCAGAACAAATTAAATACTTGTGCAGCCAAAACCTGGGGCTATAATCAGTGGTCTAAAGGTACGTTCTTTTCCTAGACTATGACTCTCTACAAAAACAAAGCTATGCTATAGTACACATTTACTTTCAGTTGTTGACTTCAAGAAGTTGATTTTGACAACAGAATGGAACAAAACTCGTTATCCACAGCAGCAAGGGTCTTCAAGAAGTGCAGTGACCAGTACATTTCTGATCAAATGGTAGCCTTAATGTTTTAGATGCAACTACCAATCTTACTTTGTATGGAACAGAAGGTATTATTTGCTGGTGCTATTTCTTCCGACTGTCTCTAAAGATATCAGTAGATGGTAAAACTTGAATTCAGAAACAGTTCTTCAGCAAGTAAATTCTTGCGCCATCAGGCTGATGTTTACTGCACATGGCTGTGCACAGGGACAGGTGGACTCAAACATGACCAAGGAATAGAGTATGAGCATGAGAGCACTGGCATTAGTACTGGGTAAAATGCTTCTTCCCATTACCATCAAATCCCAATCTGACCCAAAACGCAATCCCAAACAGAAATCTTCTTAGGTTAAAAATTATCTGTTCTTCATCACTCCAGAAAAGGAGGCAATGACTTATAAAAGAATGCTTGCATCTAAGTATAACTCCTATTTAGATGACTAATTTCATACGGGAACATCTCCTTAAGTGGCAGAGAAAGTGATATTATATCTCTGGACAAGAAGAGTTATCTGGTCTTTGCTATTTACCTTGGTTCTGCATCTGCAAAATTAAGTTAATAGCACATTTCTAATAAGCATTGTGAAAATTACGTTCAAGATACTGGGGAAATCCAATAGCTCTGGATCTGCTAGGGATTTCTTAATGTGTGTGAAAACCAGTACAATCTCACTACATTATTGCTGGCAGTATGAAAGCCTTATCTATGGGAGTCAGTTTTTACATATTAACAGTGAAAACTTTCTTTACTGTTTAAGTCTTAGATAATTTTTTATTGATAGTACATGGACTGCAGCTGAGGAGTGGGAATGAGCCTGTATTAAGCATGTCTGCATTTTCTGAAATCCATTAGAATCCTGCTTGCTGAGCTGGTAGAACTGGGCAGGCTTCAGCAGCAGCCTGCTTAGCCATAAGCAGGGAGTTCCCTAGATGACTCTGTACCCATCTGGGTCAGTCAGAATGGGAAAAATCATGCTGTCCACAGCACCAAGTGACAACCAGCCATCTGTAGCAAGGCAGGTTGCACATTGCCCATGTTCCAGATATGGGCACAGGGGAGAAAACAGGATCTGCAGGAAACTGTCCTGCCATACCATAGTTTTAAAAGCTTTAGCATCTATTTGTTTATTTCATCCTTGACCACAAGCATGAAATTAACTTAGGTACTAACACCCCAACCAGCCAACTCCAGGATTTCAGGCAGATGTCAAAGTTGCATGATGTGCTCTGGCAAGTGGCTGTACTTGTACAAATATCTCTGCAGACAGCTGCTGGTGTGGAGACAAGAGCAGGTTAGGCATAAGTAAGATTCAGCCCAGAGCATGAAGCAAAACTGCACCAGATGCTCTGAGCCAGCTTGTCTCAAGTTTACAGCCTCAGCTTTGGCCTCTGCATGTTACAGAATTAATTCTGAGCAAGTGTCTGGAGAATCATTTGCCACAGTTCATATCTACGAAAACTGGATCACCCCGTCTTACCAAGTCTCAATTAAAAGCTGGTTCCCTTTCATTAAAGGTCCTTATTTCATTCCTGTGATAATCAGTATTATCACTTGCGACCATTATTAATTATAGCTATATGGAAAAGGCAGTGGAGGAAGAAAAAGCAACAGTGGCCTGAAAATGGATTTACAGTGAATTGTTTTCTTGGGAATCTCCATACAAGGTAATATTTTGTAATGTTCTTACAAACAGAAAGCTCACCAAGTTAATTTAATGTAATCCAGGACAGTGTCCTTCAATCTCCTAGCTCTCCCTCACTCATCACTCACATTCCTCCTATAAAGTCCTGATTCTGTTTTCACTTATTTCAATTTCTGTCTGTTCCTGCAGCATCTCAGCACCGAGGCAGCTGTGAACACATTGCAGCCAGGAGACAGGCTGGTACATTTACATTCTATGAGGTAGCAGGAGGCTCAGCTAGGCTGGGATAGCATTTGCTACACTGTTAAGCTGATTTAGTTTGCAGTGTTTCTTCATACACTCTGCAGATTTTGCCCCTTCATCCGCTGGCCCCTATCCAGGCTGTTGATAAATAGTTTAGGCTTCTCACCACTGAAATCCCCCACTGATCCTAGTATTGATCCCAATTTCTAATCCACAGCATAACATTGACTCTCACCACATGTTTGTTTCCTGAGCAACTACAGAAGTGCTTATTGATAGAGTATGACACTAGCATTCATGTACTAGGAAAGTGCTATAAGCACAAGCAGTTTGGCACACACTGAGGTATAGCTGCCTCCACCCTAAGAGGTCTGGAATGATTTTACTCTGTCAATATACTGTGCCTGCCTCTAATATCCTAGATTTTTCTACATCAGAAAAAAATCTGCTGCATTAAGCTTAGCCAAGACGACTGGGGAAATTACTCTGCTCAACTTGAGTATTATGCCTGTGCTCAGTCATGACCTCACATACTGGTACCTGCCTTGCATTCAAGCCTCATTCATGTTTGCACCTTCCAACATTGACATCTGGACTTTCAGCTTAAGCCCAGCTGTGTAAGTGGGAAGTAGTTTCCTTTTCTCAGTCTATATCAAACAAACCAGAATTATCATAGCCTAAAGCTGGTGAATCACCAACGAACACAAGACCCTGGCTCAGTTTTTACCAGGTTACCTTGGTCTAAAAGATGATATAATCATAGAACAGTTCGGGTTGGAAAGAACTTCAAAATCGCTCAGTTCCAACCTCCTGCCATGCACAGGGACGCCTCACAGTAGACCATGTCACCCAAGGCTCTGTCTAATCTGTCCCTGAACACCCTCAGGGATGGAGCATTTATCACTTCTTTGGGCAACTTTACCCTCACAGTAAAGAATTTCCCCTGTCCAAGTAGGAATTCACTACCCTTTGTCCCATCACTACAGTTCCTGATGAAGTCCCCTCAGTTTCCTTGTAGGCCCCCTTCAGATATTGAAAGGCTGCTATGAGGTCTTCACACAGCTTCTGAAGGCTAAACAGCACCATCTTAGCCTCTCTTCATATTGGAGGTGCTCCAACCTCCTTACTATCCTCAGGACTTGCTCCAGCAGCTCCATGTCCTTATGCTAAGGACACCAGAACTGCACACACTTATGTCAAGAGGTTTTGAAGGTGTTTCTGCACAGCATATTTCTGAATATAGATTTCTACATTCCAAGTTTAGAGAGGTAGCCACTGTGGATTGCACAGCTATTATACATGCTAATACAGTGTGTAATTAATGAAGTTTTTAATGCATGCCTAAAACACTTATACCCTATACTGTGCTCTACTCCATGAAGTAACTATTGCAGAAGGTCAGGACTGAGATGGGAACCTGTTTCACAAATGCTTCCTTTTCCTAGTATTATTTAGCACTTGCCAAATCCAACAAGAATCCTTCCCTTTAATGATCAAGTCCTCAATTACAATACTGGATATTTTCTGAAGATTAATTTTTATTGTATTTGACAAAAAAATTAATCAGCAAATATTTAGCTAACAGTGATTTTTTGGAGTAAGAAGCAAATAGCAATTCTCCCCCACAGAAGCTAACCAAGTATGAATATATTATATTAATTATTTAATACAGACACATGGCTGGGTTCTGAAGCAGCAATGCAGTGGCTCTGAAGCATTTAGTGAAACAATATGGTTTCATAAAACAATATCTGATACAACCTCCTTTTATTATTTGGTGAGATGCCTTCCTCCTCTTCCCCTGGACAGCTGGTACAGGGACTCCTAAAGAAACTGACCCAAAAAAGGAATAGGGCAAGACCATTTGAAAGCTGCAGAAATCATGGGTGAAGGGAGGAAGTCTGGCTGGAAAGATGTATCACCGGTGTATGCAGTTTCCAGATGCAGGAGACTATTGCTTGTGTCACCATGCTACCCTGGTGCTAAAGCTCTGTGATCTTTTTCCCTATGTTATGGTCAAAGTCTCAGGACCTTCTGACTACATTCACCAACATGAACAGGGTAATATAGAAAGGGAATTCACATCTATCCCCTCCAGAAGTTTTTAAATTGCCTATGTACTTCGAGCATTTCACTGTTAAAACAGACAGTCTACTTGTGTAACCTATAAACAGCTATTGCCACCCACCCCCATTATTTTAAGCACACAGCAATAGGGATATTTTAACAGTTCAAAGAAAGTTAAGATAGGAACAAAGACTGTTCAGTGTTGTGGTGAAGGTCAGACTTCAAGTCCTAAAGTCTTTGCAAAGAAACAAAGGCAAAAAAGTTTATTTCTCTTTTTCTCCAAGGAGAATGCTGTGCTAGGTTATCCTTAGTCATTTTGACGACCTTTTATTTTTTGATATAGTTGGAACTTAAGAAGAGAAAGGAAGAAATACAGAGTTGGAAGAGGCAGCGTTGCCAGAGGGATAAGTAATAAATCAGCAGAGAAACAAGTCCTCCTTGCAAGCTTGCCAGAAGTTACCAAAAGGAAATCTATTTCAGAGCTAGGTTGCACAGGTCTAATGCCACTTGCTAATATAAAGGGTTAATGTGCTTTACAGGAAGCTTAACATCTGTCTAGTTCAATAGCAACAGACCCTAGGAGCTGCATTTAGAGCAGTCTCAGCTTCTGATACTAAACAACTATAAAGAAATAACTTCTGTATTTTTGAAATGTCAAGTAACTGTTCCAGAACATAGTTGTTGCTACCCTTTATTATATATAATCCTCCTCCTAGAGATAATTAATTTTTTTATTGCCAGCTGAAAACCTATCTATGTTTTAGTGACTGGAAAGTAGCTTTAAGTCCTGGAAATATTTAATGCATATATAATACTGTGCAGCCAAGTTTCACTAGAGAGCCCCTGTGCAGTGTCCTAAGTGGATTTCTTCTATAGCTTTGTGATTTAGACACTCTCAAGCATAATATTAGAGTCTTTGCCGTGATGACTTCTGAAAAGCAGGGGTTTTCTAACCTGAAAGCGGTTTTATTCAGAGAATGTTTTTTTCTTTTCACTTTTGATCTGTTAAAGCTTATTTGGCTGTCTACTGCATCCTATTAACCAGAAAGCTGAAAAGACCACCACCTGTGTTGATTCACGTGTCTTTCCAAAGTCTATTACTTTCAGTTTATCTGCTAAAAGAGGGTGAGAATTCCCTTTACCCTGCATGGAGCAAACATACCTCACTCAGACTGTAAAATATGAAGATCCAAAGTTCAGCTTTTTGTCTATCCTCATTAGTTTGAGTGGTTAGAAGGTCACCTGAGATGGTCTTGACATGGATTTTAGATCTTGATTAGAAAATATTCTAGTTAAAGTTAACTAGAAGCTGAGAAGAGCCAGAAAACTGACTGCAACACTTTTGAATAAGAATTCCTTAGAGGATAAATAATCTTTTACTATATAATGGCACACTGCTAGCCCAATGGAACTCAACTTTGTTGACCTCTGAATAATATGGTAATATATACACTTGTTAAAGGGTCTGAAGAAAAGGTTGACTAAACTCTGCAAAGCAAGAAGTCTCTGTTGCTGTGTGCTCAGACAGCATTTGGTGCATTGGTGTCCCCAGTGTCCTATCCATACAAGTGATACAAGACAAAAAGACTTCCCTAGAAATGCCAAAGCAGCGTCAGGAGTCTGCCACATCCCTCAGGCTATCATAATTAAATCAGACCAGGTTCTACTGCCGAAGGCATGGGAGGAAGTCAGGCATTGCAGCATTTTTAGCCTCTAATTCCATAGCATGAGTAAACAGCTAAGCCTCCTGTGTGGCTAGGAATGGCTTTTGGGTACAGGCTCAAAACCACTCTGTTTCTAAGTAGAAGCTTTAACTCTCCTGTCAACCCACCATCCCATTACAAGTGATAACAGCAACTGACCTCCATGGCAAAAAGTGCAGGAGGACCTCTGAGATCTGCCCCAGACCTATTATTCAAAAATCCATTAGCTACAGAGCAAAGACTTGCATCTCCATCAAACATTGCTTTCAAGTGTTAATACTTTTAAAGGTACATGAAGATGAATAAATCCAAGTTCTAGTTTAATAATTTAGGAGTCTACTGGTGGAGTGAGGTGTACACCTTCTCAGCAGTGCACGAGTATAGACAAAGGCCAGCATAGGTGCCTCCTTTATTCTCCTTTAAACCATTTTCAGACATTCAGCTTCCCCAGCTGCTAATACTGTAAAAATGTTGCTTGGCAACATGGTAACAGGGTGGGGGAAAAAAATCTTCAAAAACATTAGGAGTTTTTGTCCTTAGAAATGTACTAGTTCAGCACATCCAACCTCCTACAGATCCATTTTAGAGGAAGAGGCACAATGATTTCCTGCCTCACCCCCTTCTCACCCCCCTCCTCAACTGGTTCCAGCAGCCTTTAAAGAAAGGGATTCAAAATGGAATAGGAAAAGGGGTGCCCTTAGATGCTGAAGGGGTCAGACAGATCCCCACATGGGAACTGTGGGCAGTGTGCACCCACTCGGTTCCCTTACCCAATACTGAGAATTCTTCTAACATCTCAGACAAGACACCTGTAGACAAGAGAATTTTAACTGCATATGAAGAGGTGACATATCCCTCCAAAGGGGTTTACCATAATGTCCTAAGGTGCCTTCCTCTTCTTCACTCCCAATAATCAGATGCTCAGTAACAGTGACTAGTGGAGGTCTGATCGATCAGCTTGCAGAAGTGGCAATACCAAGACAATGAGTAGGGACAGGCTGCTGAAGACCTGACAAACCCAAGGATTTAGTTTTCCAAAAGAAGTCTTGAAGCACTGACACTACCTTAAAGCTGACCTATTGTAACAGTCACAGAAGGAAGGAACTACCAGTTAATTACTGCAATGAATGCCCATTGAAGTTAGCATTCACAGACTATGTCACAGTTTAAGGCCCATACAGAACAGTTTTAATGTTCACAGCTTTTCTTCCCCTCCTCCACTGGAATTTGTGATTGGCCTGCACTTTTGACCTCCATAGAGGTATTTCTGATTCATGTTGCTGAATCATGCTTACATGTATTTATCATCCATAAGCCAGAACACAGCCTTACATCCAGATAATGTGTTCTGGTTTAAGGCAAAGAGTATGTGATGTAAGTTCCTGCAAACACAGAATACAATTACCAACATTTTTAAAGCACAGTTGCAAAGAACATCTATCCTTAGCTCGAGGTAAACAAGTTGAACATAGAGTTGTGATGGCAGCAGAGACTTCACCATTGTATGGCACCATTTCTGTTGATACTAGTGCAGTGATAAGAAAACTTAATGGTGGGTAAAGACGTGTCAAAAGGTCTGCAAATTTTAGTTGTACTTTTGGAGTCCCATAGTTACCAAAACAGGAGGAAATACATTAGAAAACAGATTGTAGAAGTGGGAGAGTCTAAAGTAAATCCCATAGAGTATCACATATGCCTATAAATAGGAAAAAAAAAACACTGAAGTAATGCATTCCTGTTTCTGATTAGAGTTGTGCCAATCGGGGACAGCTCCCCTGGAATGAAGAGAGTTTGGAAGACAAAGAATTTGGCCAAATCAGACTTCAAGTCTAGGCTTTGAAAACTGTGTAAGGAAAGAAACACTCCTCCGAAGGACTGCTGGTAGTCTGCTAACTCAAACTCCCGCTGCAATGCCAATTTAATTAACATGCTTAACTGCTCAGAGATCTCCAAGATTATTCACTGGATTGGCAGCCTTTTCTCTCTGCCAATTGTGTTACTTTGCAGGGAATGGGGAGATGAATGAGTACAGTAAGCCATCCTTTCCTGCTGAAGGAGAAGAGTCACACCAAGTAATTTGACTTTGACATACAGTCTTGTTTTCCCAGGTTTAGTTTATATAAATAAGCACATATGAGCTACTGAAAGCTAATGAGGTGAATGACAGCAGAACCAAGTCCTCCAGTGGAAAGCTCATGGAAAAGCAACTTGGCAGCACTTGGGGGTGAAGCCATCCGACACAGCAAAGCTCAGTTTACCTTCCAAAGCATCACATAGTCAATGCCATGCATGCTCCATGCCTGGGCAAGATCCTTGTGTGTAAACACTCCCCAAAGGCTCTGATTAAACAGAAGATCTCCAGCTGAACTGCTGCCATGAAAGCTCTTTTCTCATTTGACCAGTGCTTTCTGACAACAGAAGGGGACAGAAATACAATGGCAGTATGGCTGTGGACAGAACCCAAGGTTAAATCAAACAAAACATTTAACACTTAAGGGCTGACAGTATTCTTCTTCCTGAAGAGCTCAATACTCCCAGATTAGCTCATCTGTTTGCAAGGAGGCTGAAGCATCGAGAAGAGAGACTATCAGCAACATAAAAAAGCACTGAATGTTTTGGGTCCTTAGGGTCCTGCCTACTTTTAGATGAGGCTTCCAGCTATGCCAAGGGACATCCTTGCAGTTTCTTTGACTGTGGAGATGGTGAGTTTGGAATTCAGGGCAGCCTTAGGGCTCCTCTTTAAGTACAGACTAAATATAAACTTGCATCCATGAATTCTGTGGAAGCTTCAGTGCTGATTTCAACCTTAAATGTCAATGCAAGACTGAATGCCAATGTCAGTAGTAATAGCTTATATCTCCTAGATATACATGTCTAGAGGCATCCAATTCCTTCAATTGCAGTGGCAATTAGCTTCAGAACCTATGCATAAAGGACAAAGTAGAGCTAGAGGCAACCACAAAGCTACTGACCACTTTGTCTCACTGGCACCCATGACATGTAACACCTTTCAAAGCAAGGATGTATACCCTGTGCCTTGCCTGCCATGTATGTACCTGGGTCATTGCACTTGTAGTAAGTGTGGGTAAAGCCCTTCCCAAATCTTCATTCATGAAATCAAGCCATCAATCAATCAATGTATCTGGAACACTCCTACTGTGAGATTGCCTTAGCCCCAGGGAAGTCCAGTCATGTTATTTCATCAACAAACTGAAGTATGAATCAACTATGGAAACATTTTAGGCAGATTCATCCCACACATGTTCAGTATTTTTACTGAAAATATCAGTATGGAAAAAACTTTTGTAATCCCAGCATGAAAGAGATTATCATGTCAGTACAAAGTTGACAGAAGTTCTTACTCAGGTGGCATCTTTGGGGTTTTACCTGTGAACCTCAAAACACCCTTGCAGAAGTCTAGTGGTGTTTTTAACCTGGTTGACGTTTCTAGAGGATCTCTTCCAGTTTTCTCTCCCACTCAGAGGGGAAAGAGTATCACTCATGAGGCATTTAAGGGAGAAACAAACTAGGATATTCTACCAGTGCCTCCCCACTATGCCCCATGCCCAAGGGAAACTGTTTTCTCCCAGGCTGAATACTGAATCAAAGCAACCTCTGTGGCAAAACAATGATCCAAACCAAGGAGGGTGAATGGAATCCTAAAAAACTTCTAGTTACTATAAAGCATCCATATATTTGTAACCTAATTCCCTTTAACCAGCCCTCTGAAGCCTATGGATTCAGAAGCATTAATTTACCACAATATTAACATGCATGTAATTGAGATCTGACTTGATCTTTACAACTTGTTTCACCATTATAATGGACTACAAGTCTAAGCTGAAATCATTGAGCAAGGTGGTCCACAGTTTAGAGGTCTACTGCTCATTAGAGAAATCACTTTTTAAAACAAAATCCAATTCTGAGAAGCTCAAAGTTTTCAGCTCTTTATTCCCTGCAGGAATTAGCTTATGAAATTGCTCAGTGTTTTACTCTTAAATAAGTATGTGGAAAACAAATCGTTCTCTTCAGTTATTAGCCCTACTGAATGACAAATAATTCCTAACATTTCTTATTCTTTTCAGAGTGAAAAGCTTGGCAAGTGTTAGCAGAGGAACACTGCCACAAAAGGGGACAAGACACTTTGATGTTCCAGATGAGGGAAACAGTCATGCAGAGGCAGACTCAACATCACTCTACATGCATCTATGCAAATTGCAAAATCCACAACAAAGTCCTCCCCTCACATGCAGTTGCACCCACACCACAAGTCATGTTGCATTGTAGCTGCCTGTAGCAGCAGGTTTTTGTCTGACTAACGAGAACCCGGAAAGCACTGTCTGCAACAAGTTAATACTAACTGTAATTATGCATTCTGCCAAAGTCACATCCACATTTCACAGATAACTTTTTTTAAGGGGGCCAAATTTGTAGGTTCTATTAGTTAAAAGCTCATACTGTACCAAATACTGATTTAAGTCAGTTCCATTCCTTTATTATCCCTTGTTCACTCCTTACAATGCACTTCCAGCATGCCAAACTTCCTGGTTGTGCAGTATTGAGGGAACTATGCTGTGATCCAGACAAGAAATTAATCCAGAATAAGACAACCAACACCATTTCCCCCACCACCTCTAAAAAGGCAGTTTTCCTTTTTGATTTACAGTGCTGCTGCACAAGCTTCTCACACCTGAGCTCACATAAGGGATTCCTTCTGTGTATTTACATCATAATAGAGAGCCATACAAGCCTTGGATGTTTTGACCAGTGAAATTATACCTGGTATTTGCTTTAGCCCCTGTAGATGACCAGCTCCTGCCATGGTTAGGTTTCAAGTTCGTTTTATACACAACTTGTTTTATACAAGGCTTACATAGCACAAATGGAAAGTAGATGGGTTGATCCAGAACCCTACCTAAAAACCTTGCTTTTAATTAAGCTTCATTCTATTTTCAGTTTCATCCACAAAATCCATTCCTACCAGAGGATTTACATTCATATCTTGGGTGCAAGACCACTTGCAAGAACACTGAATTACTCACATTAAGTCATACCCAGTGTTACAAAAACACCATCGGCACACAGTAACACTCATTCATATTCTATTGTTGCTAGAAATCCTCAACCTTAGAGCACTTTTTTCTCATTACTAGCCACAGTCTTATTTTTATTTTTTTTAATAGAAATACTCACATTCCAAGCCCTTGCATTCAAAATGTGTACAGATATCAGATAAACCAGCTTAGGTATGAAATTTGAAGTTGCAAAAGGAGATGACCTCATTATAGTCTGGGCATAACGTACAAGTAGAACTAAATATTTACCTCAAGGAGGAAAGAGGGAGTAAGAACCAGGAGTTTTTTGATGCTTCTCTATTAAGTGCAACTTCTTGTAAATCAGTCATCAGAATCTCCCACCAATTTCAGTCCTATTAATGTGTGTTACTAAACCATTTATAACAGGATACTTTCAACACAAATAACTTCAACAGTGGTCTGTGCTTAAAAGTATACATATTCTGTTGAGCTGACAAAATCCTCGGTGGCTAATAACATGTATGCTTAAAACATACCATCCAATCATCAGGGTATTCATTCTGAGCCCATCTGAATAAACCAAGGATATTTCTGTACTGCCATCTGCTTTGCTTCTTATTTTGTTATTGCTGTTCAATCACTGCACTAAGACAGAAATACTCTAGGTGTAGTACAGAAATCCTGACGCAGTTTCAGATAGACATTTCACAATAAAGCACACAAGAAAAATATCCCATGTTGTTAGACTACATCCAGGGAACATTAAACTGCTTCTCCCTTCTGTCCAGAGGTAGCTGCATTACAGAATGGCTGCAGGAGTGTTGCAGTTCCTTTTCCTAGCAATATAAATGGTTCTGCTCCTTTATTTGTATGGAGATCAAGTATTTAGTCTGAGTGTACATTATGGCAATTTTAAGGCATAACACTTCTGAGCAATGTTTTCTCTTATTACAGTTTGAGAGGCAAAGAAATTCAGCCTTTTTGCTGGGGCAGGGCTCCAAGGCAAGGAAGAGGGAAGAAGTAGGGAAACAGAAATCTTGGTGGAGGCCAAAACTGCAAAATCACTGTAAATAGTTCTTAGCTGAAAAGAGTTTTGAACAGATTTCTTTCTACTTACTATCAATTATGCAGTGCAAGTTTCCTTTGAGAAGCTCTAGGGCTTTGATCACACTTACCTACCACCACAGCCTATGTGAAAACTAACAGAGATCAGTGCTCCAGTCTCCACAGAAGGGCATGCAAAGACACTTTGCCTACATAGTAATACTGAGAGGTGCAAAGATGCTTCCAGGAGTTCTGAGAAAGCATTTATGCAAAGCAGGAATTGAGAAACCCTGTCTGCTAATGCTCTAGTGACAAGGAACAGATTATAGCTGTAGATAAAACCCTCTTGCCGACTGCTGTTGACAGCAATTAGGGCCAAGTTCAAATAGCCAGAGGGACTCTTAAAATGAAAAATGCCACGTAACTGAACACTGGTGCAGAATCCCAGAGAATATTAGATTATTTTCCAAATACCCAGCACAAAGTGATATGCCCCATCTTTCAAAGCAGAGAATGGAGGTCCAACACAAGGAGAGCTCAGGGATGTAAAAAAACCCAATAAAGCATCAACGTGCGACAACACATTGGACATAAAATTATGACAAAACTCCAGCAACCCTTCTAACTACCCATTCCCTAAGTAACGCATATCACTTCCTCCAGTCTCACCTACTAACCCCCTGCACAGTTCAGGCAGTTTGCAGCCTAGAAGAGTCCTCAGGCAGTTTCCCTACGCAAACTCGAAGTAATAGATTCTCATGGAGAATCCGCTACCTACACTTCAGTAACACCAATTCCGTCTGTTAGTCAGAGAACATTTCTACATGTCACTTTTTCCTGTGAAGAGCCCTTTTAAGCTGTCAATTCATTGCCATCTGTCAAAGAAGCCACTTTGTGGCATCACCCGGAAAAGCAACTCGGCATCACAGAAGCCTCAGTGGAGAGATCCCACCCACCCAGAGCTCTGGGAGGCAAGATCTGCTTGAAGTTGAATGCTCTTCTCCAACTTCTCACTTCTAAGCTTGACTCCACTAATGAAATAACTTTCCAGCACAGTCTTTACTACTGATTTTTGCCAGCTTAGTTGGTACCATTGAGAAATTATGTGGAAGAGAGTTTTGCAGTGTGTAGAGCACTAGCACAGTGATCAAGGCTTTTGTGGCAAAACTGCACATTAGCGACATGATCTCTTATTTTAATGAACTACCTTAAAGAGCAATGACAGCCCTAAATTGGATCCACATGACAGACAGATTAGAAGCAGGCCTGGGCTCTCAACCAGCTCAGGATCTGGTTTGGCACAAATCAAAACCATGTAGTGACATTACCAAGGCATCCAGCCAGTGCTCAGCAATCCCTACTAACTAAAAAGCATCACCCTGACACAGCATGGCTTTGAGCTTGTTCAACCATTGACCCAAGCCAGTATGCACTCCCAGACTGCACTGGGAGACTTTATCAATACAATACTGAGTATGACAACACAGATGGCTTGAGCAAAAGTGTGACCCAGGCATGAAGCCAGTGGAGAAACTGTGAGTAGGACACTTAAGGCCAGAACAATGGACTCTTTCCAGGGCTGCAATTTAACATGAAATACGTGCTTTTAAAGATGGACATTACGAACTTAGTTGCAGCTTTGAAAAACTTTCCCCAGAATGACAAACACCAGGCTTTGAGCCAAAGAACAAAACTCTTACCCTTGGAGAGATGAAATGGATATTCTTTATACTTTACTAAACTTTTATGGTATCAGCAGCCGTACATAAGGGATTTCAATAGCTATTAGCTGACTAGTTACATTGTAGTTTGAGGCTTATTACAGTGCTCTACAATTATTGCCAACTCATACTAAATTATTGGCTTCTCTAAAACTAGGAGATGTAAACAGCATTTAAGAGACAAAGTACTGCCAGTGTCAAGTTAACACAAGACAAATAACTTCCCAATCTATGAAACAGCACAGTCAAATTCACGTCCACTCCTCAGCATCAGCCTTTCCAGATCACTTCACCTTTCATTCAACCAGTAGGATGAATCAGAGGTCATGCATGGGTGTGGTTGAAGGCTGTGATCTGACAATACATCATCCAAAACAGCAATATTAATACAAAAATACCCTTTAATCCTCATGCTAATGCCTGTTGACAGCCCAAACCCTTCCTTTGCTCCTCCAGCACCACCTGCTCTCAGCTGAGGAACAAAAACCCATTATAGGGAAGGAAATGTGCAGCTGACCAGTGGAGCTGGTGAAGGGGAGGACGGAATCTCCCTCTAAGCTGGCACTATTACCTACGTGGCATGAAAGCACAGCTGCCTTTGGAGCAAAGCTCATCACTGGTTACTTTCACCTCTTTGGCTATGAGACATAGGCCACCTCAAGGGGAAGCCCACAGCCCTAAAGAGAGCAGGTCAGAGCAAGCCACCTGGAGCTTGCCTGGTATCTACTGAGGGAGCTGCAGCTGAGATTTTAGGCAACAGGAATCTCAGGTTGGTTTGATGTAAAGAGACAATAAAGTAGGGGTTCTGTTTGAAAAAAAAAAAAAAACAAACAGAACAGCTGATGCCATGCCACTACTGAAGACCAACTGATATGGAATAAAACAACCAGCACAGATAACTGAAACTAAGCAATAGAAATGAATCACTGAGAGCACCCTGTATCACCCTGGGGCAAAGTGAAGTTTTAGCTTTGTCAAAAACAGTGTTTATAAGGTAAAAGACATCCCTTTAAAGTATTCTTTATAACCAGCTCCTCTACCACACCCACTCTTAGGTACCTTTGATAAAGAAATTTCTTGCAGCAAAGGAGGGACACCCACAGCTACAAGAGCAGAAGGTCCATGGGAACCCACCTGCCTCCCAGGACTGCTAATTACCAACAGCACATGCAAATCATTAACACCATTCCAAGCACACAGTAGCTGAGAACCCAAGTTTAAACTCCCCTCAATCTCCTCAGATGGCCTTTGCCACCCCCAGTTAACCCAGTAAGAATCAAAAGAGCCCAGTTGCTACCTCCACTTCTCAACATGTCTCAGAGGGCAGGCCAGCTGCCCAGTCCTCTCCACACAACACAGAGGGGTGCTTCACAAATACTCTATCACATTTATCTGCAGAGAGCTGGTGAGCAGAAGGCTCGCCCAAGCTCACACCACAGCAGGGTACAGATACCATCAGCCAGACTTTCAGTAACAACCCCTTTGTGTCCTAACTCGGGATTTTAAGCAGGGCTGAACTCATCCTTCCCAAAGAGTGCTCAGCTTGCAGGGTGGATTTGCAGTGGATCCACAAGTAGAAGGCCCAGCAGGAATACAAAAGACACATCCCTGCTCCTTTCCCTCCTGGAGCCTTATAAGCTTTCCCCGGCACCCCCCTCACCTCTCACCTCCCATTCACCACCTGTGTTGGATTGGAGGATAATAAGTGCTTCACTTAACCCTTTGCATTCAGGCTCACATCCACCTCCAGGGCAGCACTTTCAGATGCTATCTGCCCACTGGAGAAGCATCCTGCTCTGCCAGACAGGATTTGGCAGCTTCTGGGCTTGTTGTCCTACCCTGCCACCTTAAGATAGGTCTCTTGATCTCTCTGGTGACCCAGTAAGCAAAGTAATGTTGGGCCCAGTAAGCTGGGCAGGCCAGTAGTGTATGTAGAAAATAAAACACACCTGGAAACACAATACCTATTCTTTTAATGTGGTTCCAAAAGACACCAAAGCCACAATAACTCCTGGTATCTCAGCTCCAGGGACATCTTTTCAGGGCAGAGCTCAGTCCCTTAGCATACAGCAAGGTGGTGGCTGTTAAATCACAGTTTCCCTCTTCTACAGCCCAGAAGGGAAGGTTAAATGCCAGGAAGACCTTATCTTTCTCCAAGCAACCATTTCAGGTCTCCATGCAGGGTGTTAGCAACATAGTGATGAATAAGGGAGTGCTTCTCCTTGGCAAGGCTCTCCATCATGCTAAATGAAGGCTTGACAGGCTTTGCTGTGTGGAGCCTGCCCTGCATGTTCACTTCATCCACTTCCAGGGTCATGGTTTCATGTTGGCAGCAGCAAAAACAGCAGCACAGGGTTTTAGAGAAAGGAGAGCAGAAAGGTGCAGAGTAGGCAGGATCCTGATTGTAGAGATGTACAAGTCCAGTGGGTGGGAAGGGTGTTTTTTTGCTGACTCTCATTAGCAGGAAAAAATTAGGGAAGAAGTTAACATCTGATTCTCAGTTTAACTGAGCTTCACTGCTGCTAACCTCTCCTCCTTTCTTTTTACCATCTCACACCTTGCAGGAAGCAGATCTGGTGTATTTGTTGTCTGACTGTACTTAGTACACATAACCACCCTTATTGTCCCCCTGTATATACTGTCCTCCGCGTTAGGGGGATGTTAATGTCCCTTGGAAGGTACAGAGCATGCAAGGGTTGGGTGGCTTCTTGGGAATAGACTAAAGAGCAAAAAGTGGCTAATTTGCTGGAGTGAGAGTCAGCTGCAGAAGCCTGACCTGTGGGAACATGGTGGGAGTGGGAGATGGGTTAATGAACCAGTTTATTTCTTTTCTGTCTTATTTTGATTTTTTTTCTATATTAAGGCTAGTGGTTCCAGATTGCAGTTGAATAAATGTTTTTTCTTTTTAAAACTTGTTTAGATTTCTGATGTGTTCACTATTCTTTATAGTATATATATATGAAATGTTTAAGCAGCTCCCCCCAAATATTCTTAAAGTTTTATCTGAGAGACCCATTATATCCCTTTTCTTACCAGGCCCCTGTCCCTCCCCACCTTTGCTAGCACTGCCTCCCTTTCTCTTTGCTCCTCTCCTCCTTTTCCTTCTTACTGCTAGCAGAGTTAGTGAACCAGCACATACAAAGTAAATACAGGTTGCTTCAGCTTTGGGAAATAGTATTCCAGGTACTATTGTGTCATCCCTTCCACCCAAGTGCTGCAGAAGTTCATATCAAACCCTGTTACTCTTGTTGCTGTTCTCTTGACATCCTCTAAATACCAATTAGGCAGCCCTGTCTCACGGAAGCTAAGCTGACAGCTGAACTGGTATAATACAGTGCAATCCGCGGATGGAGAGGTTTAAATACAACTTTTCTCTGCAAATAATGTTTAACAGAAGACTTCTCAGGGCCAAATGCAGTATTCTGCAGTCCTGTGTCAAGACAGCCAAGGCTACCTCATACTGTCCTGGCTCATATGGTTTCTAAAGTGTGTGGGTGCTAGTGACAGTCATGACAACTACTTTACCTTCCAATAATATAACTTTTGTGGTCCCCAGCATGTGAAGGGTTCTACATGAGACTGAACACATCATTTGTCCTAAATGTAGAAATCACACATACAGGGGGATAAATAGCTTTCTGTCAGGAAGAGAGTAGCTAATTTAAGTCTTTCACTAAAATTGTACAGAATGAAAAGGTAAAATGTTCTTGTTAAAACAGCTATAAGATAACAGACAAGAAAGATAAGTGTTATAATTAGTACTGCTCTGAGTTTGTTGTATAGACTATATCGGTTCCAGAAAAAGTTGAGAAATTAGTCCACCTCCTAGGGAAGAATATTAATATTTGTAAACGAGTATTCCCATTGATAATATATTTATATGTGATCACATCCTGTCCTCATTCCCATATTTTGATGACTTCTTAACTTTTCTAACTTCTTTCATGAGGTTGGAATGGATAAGACAGCGCTGGGGAGCTGTCTTATTCAGATATTCTTTTGAATATTCATGACATAAAGCCATTGAACTAGGAAGTTGATTATTATTCTCTGGGAAGAGAGACAGTTTGGACAGCTAGATTGGTACCATTAGAAGCAAAACAAAAACAAAGCAAAACAAAAAATCCATAACAGCAAAACAAAGGCAAACTTTTGCTACATCAGCTCCTGTGCATCGCCTTAGGGAAAATAGATGCCTCTGTTGATTTTGCAGTTTTTATTCCATGGTTCAGGAAGAGGCATCTGGGAGGAAATTATGTTCACTTGGAGGAAGTTTCGTTTTCAAACTGCTCTATCCACACAAGCTTTGCACAAAAGGTCTCTCGTGTGCTGGGGGGTAGTTCGGAAATCAGCTCTCTAGAATGGTGTAGAGGAGGAGGATCAGACAAACAAAATCACTCCTCATGTCTTAGGTTAGGAGATTCCAAATCTGGATGCACTATTTCAGTTCATTGTTTGGCGCTTCAATCACAGCAATGAATTGAGGCTGGTGGCTTTGAATCTAAGATCTGCTCAGACTCAGTGAAATTCATTCATTTGGGGGTTTTGTGTTATTTCTTTTGTCCACAGTCATGACATTAAAAAAAGGGCATTCACATTTTTCACTGGGCAATATGGAATTGTCAGAGAGGTGTTTAGCAAGACATGTCTTTGAATTCTCCAGAGTATGTGATGTGTCGCACTCAGACGCACACAACTGTTCACCTGCTATATCCTATACATAAGAACATTCCCACTACCTTAGGAATGGAGAGATGCTGACAAAGACCTTCAAAGGGTAAAAAGCACATGGGCATGTGCACAAATAGCTCACAGACCCTCAGCAACGAATGCCTGCTCCTCCTTGTCAGTTTTCTGGTCTTCAAAGCTTTCTCACTGGGCTCCATACTGGTACACTCCAGTATGTCCTATCTGAGTTTTATCAGGCATTGCCACGTAGTAGTTTTTCAAGAAGGATACTCTAATTACCTGGGGAACTGGGACTACAATGTCCTTCCTAGCCTCTTCCACAACATAACTCAACAGTCATTACTGCTGGTATCTGATATAGAGCCCTTAGACCAGAATTCTCAATATAGTATTAGCAGAGTATTTCAAAATGCTCAACACTTCTGAGAAACCCTTTCAAAGAGGTCTTTCATTTTACATGCTCCACAGCTTTATGGAAGATGAGAGAGGACAGTACCTGCCAGCACCTGCTGAAACATCAGAGCAACAGGATACTGTTGTAGGAGTGAGAACTGTTTGCGTATGTTCCTCCCTTTGCTCATCTTTCTTCTTTATTTACTGCTTAGATATGGGTTGATGGTTTGGTTGTGTGCAGTGTTTCTTTAGGGGGGCTGCCAATGCAGTAATGAAATGGGTGTCCTGCCAAGCCAACCAACAGTTATTGTCCCCTTTGTCTTCTGTGTTCACAGCCTGAGGCACAGTCCTCGAGTCTCACAGAAATTGCATGTCCAGCATGGTAGTTTTGTTCCATTCCTCTCTTTATGACCTGTACAGAGCTGTACTCACTGGAGAGCCAGGTTTGCCCAGAACCATTTTGGCTGGTGGATTTCGTGCCAATAATAATTAAAAACCCCAAAACAACAGGAAAAGCTCAAAGACCAGGTGGCTGCAGAAGGCAGAAGGGCAGGTAGACAGCATTTGCAGCCAAGAGGACAGCAGAGTGGAAGGAAGCAGAAACCACAGGCCACATCAAAGAGCTGAGAAGCCAGACAGACCAAGGGACAGGAGTGTGAGCAGATGGAAGAGATGTGTCTTCAGCAAAGCCATCACAGTTTGCAGCTTGCTAGAGGTCTGTAGAGTGTACGCTCCAGGCTGGCCACTTGTTTATAATTACACAGAACTGAGCCTCAGCTATGAAACCTCTTCATGAGTGACTGGGGCTGATTGTGTCGGCTAACGTAGATATTCAGCTCTGAGGTGGTTCAAAGGGTCCAGTGCAAGCTCTGGATAAGATTATGAAATATCATGGAGACCTCACTTTTAGATCATGGGCAGAATTACATGATTTAGAATACATACGAGAAAAGCGTGCAAAAAACTGTGCATAGGTTAGCTAGTAAATTCTCTGACTAGATAATCTTAGGGTACTTTCCAACCCTAACTATTCTATAATTCTATGACTGTTCCCCAGAGGACACCAGCTGTGGGAACAAAGGTGTTCTCACAACTGGCCAAGATTTACTAGCCCTCTTCTCCATATGGAAAGGCAGCAGTGTCTTGTTCCCCATTTGTATCCCTTCTTTGCATGCCTCTACTTTTCAGGTATACCTTGGACATCACAGAAGCTGAGTAGATGGTCAGATGGTCAGATTTAATCTCAGCCACAGCCTGGAGAAAAGTGGATGTTACATCAGAATTAATCTCGAGCACTGCACTGAAGAGAGGCCTTCAATTTTCAGGTCTAATCAAAACACAGTATTTTTCTTTGAAAAACTTTTGATGCCATTTTATTTTTAGTTATTTTGGAAACCTCCAGGCAATCACTTCCTATTCTCTGTGTCAGAGAGGGTTAAAATGTTCCAGTAAAATGAGATACCCCCTCACAATTCTGCCACTCCTGAAATGATATAAACTGTGATGAATGCTGAAAAAGTCTGATTCTTTTCCCACTGCTTTTCATTCTTATGCACTTCTCATTTGAAGTGGTGCAAGGAAGAAAGTCGTGGAGTTATCATTCCTCAAGGTGCTTTCAGCAAGTCTGGAATGGAAATCCTGTGACAAAGGCTGTGCCTGAAGTATGGCCAAAGAGGAAGATTTTAGCTGAACAGTGAGATTATTTTAAAGTGCTTATCCAAATTGAATCTGAGAATTTTTAGGTAGTTTTAGCACATCCCTGAAGCCTCACATTACAATGACACAAACATGACACAGTGTATCCTGTTGCCATCTTCCTGCTTGATGGATGATTAAAAAAAGATTCAAAGCTCTCTGACAGGCTTCGAATGTTGATTTCTGAAGGAACTTTTAGAGAAATTCGAAGTTGGTAGGAAAAAAAAAAAAACCCTTGGAAAAGCCTGTTCATTGAGATGTTCCCTAAAATAAAATAGCAGTCCTTTCTTCCCCCAACGGCCGCAGTGAATGCAGTGTGTGCAAACTAGTACTGTGAAGGTGGGGAATTGCTATTTTAAGTGTTCACATCAGAGCTAATCCCTGTCCTGCTGCAATCAGCAGCTCTGTTGAAGTTGATTGCCTCAAAAAAAATTAAATTTAAGCCAAGGAACTCTGAGAACGTGTGTTCCATGTCTTAGCTGGGAGAAAACAGCAAAGGGTGAGTGGACAAGGAGCGGGTGTTTTGCTTTGCAATAAACAATAGCTAAATGAGAACCTCTGAGCACTGTGGGCTCAGGGATGATGCTGAGGCACAGGGCAAGTGGCTGGTGGACATCACTGCGACCCTGGGGGGTTTCTGGGCCAGATCTGTGCAAGTGGATGAGCGAGAGAAGTCAGCACAGCTTAGTCTCCATTGCTTTCTCATTCCCTATCTCATCCTTTGTTACTCATTTGTGTCATTTCCATGTTCTTTTGTCCTCCATGCTAATTTGTTATTCTATTTCTGTGGAGGTGGCTTCACAACACAATTAAGGAAGAGTAATCAACATTCCCAACCTGCTGGTTGTACTTGCTCTGTTAACTGTCTTTTGAAAATCTGTATTTAATTAATATAGAACATTAGGATGTCATTTTGGAACGTTGCAATACTTCTCTGTTTCAGATCCACTGAACTGTTTATCAATCTTTAAAGATTGCCTGCATTTGTAGTAATGTTTGATGCATTACATTTTGCATTTATGTAAACCCCAAAATAACAATTAAAGAAAAAAAAGGAGAAAAAGACCCTGATTTTCTTTTTTTTTTCTCAAAAAGTAACAGAGATTTACAAATCACAATCTTTTTGTTTTTGTCAGAATCATTGAGGAAATTTCCTAGGCACAAATAACAGCAGATTAACCTTTGGATATTTCTTTGTCCTAAGGGATTACTTTTTCTTTTAATTATGGGATTAGTATTTTTTACTGGGACATTGCTATCTTTTTTTCTTTTCAGACACTTTCTACCTTTGTGCTATGGAAATGACTGATCGAACTGATTCCCTTTGTATTAAATAAGTACCGCTCCCATGTCCTGAGCATTTTCTGTTGAAAATACTCGTTGGAAATTAGAGAAAGCTGTATTGAAACCTGGAGCCATTCTGAACTATTTGAGACAATAAATCCACGATCTTAAGCTAATTCATGCACTGACCTGAGATTTTCTTTCCCTTATTTCACAGCCAGTGAGCAGGCAGCCTTGAAGTACACAAAATGCCTACTGTTGGGTCAGGGGAGGACATTATAGTAGTTCCTCCACTTACCAGTGTCTCTAGGATTGATACCAAATCACTGCTCCTCCTGCGCCTGGGACAGCTCAGCCTTCCCCACGTGGACCCACTGTGATACCTCACAGGGGAACCTAGAGGGAAATCTTTAATGGAAATGTTACCGCAGGGACTGGCGCAGCTGGCTAGATGATGAGCTTTTAACACTGCTGTGCCAGCATGAGGGCAAACCCACGACCCGAAAGTGAATCTCTTCACTCTTTTGTCAATCACCCTCATGTTTTAATAGCCATCCTCAAAGCAGATTTCATAGGAAGTCAGGGCATCAAGCCAACGCTATTAAGAATGTAAACACGGTAGTGTTTCTTTTCCACTGCTTTCTAATTGCCTTTGCCCTCTGAGAAGAGAGCTGATGTGAAGAGGAACCCATTATTACAAAACCAGCTGGGTCTAAATCTAGGGTAATAAACCTTTCCAGAGACCCCATTTCATAATACAATACTGCAAAAGAAGAGTTCATCCAAAAGTTAGGAGCTTAGCTAATACTTGCCTGTTTTAAAAATTATCAGACTGGGTTACATTCTACTCCCATATACGTTTTAAGTAAGATTAACAATATCAGAGGGAAAAATCTACATATTTACTGGTATAAATCTGTAGTGGGGAAAGGCTCTGACCCTCTGTGGCTATTCAGTGATCAGACATACAGCTGTGAAAATGAGGAGAGGTCTCTGCATGTGAGATATACAGGAATGATTCGTGTCAGGAATTTAGGCGTCCTTGTCGCCATTGCACTTGGTGTGAAACCAGCCCTCCTTTGTGACCGTGATTATCATAAGTACTCCTGTCAATAAGGAGAAACAAAGGGGATAATCTCTCCTAATCAATCGCTTTGTTTTTCAAAGGGGACTTCCGTTTAACGGTTTGACTGGCCTAAGGAGATTAGATAACCAAGAGATACATTTTGTTACAGGATGTTGCAAACTTGGGTACTAGGCAAATAACCATATAAGGTATAGAACAAAATGTTAAGACTACGTTAAGCTTGTAAGCATTTTTCTGTTAATACATTAGTAAGAAAATTCAACAACGTCTTCACGGGAGAAAGACCCCAGCAAACAAGAAAAGAACAAAGGAAAGGGGCCACGTCGACATTCGGGTAAAGAAGACAATAGGATTGGCTAAAACCCAAGACTGAGAAGTATAAAAGACTGTACTCCAAAGATCCCGGTGTGAGTTGCTGGTGGAGCGGAGACTCCCCTGCGCACCCAGCGCTGTTTTGCTTATTGCCTCTCTTAAATTTCTAGTCAATTGTGAATAAAATCGATTGGGACAAAACCCGGTTTGCGGTAAATTTTTATAACATGCAGCTGTATGGCAGTGGATTTCTTCCTTCTGCCTAGTGAGTCCTGCTGGGGTGGGACATAGTTGTCTGGACAGGTGTCCTCAGCAAATCCTTTTCCCATTGCCAAAGCTCTGAATAAATTACTTGCTGAATAAAAAGCCAAGTGAAAATATTTGTGCTTTGAGCCCCAAGAAACAAAGGAAGACCCCAAATTTGCAAATCTTTATGTGGAGGAACAGTAACTACCAAAGAATTCTCTCAGGGCTCAGGTGTTCCTCACATCCCCCTCTCTGCTCCACCAAGGACACAGTATAAATAGTGAAATATCAACCTGAGAAGTATGGAAGTTTCCAATAAACAGCTTCAGGGTCATTTATTTCTCCGTAAATCTAAGCTTTTAAATAAATAAACAAATTGCTGCTTCAAAACACAGTTACTAGCTATAAAAATAAATAAACAGCCAGGGGCATGGAGGAGCTCTGCTCTCTGACATTCTGTCACTCCTCAGCGGTGCTTGCTCCTTCACCTTCAGACCTTCTTTTCCTCTTTGGCTCCTGCTTGACTTTCTCTGCAAACTGTATTTGACATTTTGCATGATGGATGTATAATGAAAAAAACATTCCGTTGTCCTAAAATATTCTAGAAAACCTGTCTGTTCCGGTTCTTTTTTAATTCATATGTACATGCAGTTGTCTGGTGAGTAAAGGTTTCCTCTGTAGGTCTGAATACCCTTAAAATTCATGAGCCTTTTTCTGAGGCAAGACGCAGGTGCACATCTATCACTATTTCAATATTTTATGGCTTCCCCCCCCCCATGGTTTTTTTCTTCTGAGTTGTTGTTTGCTCTTAAAATCGGTGAATCTTCAGCCCGATACCACTAAATGAACTGCTCATCTGAATCAAAATCATCTGCCATCTGGAATACTGTTTGAAAGAAGAACCCAGGTTGGGTATATGAATAACAATCCCAATTCTCCGCCCCGGACTCCAATGAGGCAGAAAAAGATACACAGTCAGGAGATGACTGAGAAAGGTTGTTATCTGCATTAGTGATGGGCTGTGATTATCACATCCTCCAAGCTGCCTTCCCTTTCCGATTAGCAGATGCCTTTCTATGTGAAAACATCAGCCACTGTCTTCATCTCCTTGAAGACAGCTGCAGCTCCTCGGGACAGAAGGACCAAGAGAGCTGCAGCTGCTTTACCCCTCACCAGGGACTTCAGTGCTCACCAAGCAGAGGCATCAACAGTGTCTGCAAGAATGATGTTTGCATTGGCTATATGCTACACTCATTGGCATGGGAATTCCATAAAGTAAGCATACTTTTGCTTGCTTCATGCAGTTCCGAGAAACTCCTTTGCCAATCCTTTCTTTGCTCCTCAAGCTTTTCATAATAAACACTCTTCTAAGGCCACTCTGAATTTGCTAATGCAAAACTGTTTTATTAGAGAGCTGGGCTGAAAGTCTGAGATAATAATAATTGGAGGCTATTTACAGCAAGATGAGGAGTGGTGTAGTCTTATCTTCTCCTGTGTATGCACTTCACTGCTTCTCACCAGAGTACAGATGACAGGGAAAAAAACTGGCATTTTGATGCAAGTGTGTATTGTTGCAGTACAATTAATACATGCTTTTTTTCCCTGCAGTGAAAGCAATTCTCCATTTTTTTCCTTTAATACTGAAAAATGAAGGGTAAGGGAAACTCTTTGGGAAATTCGATCTAAGTTTTCTAGTCACAAAACAGATACTATATTAACTTTAGTCTCTTCAAGTTTGAAATTAAGGAGACCATCCTCTGATTTATTTTTGGCCATGTAAAAAAACTATCAGATAAAACAAAACCCCAACAAAATAAATAAAAGAGATATAAAGCACAAAGAATTCCTGCACTTCTTGGTAAAGACACATTACCAGCAGTTGCTTGTCTTTCAGCATAAATCAAGAAAATGTTTGCACATGTACTTAAATGCTTGTTACATTAAGGCCTGTTATGGTTTTTTCCTCCAGCGTTACCTGTTGGATATAATGAGTTAAGAAAGCATTTATGTGAATACTGGAAATAGCCATCCATCACACTGATTATATTGTTTTGAATAAGCACTTTCAATCCAGCTCTGGAGAACTACATACAATAGCAAGGACACCCGAGTGGACAAAGCAAGTGCAGAAAGGGCTCTTGTATTTTCTTCCTCCAGATGATGTGAAATGCATCTCTCTGTATACAACCTGATGGGGTTGCACCTAAACACACACAGCTCTGAAAGTCTGCTTGTCCAGGAAGTCCCTAGAGCCAATCCTAAAACATGTCTGAAGCATCTTGTTCATCTGAAATTCTGTACCCATTAAAGTCACTGTCTCATTCAGATAAACCAGTCTGAGCACTTTGCTTCTTGTTCTCTATGTATTTTTCAGGTAATAAGTCACAGCACAAGAATTCTTAAAGCGCAAGAATTCTTGCTTTAATAGAGTCTTCCGGGATAGCTGCTGAAACAGAGCTATGTTGGTCCCTGTTCCACCCCACACCAATTCTTTCATTGTCTGTGTAATGCACTCCAAGAGTGCCCTCTTGGCTGAGTCTATTGTCATAGGTTACTTGCCTGGAATAAAACCCAAGTATCCAGCACAAAAGTAATAGAAAAAAGGAGAGGCGGGACTAAGAGAGAAAGACTGAATGCTGCTATGAATGTCCTTCCATCTGTACAAAAATTCATGGTGTAACACATCCTCCTGACTGGTCTGGCAATGAAATAAGAGCATAAAACAGTCCCACTCTCTTTGCTGGGTTAATTGTGGCATCCACTGTTTCACTTTTTCGTGGAAAAAGATGTTTGCTTAACTGCTTCCTCCTATGTTTCCAAGCTGGACAGGCAAGGAGAAAGCATGGTATGAAGTGAATGAGAAGCAGAGTCCCCACCACTGCAGCAAAGGCAGTGCTCAAGGAAGCGCTGTGCTGCAGGAAGGAAACGACAGCTGCTCACTCCCAGGAGGGAGAAAGCAAGAACTGACTCAGGGTTACATCTTGTCTCTTGCTTGGAGGGAAGTACATGGTGGACCAAGACTATGAAGGAACAGTATCCCCCAGGTCTGCTGCAGCATTCCAGGTTCACCAGTATGGGAGAAATGCACCTCTTTATTTTACCTTGCAAACTTTAATGGATAAAATTTCATTTTCCATTATTCCTTCAATATTAACATAAATGACAAGGGGACCTTGTCCCTGTCTGAATCCTTGGAGTGAAGTCTTCCATCCTGTTGCACAAAATACCAGCAGATTTGCAGCATTGAAGTCACTTTTCACCTCCCTTTTCCAATTATTTCCCTGAAAGAGACAACTTTTGTTCCAAAGCAGTAACTTACAGCAGCAGTCAGTGCAAAGGACACTTGACTAAGTGTCAAGCATACTGCACAGAAAGGCTTCAAAACGTATTAATAAAGAAACACTGCAGTGGGATGTATTTTGCTTGATGAAAAGAACCAATCTATTCAATGACTTTTGGGTGGGTTTCTGGCTTTGTCTGATAAGGGAACTGCTGCTGATAATGTCTTCCTGATGTTATTTATCTGTAAGAAACCAGTATAAGGCTGATAAGAACAAAGAGAAGATGCTGCTGTTGTGGAGAAAACTGTAGTGTCTGCCTTTTCCTTCAGTTATTAAATAGTCCACAATGGTAAATGGATGTCAAGTGCCAAGAAGTGAAAATATTGTCAATATATTGTCAATATGTTATTGTATTTTATCCAGGGACAGTTGGCAGTTTCCTTTAAGCTTTCAGTGTGAGTAGGGAGGAAAATTGTGGCTTAATGCAGAAGGGAAGAGGAGCTGTTTCTACATACTGTCTCTTATTAAGCTGTGCACCAGATATATGGAGAATTTCCTGAAGTTAATTCCCTTTCACACTGTTTGTGACTATTCTGTTTGTGTGGTGACAGTGATCATCCCAAATTTCCCTCATTAAATGTCCAAATGGACACCCTCTTCCCATGGAAATGAGCAGTGCACATCCTTCCTGTCTCAGACCATTTGTCCCCCGGGGCTCTCAGCATAAGGGGTCTTGCAGAGGTGAGCTTGCTGTTACATATGCCAGGCACATGCCTTTAGGCAAGGGAAGGGCTGGAATCTCAGCTTCAGCTGTGATTAAGTACGTTAGGTTTTTAGCCCTTGCCTCAACTCACTGACTGAGTTATAGAGGTAGATAGAGTATTCACACAGTTGTGCTAGCAGCTTAAGTATAGGTGCAAGTTGTGACTGTAACCTGAGTCAGAAACCTCTGGGCCAGAAGAAAAGCAGCCACTACACCCTAGCAATGCGGTAACTTCCTTTTTGGTTATTATAGGCAGTAAGAGCTATAGCAACGCATTAGGCATTAAAGCTAGAATACCACTGAATTTGTCTCTGATACTATGGAGAGCACTGGCAGCTGGGAGGCACATGGGGCCTCTGCTCTGAAAGGGGAAATAAGAAATTGGAGGCAGTATTCATATTTCTTGGCCTGCATATATCTACCCTTTAGTGCTATCCCCTATTCAGAAGGGATCTGGGAGGTTTTGCTACATCCCTGTAGTGCATGCATTTTCTTTTCCCAATACCATCTGCTATACCAATTTGTGAAAAAGGAAAATCAAATCTCTAATCCACTGCTACTGTGTGAATAGAATCCCACTCAGGGCATTATCTCTGCCTTGCCAAGGAACACAAGGCACCACTAAAACAAAAAGATGCCTTCATCTTTGGGACAAAAAGGCAATGAAAACTGAACACCACCCACTCGTGCTGTATGTGCTCTTAGCCAGGGGACAGGCCCAGGAGAGTGGATGTAACTGAAATGTCACCCTCCAGTGTGTGCCAGTCTGGGAGAGGATATAGTCATATGAAACTAACACTTCAAAGCTCCTTTGTTTAATTCTCTTTCTTTTTAAGCGCAAGCAGTTCTGCAGTAGCTCTGAAGAAATCCTAACCTGCTCCTTACTGTGAATCTCCTGTGCTCCTCTCTGCAACAGGGCTGTGTGTGTTTGTGAGGATGTATATATGCCATATCTTCACAATTAACCACCCTCCACAGTTCTTTCAGTGCCTGCAGCTGGGGAAGATGAAGCAAAACTGCATAAATCAGAATTCCCACTATTGCAGTGTTTAAAGGTCTTCTTTAAGCCTGATCTCTTAATGTCCAGTGAAGTAATAAGATTCCCATTGTGTTTCTTTCATGAATTTCCAGCACCAGTGACTTTAGATATACCTATGGAAAAAAAAATTCTGGGAACATTTGGGTGGGAAGAGATGGAATACTTGCACTAGGAAGAAGATGAATGATAACACAGTTTCCTCCAGTGGCTTAAGGGTTTTCTCTCGTTTTCTTCTGAAGGAGCTTTGTTGCTCTTGCAGCTGCTAGATGGCAGATGACGATTTAGTGGGGCAAGGCTCCCCCTTCGCCTCCTGAGTCCACGCTAGCTGTGGAGGCTGTACGGATTTTCCTTTCGATGCATGGCTGCATATATATCATGGATGATGCCTGCTTGCTTGCTGGCAGCCCTCTCTGCAGATGCAGTAATTAATCATGGAGTGACAGGGTGCCAATGCCCCTCATTGACTTTGGGGTGATTCAGAAAGCCTTGCTTTCTCCCTTCCTAACAAAGAAAAGCAGAGAGCTGAAAACTGCTGCTGCTTTTGGAAATGCTGCTTCAGAACCGCTTTTCCAATGACTCAAATTTCCAGTGCCCTTTTCCATACAGAAGTATCACTCTGCAAACCAGTATGCTGGGACTTGGGAAATGTGCACCCTGGTTCCCTGCAATTTCCCATTTGCCAACCCCTCGAGGCTCTGTCCTGGGCAGTGGACGAACAAGCAAACAGCAAGCCCAGCAGGTTGTATGGCTACCAGACACCAAGCCATTGGAAAAGCTGTGTGGTGCAGCAGAGGCTTTTTCTGGAGGAAGAGCTTTTATTGTTCCGGGCCACATTATTTACAGCTCCAAAAATACACTTGTAACTATTGAATTTTGGTATTTCTAAGCGCTCATCTAGTGCTGGAGGTGAAGAGGATCAGGAAACTGTTTTCTGTGGTATGCATTTAAAATCAGTTCCTGAACGTCTCAGTTTGGGCAGATCTCCCACCCAGCTGAATGAGAGATTTTTCTGGATAAGAATGTTGGCATTTAGCTATAAGCTGCTATTAAGAAGCAGAGCAGTTTTCACTCATGAATATGTATGTGGCTATATTGAAATGTGTGTACTATCATCATACAACTTTGCAAATCCTTTATTTAAGTTCCTAGTGGAAAAAAGGAGCAGCTGGTCATTCACCTACTGGCACCCACATTTATCCAGTGACTTACACAAGGTAGTAACTGTGTCAGCTGCTAATATTCATACAGGAAAGAAGCATTTCTCATCCTAGCAGTCATTTTTTTCACCTGCTTGCATGGGAAATATCTTTTTCACTTTCTGCTCTTTTAAATATCTTGGTATAATTATTATTATTAATATTATTACTCAAATGGGTAAAAAGAAAAGCAATTAGACATATTTCAGTGAGAACAATTAAACAATAATAGTGAAGCAGCTAACCTGCAGATTAAGTATATAGTGGAAAACATCATTCTCTCCCTGCCCTTCCTTTCAGTACCTGTTGTGGAGGTAGGCTTTTAGAGGTTGTCTGCTGGGCTGAGAGCTGCCTAAGAATCCTTGTGCATGGAGGAGCGGGAGGCTGGAATCAGGCTGTTAGGAGTCATGGATGACTTCTGTTGTCCCAGCTCTTTGCCAGCCTCTCTCTTCGATTGTTGCTAAATCAAAATTAAGTATTGCCTGAAATTAATTTGATACCATACAGACCAGTGGAGAGAAAAAAAAAGCAAGTAAATGCCCATGGTGTGGCAGATGGGGCTGTACAACGGCATAACGCTTCCATCATCTGTATCAGAAGTCTGTGTCAGACATGTGGTCACTGCAGTGGCAATTACACATCTATTCTGATTCAGACAACTGCATATAAAAATACAGATTCAAAGGTGTTCACCCAGTCACTGACCATGAGGATACATGCTAGGATTTGTAGGTTTTGGAGGACTTGCAAACAGTTGTATTTATTTAGTTTTAACCTCTTGCCTGATTAATATGTTTTAGCTTGTTCTTTAACCTTAGCCTATTTTCATTTTGATTTTGTCTGTGAGTCTGGCTTCATTTAGCGTCCTTAACGCTTGACCTAGGTTGAGGGGATTTTTAAAGGTGTTTTTCTTTCTTATTTTTAGCTTTGCTTTGCTAATGTCAATGGTTTGCTCACAACCTAAGTTCAGCCTCGATGAAGACAAAAGAGCCTAACTACTGCTCAGGACCCAGGGCTCACCAGACATTTACAAAAGCTTCACATTGTTAGCTTTCAGTCCTCCTAGTGTTTAAGGAGATTTCAGAATGATTTTGTCGTGAAAAGAAAAAAGACATCAGGATATCCACCTTGAACAGCAAACCATTCTGGAAGCTAGAAAGAACTCCCTGATAGCTATAATTATGTTCTTCCCAAATCTTGCATGAAGAGTGTGTGATACAGACAGGTCTTTACTCTCAGTGACCATCAAGGCCCTGCAACAGAGAGAAGCAGTTTTGCAGATGGAAATTTGACACTAAGAATTGGGTCCGAGCATCCACAGCTCTCTAAAATCTGTGGGAGCTGCAATATCAACAATAAGCTCTTGAAATTACCTCAGACTGACTGGAAAATACCCTCAGACTATCCAGTGAAGTGAGGGTATCAGAGAATCAAAGCAAATGTGAGTTAGAGAAGATGTCTAGAGACCCTCTGGTCCAACCCCCCTTTTCAAAGCTGCTGTTGGAAGTATAATCCATTGGGGATAATTTAGTTTGCCTGTAGATATGAAACCAATGGCATGCACTTAGACCGTGCTCCCAGCCTTTCCAAGGAGGCTGTGAGAGCTTGAAAAAAGCTTTTGAAGGAACAAGCTGAGATTCTTACCTGACTGCATGCTTCAAGAAACTGAAGTTTTATGGTATTTAGTAAACATGGTAGGAATCCCCATAAAACCCCAAGGCTTGCAACATTGAATCTGAGAACACTCAGCTTAAGAACTCAGCAGATATTCAATTTTTGTGCTTTGCTGGATGAAAAAGTAAAAATTCAAAACAAAGAAGAAATATTGGAGGAAATTTGTGCTTTTATTTATCTATTTCTCTTGGATAAATAAATAAACTGGGGACAAATCATGGCATTGTTTTCCTTGGTTTGATGCAAAATGAAACATGTCATTTTCAGGTACTGATAAACCTCTTTTCAGAAGATATGATGTTATTCTTCAGTCTGAAACATTGCCTGGAAGTGAAACTCCTGAATGTTCTGAAGAACAGCAAAGTGCAACACTTTGTATTTCTATGAATGTCAAGGGAAATTATTTTGGCTAGTGTTGCTAAGACAGTCCCAAGGCTGCAGATGGATTTAGAGATGATATATATCTATCTGGAGTGTGAAGGGAACTGCTCTAGCTTTGTTCAGGAACATTGGGTTCTGCTGAGAATTGAGGTCCTTTCTACAGATTGCACAGTTAAGCAGTGCAAGAAGGCAGGGCTTGCATTGAGGCTGTGAATGAGAAACAGGAGCCGGATTTCCATTTCGAGGACTATCACTCTTGGCAATGCCAGACTGCTGCATAGGGAAAAGCATCCTGCTTTGAAGAGAATTGGTGGAACCAGCTAGATTTCAGTGACACTGCTCAATGAAAAGCTGTAGCAAAATTGAAGTCTGCTCCAACCAACAATCTAGCTTTTCAAATGATTTTGGTTTTGATTGTATGAGTCTAAGAGGTTACTTTTAATAATTGAAACAGAGGTTGTTCCAGGAGGATTAGAGTGTTTGGATGATAGGAATTCTTTCATAAAGCAAAAATAAAAGAATATGCCTGACAAGTTGAGTGGTACTATAATATGCTATATAGGAAAAACTAAGCACTCTTGTGATAGGAAAGATCTTAATCACCTCATATTACAAGGAGGACCAAATCAATGCAGGATTTGTTAGCATCTGGAAATAGTAAATGAAAAAATAAAAGCTCAATAATGCTTTACAGAGATATTTATCTTGCTAGTGGGGAATCTGAAAGTACTTAAGCAGGCAATGTTGTACCTTACAGTCGTGATGCCCTTGGGCTGTCCTGATGCTTCATCTATTTCCTAGATGCAGGCTTGAACAGGAAGGTGTCCAGTCCTGTAGTCTGAGAGCCATTTTGAAGTCTTGCTCTTGCATGAGCAGCAACAGTGGCAGCTGGCATTCAGACAGCCATTAGCTCATGCCATCAGAAATGGGTTCAGAACATTGTCCTCAAGACAGGCCTATGTGGTGCTTTGGAGTATCAATTACCTGTGTTACGCAAGTACTGATGATGTCCTGAGCCTCCTAGAGCTAAGAGGACAGACAGCAAGGTTTTTCCAAGCCACTTGGCCATGAATGTTTGGGTCTCTGGGTCTCAGTCCTGTTTACAGCTATCCTTGGCATCTCAACAGCCAAGGAGGTGGCTGTCCCCATGCCTCCTGCCCTGCAAGCTCACGGTGTGGTTGTTTTCCTTGCCCCCTACTGATCTGCCTGCTTGCATAAGGACAGTCCCACTGCTTGCAACTGCTCCCAGGCTCTGTCACTCTGCCAAAGGCTTTTTTTTCTTCCATGCCTCTTTCCTAGGAAGGTTCCCATTTCCCACCCTCCTGGCATGTCTGCAGAAAGGGAAGTCACTGTTCGCACCTCCTTAGAAACTGGCCATCAATTTCTAAATGGGTTACTCTCCACCTACATTGAAACTGCTTGATTAAAATTTAAGCTGGTTGCGCTGTTTTTCCAAACTGGCAAATGAAAACATAGACTTACATAAAGAAAAACCACAGAAGCAAACTATCTTTGAAACTGCTTTCACTCAGCTCCAGTACAGCTTAAGGTATCCCAGAGTGAATTTCTCATGAGACGTT
This sequence comes from Melopsittacus undulatus, assembly GCF_012275295.1. Taxonomy (NCBI): domain Eukaryota; kingdom Metazoa; phylum Chordata; class Aves; order Psittaciformes; family Psittaculidae; genus Melopsittacus; species Melopsittacus undulatus. The sequence goes on along the minus strand of NC_047536.1, from coordinate 18,329,733 downwards.
CTCCTGCCGTGAAATGCATGCTGCAGGCTTGAGATAGCGCTTCTCAAAAAAGGAGGAACCAGCTCCTGATGGATTAAAACAGTGGCAGTTAACTCTGCTGCTGTTTGAAATAAAGGTCTTATATCTACATTCTAATTCATCCAGAACGTTTCTCGGTAATTCAATGAAGGTGGAGCAGCCAGGTGGGATTTGGGGATTGTTTGTTTGCTTTCTTGCTTTGGTAATGAAAAATACAAATAAAACTTGATAACAAAAGATAAAACTTGTAAAACCAGAATGCATATTTTTTCCTGATCTGCAAATCTTTAATTTTACTAAGACAGGTTTCCCTTTTTCCACCTCTGCTTGAGATTATTGCATGCCAAATAGCCTTTCTCATCTTGTTACAGCAATTTTGGACCCAACAGGTTTCTCCCCTGTCGTGGTTTAAACCAAGTCCCCCAACTCCCGGAGAGTTAGGAAGGAGAATCCACAGAATGTAGCCCCCACGGATTGAGATAAGAACGGTTTAATCGCTAAGGCATAACACAAAACCCCTACTGCCATTTACTACTACAAATAATAATGATACAGCAAACAGCAAGTGAAAAGAATACAACACCCCACTTGCCACCGACCCGTAACTCACTCCACCCTGCTGGCCGAACACCATGTGCTCCCTCCTCCATTTTCCTCTCGAGCTCTACCCCCTCCAGCCTTCTCTTTCCCGGTATCCATCCTGGGCATCACGTGCTATGGTATGGAATACCTCATTGGCTAGCCTGGGTCAGGTGTCCTGTCTCTCCTTCCTCCCGGCCTCCCCTCCTCCACCTGGCTGGAAAAAACCTTGAATAAAAACAACCTCAAAACATGCTCAAACCATGACATCCCCTCACCCTAGAGCGGAGATAAACACAGACCTTTGGCTCATTGCAGCTCTGCTGCTGATCCTGGGACTGTGGGTCATACTACAGAGCACCTTTCTGAATTGCTTTATGCTTTTCCTAAGGTTCTTATTTCTTTGCAAAGAAAACATATTCTCTTTGCTGCCCACACTTCCTTCTTCCTGCACCCTTTTCCTGCCTTTCCCCAAATGTGTCTGATGCTGCAGTGGAGGTGGCACAAAGTCTGGGTACCTGTTGCAACAGGCTGTGCAATTCCCTCTGTTCCTAAAGGGAAGTTCATGTCTCCTCAGGAGACTTGCCTCTGCCTCAGAGTAATGCTCTGTTCAATCCAGAAGTTCACTGTTGCCATGTATCTGCTGAGCTTCTCTCTCAAGGCTTTCCCAGTAAATCTGTCTTTCAAGATTTCCTCTTTGCTTGAATACCCCAGCACAATGCAGCAAAACCCAATAGCAAATCATGGCTCCATCAGACTAGCATGTGTCTTGGCAAGCATTTTCCAGCCTCCCCTGTGCTTGTCTTTCCAGGAATACAAATTTTTCATATCCAGAATAAACCTATGACAACTCCTTACCATCTCCATTGATGTGAGCAGTCCACTGTCAACATGTGAGAAATTAAAACCAAACCCCTCTGATTATACCCAAGAATGGTATGAGCCAGGAGAACAAGCCAAGAAGAAACCACAAACACCTTTTCACACAAGCTATTTCAAAAGGTTTTCCTTAGGTACTATAATAAACCACTAGTCCAATTCTGAGCTGCTGTGTCCAGGAGCAACTAAACATATTGCCTTATAATAGTAAAAGAAAAATTTTGCTGGATGTGGATCAAAATCCTCAATCTTCTTTTAGTTATCAGCCATAGCAAAATTCATCATTTCTAAATTTTCTTATTGGCTTCTATAGACAGTAAAACTGACCTTCATTTTCGTTCTTCAGGGATATCTAAAAGAGATTCATGAGAGCATAAACTCAGGTAAATCTTTCTGCTTCCAATTCATCTTAAAATGTGTGCTCTTAGCTGATATAAATTAGACCAGTTCCTCAAGAAAAATAGCAAAATTTAGCAAAAGGGTATTTCCCCCTCTGGCAGTGGCATATCTCCAGTAAGGTTTTTCCTCAAATGCAACTGTAATTTGAAAAAGAAAAATTGTCCCCACTTTGTTTATTTAAAAAGAGGGGGGGGGAAAAACAAGCCAGCAAAACATTGGAAGACAAAATCTAATCTCACAGCGCTTTAACGTTTTGCAGCCTTATCTCACCTAATTGCTCAGACAGCAGATTCGCAGCGACACTGGAGAAAATGTGACCTTTGGATTTTCTGTTGTGACTTTTTTAATCAGTCAGCTGGGGAAATCTGAAAAGAGAAGTGATCTGAGCTGCTTTTTTTTTTAGCAGGGCCCTCCTGTGGATTGGAAGTTATCAGCAACTTCCAACTGATATGTTACAGGCTTGAAAATGTTCTTCCCTAGGCAATTGCATCTGAACTTTTGGGGCTTTGCTGATGAGAGGATGGCTCATTTACAAGCGTTTTACAGGATAGCAGCAGTTCTGTTCTTAATCAGTTTTGAGCAAGGAAAGCCAGGGAAATTTTAAATAGCAAGTTTTCATTATAGCGCTCGGTTTTATTCATGAGATTCTCATTGACCTTTTAAGTAAGCTACACAGCTACAATGCCAGAATTTCCAACAAACTGAGGAAGTTTTACTGGAACTTCCATAACTTTTCCCCCCAAAAATCCTCTTTGGCTTCAAGTGGGTTGGGAATTAACTGTAAGTGCTTTTTCTTCTGGTCTCTCCCCAAACAAAGCAGTATTTAGGTAAAATTTTCACTTACAATTCCTATACTCTCCCTTCTTTCAGAGTCTGTGGCACAGACACATCCCTGCATTTGACAGACAAACTGGTTGATGAGTCTACTGTGCTCTCTGGCAATGACGAGAGGCCTCTTGACAGCTGGGTAAACCTTATGCTTTTGTATGCAGTATGGGTTTAGCAAATCCTTGGAGTTTTCCTCCTGCACAGCAAGACCCACACAAGATTTGATCCCCATTGCCAGCGTATTCTGTCAGTGTAAATGGTGTCATAATATGACTTAAAACATCCCTGGGGAATTCTGGAAGGATCAGTTGCTTCTGACAATTAGGAAAAAAAAAAGAAATACAGAACTGAAGTATCCCAGATTAATACTGTTTTTGGGCTGCCCTTAGCAGCCTTTCAATGTTTTTCTTCCTGTAGGATAATTAAAAGGATCAGGGTGGCAGTACGTGTCATTGAAAGTGACAACTGGTCTCCGGATGATCAGAAGATGTGCTAATACTAATTTGTGTCCTGCAAATTTTATGGGTACTGTATCAAAGTCACAGACCAGACTGACAGCCACTCACTAAGAATTTGCTGGAAATATTCCAAATGTAAAGGATAGAAGGAATATAAAAGAATGCACTCCATTTAAAATCAAATGGCTACCTATACAAGCTATATGCAATACTTTCCCTTTAAAAAGAAAAAGCAAAGCTTTAGCTAGTTAAGATAACACTAGTATCAACAGTGTCCAAGGAAGTCATACAAAACACAGCCCTTATCCATCTAATGAATTCTACTTATCTAAAGAAAACTGTGAAATGCTGTTCTTGTGCATGCTTTATATGCATATTGGCAGTTCATGTAAGATAGCAGGGAGCACTTACTCTGTCCTTGTCTGTTACTGAAATTCTGCCTCACGATTTTATTTGATGCTCCCAAGTTCCTCTCACAGGGGAAGAGAGAATAATAATTCCTTATTCACCTTTTCCTGCCAGCCACTATTCTATAAAACTGTCACTTCTTCCAGTCACCTCTTTACAGAGTTGAAGACTTCTAGTCTATTTAATCTGTCCTAGTACAGACACTGTACCATGTCTTTGATTGTCTTTGTTGCCCTTCTCCATATCTTCACTAGCTTTTGTCTAATTCATTCTGAGACACAGTGACCTGCAATGCACGCAGTATCCAAGATGCAGGCAAATCTCGGGCTTATTGAGTGGCACAGTTCTGCTTTCCCCACTGCTCTTGGTTGCTTTAATACCTTACATTCTGTTTACCTTTTCAGACTGCCACAGGGCAACGAACAGATGTCTTTCTTGAGCAGTCTGCAGCGACTCTATGGTCTCTTTGCAGAATGATAATAGCTAATTTAGAGCTTATCATTGCATATTTGTATTTAGTGTTGTTTTCCCCATGCGCATTACTTTGCATTTATCAGCATCGGATTTAATCTGCCAGTTTCTTGCTCCCTTAGAACCTTAAGATCAGTTTTGGTTTTTGCTACCCTCAATAATTTTTTACCACCAGGAAAACTCAAGATCATCCTTAGGGCTAATCTCATTTAATATTTTTGTTAATATCTGCAAGCAAAAGAAGTTTCAGCATGCAAATTTATTTTACTAATAGCACAAAGTTGAGAAACCATCTTCATTGCTGGAGACACTCATCGTATGACAGATTAAGAACTAGATGACTTTGGGCACTGGAATAATGGAAATGAAAATAAATGCAACAGCGTAAACTGCAGAGTCTATTTGTTACATGTTGTTTTGTTACAATATATTAACATTGTAAAACCATTACACACATTTAAGAGTATGTAACAGGAGCTCCTGCTGGGATGTGGGAATTCAGCAGAGTTAAAAACCAACCTGACACATCAATCAAACTGCAAGTGGACTCTAAGCCACCAGTGTTATGCAGCTATAAAGAGACAAACCTAATCTTCGGAGACAGCAGAACATGTATATCCTGCTGATATAAAAGGATCAGTATTATTATGTGAGGTACCGGATTCCTAGGTGTGCCTCTTCTCCCTCATGTTCAATGAAGCTTCATTCAAGTTGAAGATGTGCAGGACAGATAACTTGTGGACTGGGAAATTTGTCTACAAAAAGCATTTCAAAGAGGAAATCTGATTTCCCTTTATAAATGCACTGAGAGAAAGAACTCTGCAAGCTAATGGTGCCACTGGCACAGCAGCAAAGCAGCATAAACTGATCATGCATAGATTTAAGATGGAAATTAACTGACGCTTTTAAACTATCAAATGGGTGAAAAGCAGTTTTAAAATGGAACCTGGAGTCTTTGTCAAAGAGTTAGATTGTGTGATTATCGCCCTCAACAGCAGGCTGGCTTTGCTGGCTGAGAAGCCATCTTCCCAGCAGGAATGGATTCCTGTCCTTCAGTATCATGCCAGAGGTATTTCATCCCTGCATCAATACTGGGAGATGATTCAAAAGGTGTCTCCTTGCTGCTGCAAACTCCACTGACTATAGCAAGCAGCAGGGGATATGCCCTGTTCTGTAGGAAGCACAGGATAATGCTGCTGTGAAGCTCCTGGCCATGATGTCAAGAGCTGGCAACTAATCAGACTCGGATGATTTTCAAGAAGCTATTTCTCATTAACATTTCTCCATATGGATGAAAACACTTCAAGAGCAGCACTGAATGCTAGAGTCCTCTTCCTATAAAGCCCGTGCAATAAACATGAACAGTTTCCTTACTGGCTATTAGGTCTTGAACAGTTTACAGTGTGAGACCTTTTCAAACTCCATACATATCTTCAAGTCTCAGTTTTTTGGCTATACCCCCAACAATAGAAATCTGTTTATGCCGGTCAGAGAACTAGGGGGGTTGTATTGTGGATCCATGAAAATCAGAAAACAAAAAAAAACATTTTTATTTCAAAGCATATATTCTTCTAACTCTTCAATCCACTGTTGTCTTGATTTTGAGAAGATTTAATGTTACAAAACCCAAAACCACTAGTGCTTGATCCTACCAGTTTTTGTTGTTGTCTGATGTTGTTATGTTTTGATAGGTGTTTTTACATGGAGGACCTTTACTTATACTGACAAATTTCTTGCCTTTGCATGTAGCACTTTGCAAAACCAGAGTAAATATAAAAAGAATACTTGTATAATGACAAATGCCATGGAGAGCTCTGAAAAGAAAACACTCTGGGGAAAAACATGCTCAGAAGAGGAGTGTTGGCAATGCAGTGGCCATAATATATTCAACCCAAAACACATTGTGTATTTTTCTTCTTCTACCTTTTTTGGGGGAGTAGGGTTCCATGTGCTTTCTACCAGATGTCATGAAGAGAACAAAGGCTACTTCAAACCATACTTTTATTGAAAAGAATGTTAGGATCTTCTTTCCTTGGATGTGACCTTTAGGACAATTCCAGTTCAAATAGGCTAGAGGGAGAAGTAAAGTAGGAAATATTAGAGGGGATTTCTACTGTGTTTTTTTGTCTCTTTGTTTCTGTTTCACACCATGGTGAGTATAAGGTCTTCATCAGAGTTTTTCAGCCCCAGGTCTTAGTAAGACAACATCACTTTCTTGTCTAACTAGACATGTAAAGCATTCACATGCTGGGTTCACGTGTTCTGCTGAAAGTAAGGATAATAATAAATTGGTGCTGCTGCAATGACTTTATGTATGACCTGAGGCAGGGATTAGAGTTAGGGCTTTTTTTTGGCCTTCTAGTGTAAAACTTACTGAAAAACTTGCTGTCACACTTCATGTTCCATTTATTTTCTTAACGGCTCATAAAAGATTACTAAGTGAATAATAAATGTTTCAATTATACACACAGATTGTTATCTAGGTCAATAAATTGCTTTCAAACTTTGGTAATGTCTGCTGGTGATGTAACAGTTTTGGAGCAAACTATATACACTTTTAGTACATATTACTATTTATTAATACTCTATCAGCCACTTTCAAATAAATCAGTGGTAGTATAAAATGTGGTAAGATTTATTTAATTGAGAGAGCCTGATATCAGTAACTACTGAATTCTCCAAGTAAAACAGAAAGTAAATAGCCATGGAGTATCTTAGACAAGAAGGAGAGAAACAGACATTTATATTAATCTAGCAAAGTTTTATGGAGCTAAGGTAGAGTATAGACTTTGTTCCATTATCAGTGGAGAGGAAAAGCACCAGCAGAAAACCATTCATCACACCTATCTTACCACAGGATTAATTTACTTCTCTAGTGAATATAAATTCCCCAGAAAATAAATAATTTTGATAGAACTGGATATGAGCACCATATCTGGCCAGAAAATTGGCTGACTGATGGTAAACAATGGGTAACGATAGATTTTTGAAGCATCAAATTGTCAGATGTAGCTAAAAAAGATAGCAGAGGAATCTGTCTTAAGATTGTTCTTATTTAACATCACCTTTAGTGATCAGGAAGAAGGAATGAGATGCATATTAGCTGAATAGGCAGATGGTGCTGCCTTGGAAGCCAATCAAACTTCAGAGATGACAAAAATATTGCAAAAGATCTGTTGAAGTCAGAAAAAGGGATGAGGGACAAAAACAGAAACATTTTGAATTAGAGGCAATTAAAATATTAAGGAGAAAATGTCCCAAAGCACTGACAATGTAATGGACATACTGATGGAGAAGGAGCAGCGTCAGCATGAAGACATGGCTTCAAAACAGCACAGCTTTTTGGAGCTACTGATGTTGAGCTATCTGTGATCATGAAAAATGTAAGTAATATCCTCTATTATGTACATTTTTTCCTACAAAATGTCATTGCCATCATCACCTTCCAAGTGCATTTTGTACTTCTCTTAGTCCTAGACGAAGGCCTAAAGCTGCCTGTTGTATTTTCTGCCAAAATGGTCAGTTAGGGCCAGCCTGAAGCCCCACTAATTAGTACTGCTAATTATGGGATAGATTGGCACATTTCTAGCTCTGCCCCTGATTGGTAATAACAGAGTTAGGTCAGATGTTTGTGCATGCCAGAGTGGACTGCATCAGTCCTTGGACTGCAGTGAGCACACAGCTCACCAGAAACATTGGTGGATAAACAAAGCATCCAACTACCACCCTTTCTGTAAGTGCAGAGATCTGAAAACCTAATAGCCAAAAGGAATGCTAAATAATTTACTCAATCATTTGCAGTTCCAGTTGTGGAAGAAGCTGATGGATATCCTGACAATCTCTGCTCTTATCATTATTCTAATCATACCAGTCTATGTATGTGAGCCACACATACTCTGCACAGCATATGTGATTTCTTCTTGGCTAGTCTGGATTAGGATGAGGGTCTTTATGAGGCATAACTGTGATGCAGCATTGCTCCTGCAGTCTCCCAGTCTAGAGCAGTTTCCTGCCCATGCTGCTCATGGCACTGCAGCATTCCTGACTGCCAAGTCTGGCAGCACCTTCTACTGTGCTCCATCCTGGTAGGACACACTCAACAGCTCCATTTTCCCTGAAAAATATAACAGACATATTAGACTTTTGAATTATTATTTTGAAGTTGCTATGGTGAAATTTATGGAGCTACTAGTGTTTCTAACCTGACTGACAGGGATTTAGGATACACATGGAAATGCAACGAGGGCAGACTAAAAAGCGGATGACATCCTTAGATGCCCATTCCGCAGGAGACCATGTGGTATGGTAGAAAATGCACAGTGTCCTTGCAGTGTCCAGGGTGAGGGAACTTTAAAATCCACAGACTTCAGGCACAGCATCCCAAAATAGAAATCAGATACCTCTTCAGCTGGGGTATTCTAATGTGTTTGTGACACAAACACTGAGGCTGACCAGTTAACTGTCACTCAGGGTTACTCTTTTGTAGATCAAAAAGGTTGGCAGTAAAGAAGAAACATTTTAACTCAGCCTCATGATCTTTGCAGTTAATAGGGAAAAAGTCTAGCTAGCAAAGCAGTCACAAGGATGATAAAATGAATGAGTGATAAATGGAAACAACAGTGGTACAACATTGGGAATGGAAAAATACCAAACATTTCAGAAGTGCTGGAAAGTTTCCTGTGTGCTCCTTTAAACATATATATTGTCTAGATCTAAAATCTTTTTGTGCCTGAGAATGACTGCATTGCTTTTTATGAGAGGCAGCACTGAAAATCACACTCCAATTCTCAATGGAAAAACGAAAGGTTTTAATATTTCCCATTAACAGCATCTACCCAAGACAACAACAAAAGAGGGTTTGTTCATCTGAAACCTCCCAATGGAGTGTGAATTGCATTTAGTTATGGAAAAGCTAAATAAACCACACATAAAATATAAATAAATACAAATCAAGTTCTTAATCAGGGAGTTGATACAGCAGTTTCCATCCCTTGCAATCAGCTCTGCAATTGCCTCACCTGGAGCTGAAATGTCATCTCTCCAGAGAGAAGTAGGACTGCTGTCTTTTCAAAAGGTGATAATGCATTTGAAAGAATATGATTCAGAAAGACATGGTAGATTTTTTTAGTTTTCTTGCATGGCATGTTAGAGAAATTTTAGTGAGATAACTTTGTCCCTTATAACTGCCCTTGAACCTAAGAAAGAAGTGAAAAGTGATTTGAGAGCCAGCTACAAATGTTCTTTATTATAACTAGAACAATGTCCTGTTCTGCTGGCAAATGCTAAACTACCACCTGTCACCCTAACCCTGATGACAGAGTGTAAGTTGTGATTTGCCACAGAAAATTTGCAGTTCTACCCACTATGAAAGAAGGAGCTCCTTGGGAGGGACATTCAGTCATGGCCTCAGTGTCAAGAATGTAATCTATTTTATGGCATCTCCCAAAAGGGAATTGAGTTCTGCTTATCTCACTTACATGAAAGTGACTATTGGAAGAAGCAAGGGTCTCCTGAATCTTTTTCTTCTGTCATCATCTATTATGATGCTAATTTCATAAAGTATTTTTTAGGACTGGGACTGCTCATTGTAAACAGAGTACTTCATCATCCTCACACATCTTGCAGGTTGCCTGCTTTGAGAGGGCAACACAGTCACTTAAATTGTCAAAATGTTTTACTGGAGGAGATACACTTCCACCAACCAAACATCCTATCAATCCCTATTATTCATCAAGTGTATTTATTGATGTATGCTGTTAGGATATGGCATTCATCTCTTTGTAAATGGAAATTCTATCATATTTTCCATTATGTGTGATGCATAGTTCTACGGTCTGAGCGAAATCCACTACTTGAATAGGTACTTATTTTAGTTTCACTGCTGTCATCAGTGTCCTACATATGACTAATGTCACGCTGATCAGGAAGGACAGAGTTCTCAAAGAAGGGAGTGGAGACATCTTCCCCAGCAACTCTGGCAAAAAACAAGGAAGTGCAGCAGAGGAGAAGCTCTAACATAAAGCAGGAATTCAAGTCTTTCCCCGATTGCACTGCCCAGAGGAAATACCAAGTCCCCGTGCATAGGGCATCAGTCATTTTATCCTGGAAGAGTAAATAGATTGCATACCAGGACTCTGCTTCTGACAGCTCCTCAGTGCAGGTAAAATCAGTAATTTCTCTGATATCAGATTCACTAAGATGGAAACGTGTGTGTTTTTGAGATGCACAGCCAATTAGGGTAACGTTCAAATAATTCAGTAACTTTAAACTGTTTGACTAAATATAAATAACATTGCCGATGTCAAATACAGCTCACTAAATATTAAACACTGAGGTCAGCAAGCATGAAAATTCAATTTGCACAAACTATAAGACTCTCTCTTGTCAAGCTTTTGCTTAAGATTTAGTTTACCTGATGCTTGCTCCAAAAGGAATGTACAAATTATGTACTGCCGGATTACATAGGCACTTATACTCCCTTCTAATTTCATATAGAAGGAGTGTCTATGTCTCTAGAAGAACACATACATGAATTTCCATGCATGTCTGCACACATGCAAAGGTATAACTTCAAATGCTAAAAAAAAAGAGACAAATTTAAACAAAATAAAAAACCAACCAACTCATTTCCCCAGTGAGTCAAACTGCTTTTGGTGTATATCTGTCCATATTATACATATGTAAAATAGAGACTAAATAATTATAGAATCCTAGAATCTTAGAGTGGTTTGGAAGGGACCTTAAAGCTCATTCAGTTCCAACCCCCATGCCATGGGTAGGGACACCTTCTACTAGATATGATTGCTCAAAGCCCCGTCCAACCTGGCTTTGAGCAAGCTTAAGATAGGCCTAGCTACTTGCAGGAGTCCAGGTAGTAAAGAAATTGGATATTTCAGTCATTATTTAACAATACCTGGGTATGGATTCTGTCTCTTCATGAGAAATTCAGTGGAGCTAATATATTTTGTTACAGAAGACTTGCTAAAAACTTCAAGGTAGGAAGTAGTGCCATCTGACCTGCTCCTTAAGTGTCCGGGGTAGTGGCAGTGATGATGAGAGCCACAAACATAACCTGAGCAAGCAGGACTCATACAGAAGAGTCAGCTACCATTACACTTACAGCCAGTGTAACATGCAGCAATGACTGTATGAAGCTCCCAGAATTGATCTGTTTTCCTTCTTTGTGCCCCTTGTGACCTTCCATTTTAAGCTAGTTTTTTTGTTCACATTTTTCTATCAGATCACCCGCAGTCAGCAAAGGCAATACTTGTGTATTCAAAGATGAATTACAAAAGTTACATAGCCCCAGGTGAAGCAATGCAGGGAGCTGTGTTTGTTATGGACACGTCTTCTAGATTCTCTGATGTCTAACAAGATGTAAATGCCAAGTTAAACTTTTTCTTACATTGTTGTTTCTTGTAGGTTATTTGATGTCTGGTAGGAGTTGAAACAGCAGCTTATCTCTGCTAATAGCTTCTTTTTACTCTCTCTGACAACCTACTTTCAAAAGGCTTGTAAGAACTCGAGATATTTAAGAGTTTTCCCAGCTGTCAAATTTGCTTTAAGTTGGACAGCAAGATCAAAAGTCATTAAGGGAGGACAGGCAAAGAAATGAATAGGCATATGCATATATACACAAACTACTATGCAGGATAAAATTCATGGCACCTCTGTTGAAACAAAAATGCTTTGGCATGTTTTAGATGACTGTAGGCTTATCAGTCTGAATGTGAAGTAAGGAACAGGAACAGATGAATACAACATAAATAAAGACACTTTTCTCCTACATTTGTAAAGATCAAAGGAGAAAAAAAATGAGTAAAGTGACATAATTGTCATCAGAGAATTTAATGATCATAGAATTGTTTCAGAAGGTAACAAGAAAATGTATGCAGATAAAGTACTAATCTGAATCCAAATCCTTCTCACACTGTCAGGTATCATTTAAAGCTTGCAAAAGTCTCCACCTCCTCTGTGGATCATTTTGTTTACAGACTGGCTACAGAATGGCTCATTTTTCTAGTAAATTCTTATAAGGAAGAGTTATTTGCTGATAGATAAATCACCAAAATGGGTAAGAGAAATGAATTTTTTTCTGATTTTCTCCAAATTTGAGTGTACTCCAATGTTATCAAATTATCCATTAGCAGAACAATGAAGATCATTAGCACATGCATATCTTTTTTTCCTTGTATTATGATGCAGCAACCAAAAAAAAAAGGCACAGGGAAAGAAGAGGCCCTTTCTATAATTGGCCACTATGTTGTACTCATACATTGCATATAATTTTACAAGGTGGGAACAGCTGCTGTCTGGAAGTTGGAACATGATCCAAACCTTTACTTGCCTACAGAGAGGAGGCTATTGCTGATAACTGCTAATTGCAGCTCAGTAAACCCAATGGATAGTCAATCATTCTTCTGCAAGATGGAAAAGTGCATTGTGCATTAATAAAGTAACTTAATTTCACCATTCTGCATTTGCCACACTGCTTGCTTTGATCTCCACTAAATTGGATCATTACCTTGTTAAACTGAAGCCAACTCATTTTCCCAATTGTCTTTTATGAACAGAAAGAAATAATCCTGCTGCCCTGGAGAACTATGAACATGATAGACGTGAAAAATTAAAACCCAGCTTTTCTTAATGCCCTTGTGCCCTGTTTGTGAATGCATGCTGTAATGATTGATTAATGACATGTTAAAGATGGATGACCAGAACAATCAACCCAGCAAATGCCTCTCAAAGACAGAGAAAACTGGGGAGTCATGAATACGCTTTTCTCATCAGACCCTTGCTTTTTCAGAAAGAAGTATGCGCCATGGGATTCTTGTGTGAGGGGGATACGCAAGAATAGGATTATGCCATTATTTGACCAGGGCATGGTATGTGCTAAAACCCCTCCAGAATACCTTGCTTCAGGTAAGATTCTTTTTAGCAGGCGCCTGAAGGAGATATGGCACTTTGCTGAGTATCCCCCTGGTCCTTCATCCTTGCAGGGCTGCAGCGTACACAACCTGAGTTTTGAACAGAAGCAGTATGAAAGGAGAAGCTTTTGTTCTATGAAAATAAATGGACTCTAATAGGATTTTGAGTCAGAAAAGTTTCTAGCTACCATTTAAAACCATGACCCAAGTGATGTGAGAGTGGGTCAGGCAGAGGCAATCTTTTCTAAATTAAGCAGTGAAAAGGAAATCAACTTCCCTACTTCTGCACACAGGGCCTGCACTCTCACCTCTTCAGAACTTGGCTGTATCTGCACTCTGGGGGGAAGCAGGACTTGTTTTACTGTATTTAATCACACCCATGTTGAGCCAGCCATTTAGCAACACCATGCCTCATTTCATGGATGTGTCCTTCTTTTTGTATAATAAACCTCTGCTGGAAAAAGCTGGGCTTGTGTGATTTATTTCAGATTACTGCTGCTTGTTGGACAGCAGCTTGCTGACTGGTGTTCCCCAGAGTCTGAGGCATCTCAGAATCTGTGCCTCCAATGCCTTATTGGCTGGCTGGGAAGCATTAGATGCTCCGCTAAGTATGACAGCAGCTCTCTACAGAGCTGCTGGGGAGAGGCTGGGTGGTTGACAGCACAACCTTCAGCGCTGCCTTCAGAGGCTTTGCAAGCAGTAGGAGAGAGCAGCCCATGTCTTCTGCTCACTGCCTGGAACAGATTAACTCACAAAATTTCTCCAGGCTTGCATTTCACCTACATAGCCACTGCTGGGATCCTAGCATCATCAGGATAATATTCAGAACATAGGAGCATTCCTTGGGGGTACTGGGAGCTCAGTGATTAATCACCACTTGGGGTTGGCTCCTTGAGACAGAGAAGGTACATCTCAGTTACCTGATTTTAGAGGTTTTTTTTTTTTTTGCTCAGAGAACAGAGCTGTTGGTGTACCAGGTCTGTGCCACCCTAGAGAATCCAGGAGGACACTTTGACTCCTATAAGCCTGAAAGGTCTTTAGTGGGCATGAAGGTACCCTTTAGCAGGGTACCCTAGCTAACTTTAACCGTCCACACCTTGCAGCTATTATCTCAGGGTGCAGAAATGTGTGTAGCACAGGGGCTGAGACATGGTATCCAGCAATACTATAGCAGGGCATAGCTGGGACAGAGATTCTGCCTAAGGTGTATAGACAAAACTTTGCTCGGGACAATAAATCTGGACAACTGAGCATTCTGGTTCTAGCTCAAAACACAGATGAAGGCAGGATATCTAGTATACCCTTTATATGCAGCTCCATAGAACCACAGAAGCTTGAGCAAGGACTGGATGCATTGCTTGAGTCTTACACCCCCACAGTCTGATGCCACATCTCTGTCTGAAGGGTTATCAACTCCTGATCCTTGCATCTACCTGCAAGGAATCAGGTATTGGTCAGAGCTGGAGCCAGACTTGCAGAGACATAAGGAGCCTCTAATGTAGCTCTTTTGGGGGAAAAAAAATCTTTCCAAGTGGATTTCCATCCCATGAGGTTAAGTAACAGGTCAGGAGGCAAACAATTCTCAGCAAGTTTTACATTTAGGAATGCCCTGTACCTTTTGCTTTCCCCAAGTCCCTTCCTGAGATGCATAGAGGCATATTCCCTTTGTTATTAATTGTCCACAGGCTATCTGTGTCTGTGACATGACCAAGACAAACTGAGAATAAATCCATGGAGCTAAGCAAATATATAGGCTTCTTGATTCTGACACTTTCTGTCTCCTTTAAGGTTGCTAATGATGTAGCTCACTGGTCCTTGCTGCTGGGACTTTTCCAAGTTTGGGACATCCATTTCTGTTTATGCCTTGCAGTCACTGTGGTAGGATGAAGCCAGAGTCCCCAGTATTGTCCTTGGCAACCCTCTTTACTGGACTCATCTAAGAATGAACAGCAAAGACAGACTTTACTGAGGTATGCTCATGGAACTCAGAATGCAGTCAAAGACACAAAGTGGTACAGATTATTCAAAGCACAGAGTCAGTTGCTTGATTTTGTAGAGAAATTCATCCTGTTGTTGGGCAGAGAGTTTCACTGCCGCTGTTTTGGTTCAGTGCATTCAAAGCATATCCTTCCAAGAGGACTTTAAGTGGATCCTGTGTATTTACTTCAGATTCAATAAAGGTAACTTAAGCAACTATCTTCATTGCATTGTGATATACAAGGTAATAAACAGCTGAAACAATTGATTAAATGCCATAGGAAAGCCATTTATAGAACGCATACTACAAAGCAGCAGAGGTACATCCTATTACCAAACAAACTCTACAAGTGGCTTCTTTTCTAAGCTTTTTCCAAGCACAAGAGGACAGTCAGGTGAAAGAAATGCCCCTCTATGCTCAGAGGGAAGGCTTTGGAAGCTGGATCTGCTGGAAAGTAATCAGAGGGACACCACAGGGCTTTGGTAAGAATGAAAGAGAAAGGAGCTTCCTCCTGGGAGGCTTTTGAGCTTTGTAAAGCTACTTCTGAATCTCATCACAGTGGGACCCTGGCCTAAATGTGCCAGGAAAGACTTCAGGACTGGGGGAGGAGCACAGATTTACCAGCTGGATTGTGACTCTGGATATTCTTCTCTTTGAGGTCAAATTCACAAACATCTAAAAAAAAAATTTGGTTCTCCAGATTTGTACTTAATCTTTTATTCCTGCAATGCCACTGAAACTCCATGAAGAGTTCAGAGAATGTGCAGAGGACAAAGCCCTGCAGCCAAGGGCAGCTTCAGCCAATACAGGGCTCGAGGTATATGGAGATAAGACTTTAAATTAACCATTATGAAAAGTTATTTTGCCTCCACCAGCTTCAAATAACTCATCTAGCTCCCATGCCCTCACCTTCTTTATATATTAGCCCAGTCCAGAGACACTTCAACAACTATGACAACTTGGATTTCATATTTGTAGAAAAAATTAGAACTTCTAAAAGAAATGGCAACAAGAACATGCAGCTCCATGGCTGTTACACTTCCCTTTTCCAAGAGCACATGCCCCGTACTGGTAGCACACAAGGGGATGACTACAACCCCCTGAGACTCATTAATCTCCACCTCTTCATTCTGCCTTAGCTCAGGCAACATGTTCTCCTTCCCTGCGCTAGCAGTTCAACATTGCATAATAATTCCTTTTGCCCATCTCTGTGGATACGAGGAAGCATTGCAGCTTCAGGGGAACAGGGAGCATGTCGGCTGCACAGAGACATGGCTAAGAGACAAAGATATTGAGTTCTGTTTTAATTAGCAATGGAGTGGGTGAACTTGTGGGTGGATAAGAGATAGGGTATAAATGATGGAGAAAGCTGAAAGCAAGCTAGTTTTGACTGTTTCTCAGAGTTTATTCATCTGAAAGGTCAAAGGCTGAAAACAGTTTTGTGCTAGGTTAAAAACTCCAATATTGTTTTACTCTGCCAGTAGTATCTTCTATTTATTAAAATTATTTTTCATCTGCTGAGCATCCTGCCCAAACCCAACATGCATTCTTAAACTGCAGCAGTATTAGCCTGGCAGGCAAAACTGAGAAAAAAAGACTCACTGTAATTTAGGGGAAACAAGAGTAATAATAATAACAGTAACAGTAATTCTCTATACATTATTATTATTATTGTTATTACTACTACTGTTTCTAGTTTGCAAAATTTTATTTTGGAGAGAAAGAGGGATCAAAGCAGGAAACTGAAAAAATCCCCCACCTGGTTTTGGTATTTCCTCCTTTCAGCACCTCCTATTTAGCTGAATGAAAAATAAAAGGAGGGATAGAGACATAAGATTGAAAAGATGGAGGATCTCACACCTCCAGATGTCCATTAAAACACTAATAAAAGTAGTAGGCACATGAAAGCATAGTCCTTTTTTTTGCCAGAGATGCTCCTTAGTGAGTGGAATTTTGCTCTTTTGAGGTTCAGCCTTGGTAAAATATTTAATCAGCAAATAAAATACAGAAGTGAATTACATCTGGTTCTTAAATGATCTTTCTTCAGGTGTGGTCAATCCTTTGGTAGCTCAGGCCAAAATGATCTGCTGTATCAATTTATGAGCCTCCATCCCAGTATTTCTCCAACAGTGAGCAGTGCTGTATAAAGCTAAAAATATACTTCCACCTTGTTTTTGTTTAGGAGCAATTAAGGCCCTAATTCTGCATGCTGCCAACTGATTTCCTATTGCAAGCACCCCTTTGGGAAATCAATAGCTGTTTTGTAGGTTACATTGTTCATTCCTAGCTGTTTGAGTCATATCTTGAGCAAAATTCTCATATGGTATAAATTTATACTAGAGCATGCTAGACAGAGATTGGTCTGTTACACACTGGAGCTATTGACTTCAAGTCAGCACGTCATTCTGGGAAGTGGCGGGGACTTTTTTACTAGTGAATGAAACAGGGCATCCTCGTGGCTGCATTTGCCCAATCTGTCTTCCTAATTAAAATGGAAGAATGAAAGGGTTGAAATATTTGGTGTGGTAAAAGATCTTTTCTTCTTTTATTTGGAGTAGTTTTCTTGTACTTGAGAAAAATCTGGTTTAAACCAATGGGGGTTTGGCTCAAACCCTAACACTTGACCATTTTGGAATTCCTTTCCTCAAAGAGGTATTTTTCTGAAAGAACCAGTGAAAGGCATCATATTTATATTTTTTTTCAATGAAGATAGTCCTTGTGAATTTGCAGCTGTTACCTTAGCTAACTTTGTTGCTTCCTCCACCATCCTGATATTGTGGGTTGCAAATGATAGCAAATGTTATTCAGCAGTGCTTTCCTTAAGGTGCTAAAGCTCAGAGTATTAGACAACTTACTGTATAAGATCCAAAATGTAGAAATATGACTCCCTCTTGTGAGTTATGGTCTGCAAAAATGATTGCTTAATAGCCCAACATTTGTGTACATCAGAACCTTCCCTTCAGGAAGTGCTCTAAAGGAGGTGAGCAATTGCATTGCATTTTGTGATTTAATCAGAATCCTATCCATTATCAGACAAAAAGCCTATTCAATAATGTAATTATTGGGTTATTTTGAAGTAAAAAGAACAGAATGAATCATCTCATGGTCTTAAAGTCCAAAAGGCAGAAAAACGTCACTTTCAGCATCAAGACCAAAACCACAAAGAAGAGAAAATGAGGTTAGCTCTGCAGGATGTTTTCTCGTCGCAGGCTGGTCCTGATGGCAGGCAGCTATGGCAAGTGTAGCATCATTCAGGGAACACCATGTGCCAGTCACATCTTGTCATGGGCAGGTTCAATGCCACTGTCCCTCCAGTGGCTTAAGGCACTTCAGTTCCACTTTGGTCTAAAAGAGTGGACTCAGCTGTCCCTGTGAGACACCATAGTCCAAGGTCACCTCACTGTGATCTTGCAATACTCAAATGTGTTACATTTTCTTAGTCTCTGTGGTCCAATGAATCCTGAATTCTCCTTTACACAATTCAGCTTCATCAGAAGAGAGACCAAGTGTCTGCTTGCCTGCTTACATGCCTACCTGCTTTCATGTTTCCCCAGCCTGGATCAAGCGCTGAATGGAGATGCTGAAAAGTACTAGATCAGAGGAAAAATGCATATTTAATCCAGATGTCCTGCTTCATGAATGAATGCACTGACTCTTGGATTACAGTTTTATCAGAACAGACACATGTCCTATACTTTCAAAAGCACATCGTAACCCAGGATACTTCAGCCCCAGAGAATGTCAGGGTTCAATGTGACTCCTCTCAGCCATCTCCACGTGATGATCTCTGCTCAACCCTACTAGCTCTTTAAGGTCTTTACTCTCTACAGATCCTGTATCAAAACTAGTGAGAGTGAGACATCATCTATGGGGACACTGAAATCCTTTTAGACCCTGGGGACCTTGATGGCAGCTGCTCAGGTGGGCTGTGGGAGGATGTCTATGGCCCTAGACAGATAGACATGGGTAATCTGTAAGAACGCTTGGAAGTGTTGTGTCAGGTGCAGCCCAATGGTGAATTGAATAAGCGGGATTTAGATGAACATAATGAGATGCTTGACAGGTAATTTTTGTTCTGTGTTGTGCTATTTCTGCAGTAGCAACTGTCACTGTGAAAACTACCAAGATTGTTACCATGACATTTGTAATAATTACATCCCACTCTCTGCAGTGAAATGGGGCAGAAATATCGATTGAAATTCCCAGCTTTCATGGGGCTTGGGCCAGTGACAACTCATTTTTAATTTTCAGAGCCTTGGGAGGGAAAAACACATAAATACCTCAAGTCTCCTTTGTCTCAGCCTCAACAACTGAGACCCAGGAGAAAAAAAAAGAAGAAAAAAGGAAAAAGACTTGGCACAGACAGAGCAAAGGAGGATTAGGACTAATTTAACTAGACAGAGAACAACTCATTTGTTAACAGCTGCAACATTATAGCTCACCAGCAGGAAAACATATAGCCCTACTGATTTTCCAGCTCCACATGGAACAAGCTTCCATGATAAGAAAGGTGGAAGCACAAAGGTGCCACTCCAAGCTTTGGCTTTAATCAACCGCCATTAAAACCTGAGATTTTCTCTTCATAATTGCACAGTTTCTGGTTCCCTCCCTCTCTCCTCAAGGTCACATTTGCATATGTGATAACAGAATTGCTCTTCAGACATTCCTTGGCAATGGGTAGGCAATTCTAAGGGTATTACAAATACAGTACAAATATGCCCTTAATAAAATGAGTTCAGATAATGGGATCTGAGGTCTCTTCTCTATGCCTCTTCTTTTCCAGTGTAGTACTCTTCATTTCCAAGATCGCCCATTTGCCTCTCTGTCCTAACAGCCTTAAGTAGAACTAATTGCGTGGGTGAGAAGAGGAGGATTTGTACCTAAATACTTGAGAGACATAGGCTCATAGTATGCCTTTAATGATAGAAGTAATTAACACTGCGTGAGGATAGCCCAGAAGAGAATTTGGCCCTATCGTTCCTTTTAATACCATTAGTGTATGTCCCCAAAGCATTCACAGCACATTCCAGTTTTGGTACAAAACCATTATAGTAGAAACATTAAAGAATTATTCTGGTGTTATGAAAGCACAGCCCACTCAAGATGCCTAGAACTTAAAATACTGCCTTGCACTGGTAGTGCACATCTCTACAGCTGAACCCAGTTTGCCCCACACTCACTGCATTGCAGATTCCTACTGGACACAGGTACCTCTGCTCTCCATGGCCAATGGATATGGTCACTCTTGAGATGGAAAATCTGCTGCCATGCTAGTGAAAGAGCATTGCTGTGCTGCTGGCAGAATGTGAGTCTTCTGCAGGGCTGCAGCACACGTGGCATGGCAGCCTCTTCTGGATGTTTGGTGGATTTAGGGTGATTGGGTGTTTGACATACAGTATCCAAAAAGCAGAGAAGCAGCAGGACCACTCATGTGGTGAGGGCAGGAGGAAAGGAATCATTTGAGGTCAGCCAATGCAGAGACTGGTGTATAGCAAGCGTAAATCTTAGGAATCACACACACACATGCACATGTGCTAGGATTGTGTAAGCATATACTCTATTATACTTGCCACTCGAAGTGACAAGTAATCTTACGTAAGTTTCTTGCTGTCATGCTATAGTTAGGTTTTGAATATGGTTAACGGCTTCAGTTAATACCGAATGTCCTACTATTGTCAGGATCCATTAAAATTGTGATGATGTCTCCTATTGATTATAAACAACAAAACTGCTGAGGTAAAGAATCTTCCTTGCTGTAGGATAGATGGAAAGGAAATCCTGTCAATCTGCCACGGGGGGGGGGGGGGGGGAATATGGATTTTATACATTTATTTTAAACAGCTTGTCAGTAAATTTCATAATTCTAAATATTTAACATAGCCTGGAGACCAGATCAAGTTTTTCCCAAGTTCACAAGGAGAAGGTGGTCCTAAGACAGCAGCTGACAAGAAGTAAATAAAATACAAGTTGTTGATACTGAATGGGAAAAACAGTGAAGAGGTAAATGACTGAAAATGCCACATGGCACTTCATCCATCAGGGCTGTCTTATGCTGTTACAAACAGATGCAACTGAATTATGCATTCATTATTTATTTATTTATTTACAACTGAATAAAACTGGGGTGTTGGTGTCAGTGGAAAGCTATTTAAATGATATACTTAGAAGTGACTTCCAGACTTGGTCTAGGAGACAGAAAGCCACCGTTCACATTTGCTGTGCAGCACTTTACAAAACTGCTTACCTGACAAGATATTACAAATCTCTCTCCTGTAAACACACTCTTGAAGTCAGACAATATTTGGGAATATCTCCCTTTCAGCAAAACTTGCTAGAATGAAACAGCAGGGCAGTGGAGGAGATGAGGAGGCAGAGCTGGCTGGCCAGGGCCAGAGCATTGCCCCTCCCAGGGCTTTCAGAGGAGGGATGCTCTAGCTTCAGATGGGGCTGCCCAGGAAGCTTCAAAGGCAGGCAGGGAGAAGAGCTGCTTCTGTTTTACTCATAGACAAGCTGTTGATTTTGAGAGGAACTCCCATCAGGGAATGCACACACACCTTTAAAAAAATCAGGTCAAATTGTCTTCTTATTTATTACAAGTTAAAATAAAAGGAGATCTGCTTTATTTCAAAGGACTTTGGGTCACCACAGCTAATTTGGGCTAGAAACCTAGAGATGAAAGGCTTCACATGCTACTCCTGACTCCCAGGAGCCTCTCCATCCCCACCCTGCACCCTCTTCTCCTAATACAAGAGTTTTATTAAATCCTTACAGCAACCACTCCACCCAGAAAGTGGAGTGGGAGATAGTTGTAGTGAGAAGGTGCAGGCACAGTTAGGGGATGGAGCAAGACTGCAGACTGTATGGCCTATCCTAAAGACAGATTCTGGTTTTACGATTATATTTAATGCCTGCTTCCTGATGAAGTTAACAGCAGCGCTGTAATGGAAAGGTCTTGTGTAAGAAAAGAACAGGCAGGAATCCTGCTTAATTACATATTCTACAGGCCAGTAAGTGCCTATAAAAAGCAGATGTGTAAATAATTACTTCTTTTTAAGAACATACAGTGAATTATTATAAACTGTATTTACAGCTGTGGACCAGAAAGAATGGTGCTCTCTAATTACCCCATGACAGTGCCCAGAGCATCCAAAATCCCTTTTTGTTGTATTTTTGTTTGTAAATTGCATTTTCTAGTAGCAGGAAGACACTGCACCAGGCACTGCAAACTCATTATTGTCTCTCTCAGGCAGTTAAAAGAACATGGTGCTGAGTCTTATAACAATCCCCAAGGGACTCTCCCACAGCCTGTCATATCCCTTTGCGCATGCACGGTATTTGGTGGGGTTCTCCCAAAGAGGCAGTGCCACCAGGGCTTGAGCTGAGCTGCAAATCAGCACTGATAGGACCTTCTGGTAAGAACTGGCACTTTTCAAATGGGGTGCATGGTGGCAGCTTGTTTCCGAAATTATTACAGCTTACTGTAGTGTGTATTCCTGATGCATGCCTCACTTCCCAGTTCCAGGAAGGAAAGTCTCCATTTCTTTCTGCTTGGTTTCTCTTGCTTCACGTCTGCTTTGAGACTGCACAGGTGGCAAAGAAAGTGTGCGTGACTGCCTCTGAGTCTTCTCTGCATCAGGAATTATGACTTTTGAAACAAGAATCAAAGCAGACAGCAGCCTGTTTAAAGCCAAGGTGGAACTGGGACTCACCTCTGAAGTCACATAAAGATACAATACTTTTTTGTTGCGTGTGAGTTATAAACAAAAATGGAGGATAAAAGACCCTCTGTCTTTGTTTCCAGCTGCTGAAAATCCAGCATGCAGCATCTAGGTGATTCCCACAAGTATCATGGACTTTTTCTCTGCTCTGTTTGCAAAGTAGATCACAGAATGAGTGATGGCAATAGGCTGACATCTTCTGTGTATGCTAGCACTATAGGGTGATGACACAGCTTTCCAGATATTTTAGGATTTTACTGACAGCACGAACTTCAGCCTTAGCACTGCAGGTGCTGGAGGTCAGACTCCTTTCTTCTGCTCCCTGTGCTTAGGACTCAGTGCAACCACAACACAGAAAACACTGTTCAGCACATCTGCATCCAGAGACTGGGGACTCACTTTACTGTCCCAGCAATGGTACTCTGCCTGTTAAATCAAGCACCTTTTGGAGAAGGCATTCACCACTAACAAAGGTAAGGAATGATGCAGAGTCCATCCCCATTCCCACCACTGCTCTGGGCAGTGGTGTTTCACATTGCTGATGACTCCACATGCTCAGACACCAGTTCATGAAAAAGCCTGTGGCTGTGCTCCATGCCTGAGGGTACAGGAAAGGACCATGGCCGTCCTTGTGCTGAGGCAGGGAATCCCAAGAGACCATGGCTGTGGGCAACCCATGCCAACAGTGTGGCCACGGATGAACGATGACAGAATGGGGACAATAAGAAGCACCATTACACACAACCTTGATCTACCACCCATTGCCTCACCAAAGGTTTGAGACAGTCTGAGTGTAACCTGGAGTGAAAACATGGAAAAATCAGACTGGGAAGGAGCGAAGATAAGCATTTGACTTCATTTGAGGCTGATGTAAGAAAGATGTTAATTTAAGCATTTTTTAACTGTGTTTTTTTTCCTCAACACACAAACCACAGATTAAAATTTTGTGTTGACTGACAATGAACTACTTTAAATAAAAATTCCCCCAATCTCAGCTGTTCTGCCCATGACACCCTGTGCAGAGCGAACGATCTCGAGTCCTCATCAACTCCAAAGGACATGACTGCCAGGCTGAGACAGGCACTTCAGTAAATTTAGATGTCAAACTCTAGCAGCTGTGCTAATAGAATGTTTTACCCTTGAGGTTCACATTTTCTTATGCTCTGGTTTTGTCTTGTTTTGTTTTGGGTGTTCTTAGGAATAATGGCAGGGAGAAAACTCCTCCCTCTTATACTTCCTGGTACGTGTCAAGTCCTTGCTTTTGAATATAGAAGCAACTGAGGATTTGTTTTGAACAGTGCATTTTTTCCTCTTATCTCATTCTCAGACTTAACAGATCCTTTTCTAGAAACATCAAATTCACGCAAAAAGCCTGAAAATCAAAGTCTCAAAACTTCTCCAAGTTGTAAACAGCTGAGAGCAGATATTCTAATAGGAAGTTCTGAGTCGCTCTAAGCTGGGATAGCTACTGAATTGAAATTCAGGTTCCTCTGTAGACATTAAAGCTTCCCTGAATCCTGAAGCTTCACTAGTTCAGATTTGGAGATGTTTACAAACATTGAAACTTATCTGAGGCCTTTGGCTCTGGCTCCCATTTTTTACTGGTAACAGAAATGAGGCCAGTGTTTAAATTTTTCAGAGTCTGGTCCTCAACAGTAGCAGTCAAAGCCTGTGATAGCTAATCCACTTTCAAATGTAATTCAGCGGCTTATTCACAGGCAGGACAAACCTAGCAATTCAGTTCACGGTGCATGCACTTGAGTTGTCTGGGAATACAGCTGCTGAAAAAAGATATTTGCCATTAAACCTAGGGTTCACCAGGAGTCATCCTGCAGCTAATAGGGAGCAGACTTCCAGTAATGCAGTCTGTCTGCACTGCCGTTACCTGCCTCTATTTATCATAGCTCTACAGGATGAAAACTCCTGAGTGTGCAGAGCCATTGCAGCCTAAGGGACAAATGAATTCAGATAGGGGTTGGGAGCTTATGTGGCCATGGAAAATTAATTAGTGGCATGGTTTAGCTGTTGTTCTCTTTGGTCAGCAGAAGAAGTAAATGCTCCATCCCTGGCAGTGTTCAAGGCCAGGCTGGACAGAGCCTTGGGCATGGTCTAGAGTGAGGTGCCCCTGCCCATGGCAGGGAGGTTGGAAATAGACAATCTTAAGGTCCTTTCCAACCCAAACCATTCCATGATTCTATGATACAAGCTTCGCAGCACACAACTTCTGCAGTGAACAACAGAAAGGAGCTTTATTCATCTGCAAGAAGGATCTTGCTTGTATAGAATTGGGGGAAGAATTTGCTCTTAAACCAGATGGGCTAATAAGATTCAGTGAGATGTATATGATCTGAGGACCAAGTGTAGCTTATTGAGCTTGAACTTGGAGCTGTTTCTCAGCTGTAGGGACCAATCGATGAACTTTGTACATGGATATGCTGAGGATTCAGAGCTGTTCCTATTTCTGCAGTTTTCCTGTGATGTAACCCCTGGCTGATTGCTTCATCCTGTTGGGTCCTTCACACCCCACTCTTCCTGGCTTTTCTATTTGACCACTCAGAAAAACTTCGGGGCTATGGAATATGGAAAACAGATGACAAAAGAGTTTGTGGGTTTTTTTTACTTATGGCTGTCCTTTTCTTTTTGTGAAATGCTTGATTTTTGCCCATTCTGTCTCATCAGAAATACTGATACTTGACTGAGCTACCTTAGACTTTTTTCCCTTCCAACTTGTTCTGCACAAATACCTTATTATGCTGCCATGAAATGTTATTGCTAATATGAGGACGGGTTAACTGGGAAAGGAATACCAAAGAGCATTCATGATGCCCCCAGATTCTTCTGTTCTCAGGTAAAGGAAAGCTCCTTTGCATGAGCTGGTGGCTGCAAAACAGCTGCAGCATCCTAATACCATGTACTGCTGAAAGCAACCGGAAAAAGGCATTTCTGCCTCAGCAAGAGAAAGATATCTTGCAGTTATGTTTTATTTTGTTCTGGTTTGGGTCAAAATAGTTTTGTGAAAAGGGCCAGGGGCACAGAAATTGGGAAAGGAATTAGGTGTGGGAACATCAGAAAACTTTTCCTTGAATTAACTCAGCATATTTCAATTAAAAAATGTGATAATGAAACCAGATAGGATGATAATTTTGCCAAATATAGGCTGTACTCATAAACCCAAAACTTTCAGTTTGCTTTGACAGAACTTGAGTGTCCACTCTGGCAATTGTGATCTTTAACTCAGGGTTTGGAGTGTGAGAACATTGTTATCTTTTTCCAGACCCAGCAAATGAAATGCAATTTAAATACTGCTAACATTCATTCTGTGACTAAAAACCAATGGAAGTCTTGTTGTTCTACATTATTAGTATTTACAGGAAAAGAGGGACAGAAAGTAACAGCTCTTTACATGTTTCTTTCCCTGATACAATTCTCAGCACTGTAGCCCTATGGCTACACCTCCATAGGCAGACACAAGCTTTGTGTATTTTAATGTTTTACAGTGACTGCTGTTCTGATTTAGCCTTACTCCTCCTCATCTCAGCAATCTTAAACTGTCAAAGATGGACAGTATGGTCTATCAGTACGGAAGCAGATATGCTAGTAAACATTGGGGTTTCAGCGTGAAACTGGTGTTCACACACCAGCCTGCAGGTTGGCAGGAGCTGGAAGTGTTCCCATTACATGTGTAGCTTATAGGTCACATAACAGCTACAACTTCTACTTGATGGTGAAAATTCTCATTATATAAAAGCCATGTAAAATCATCATATCTCACCAGCATTCCAAGGAGACAGATTAAATGAAATGGCTCAGAAAATAAGTGTTTTACACTTTATCCTACCAGTTTTGTTGTATTCTTCCTGTGGCCAGACACCAAAGTAATGCGTGAAAAAAGGATCACAAAGAAAAGGACATAATGCTTTGTGTGACCTCCGAGCTTGATATTTTACAGTGAATTCCTAACCACTTTCTGCCTTCATTTAAACTGGAGCAGTGTGGCTGTCATCCTTATCTTCTGTCTTTTACATGGGGTACGAAGTTGCTACTCTGACTCCTCCCAGGTAGGAAACTTAAACTAAATGGAGTGTAAAAATTAGTGTGATGGATATCTGCAACCTGAAGAATCCTAGCTCTCATCTTTACCACCACAAACAGAAGCCATGGGCTAGCTAGATGCACCAGGAGAAATCAACAATCCATTTGCTGCTTCTAAAGAGCCTCTTGCAATGAAAACACTGGAGTAATGTAACTGCTCCATTATGTTATCCTCCTGACTACCTGCCTAACATTCTCTGTCTGGGAAAAGCAGATTTCCTGAGATCTGGTGAGAGATGACGCATCAGTGACTTCCACCAGCTTCCAATGAGATTCACAGAAAGAAATTACACTCATTTCTAGAGAAAAAATGCAAAGCAAATACATAGATAGCATCATCAATATGGTAAACCAAGGGGTCCACTGGGCATCGTTCCTTAGAAGACTCATCTCTCTGCACTCAACATGATTATCATGCTGTTCTCTGAATTCCTCACTTAGATTTTCCCTAGTTCCAGAGGTCACTGCTGTTTGATGTGTTTTATCTCAGACGTATCTTTGATGTATTTTAGAGGCAAACAGAAGCAGCCAGAAAAGGACTAGGATAGGGCTAACCCAGAGGAACTTGGATATATTTGATAACCACTCAAATTATTTATTTTGGGTTCAAAAAATAAGATTGAGTTCATAGACCTTTCCCCTGTAATTGAAACCAGGATTTTTTTCTTCCAAATAAGATTCAATTTTTCCTTTTGTCATTGAAGAAATATGTTATCCTAGCTAAAAGAGGCTTGCAGACTGACACTAAAATGTGCTTTCTCTGTAAAATATAGACTTTAATTTTCTTTCCCTTTCTATATTAAGTCTTCCTGCTGAAACATTCTCTTTGGATTTTTCCACTCACTCCAGTTAATTTCTTCCTTTTTCCTTCTATTTCCTATTTCCTTTTTATTCCCCTCCCTTCACACACACCAAACAATGTGTAGACTCTTTAATGAGCATGAGCAGACTTTCCACTCAAGGATGCTTGATTGTGTTTGTGGTTATCTGAAAAAGAATTTCTCTTTTCCTCCTAGCAAAATATAGAGGCCACATTTTCATCACTATCATTAAAAACACACTTTTACAAATGACACTTGGAGGGTAAAAAATAGGGTATTGGGTTTTTTTGCTTTGTTCTCAATTAAAATATTTACTTTCTGGCAACCCAAGCATAAATCCATTGAAACAGTTTCAGAATTTAGAGCTCCCCTTTGTTAACTTAGTTAGAGAAAATAAAAGCTAATTTGTAAGTGAAAGAAAATTATAAACTGGTCATACTAGAGAGTAATCTACTTTTAGATCTTGAACTTAGAGATCCATGGGATCCAGCACATGCGAGAAGTCTCTCCACCATCTGCCCTTCCAGATCCATTTGATATCATGCTGGTAGGCAACCCAACCCTTCTCTCTTCCTCATGCTACAGGACAAGGAACTACTAAATAACAACTTATGCACCAAAGAATACAATTCCTGTATGACAACTCCAATCAATATAGGCACAGAGCATCTGTTGTAGCCATCAATTCAGAGCAGGCTGACATCATTTTTTTTGGTAGATGCTTTCTGTTCAAGCCACTGCTACAGGTATGTACCTGTCAGATGGAGTTGAGCAAGAAATCACCCAAACCTCCAGGTAATCCATCTTAACTTGCTTAGATGCACAAGGACACCTAGGCAGGTTAAGATGGATTACCTGAAGGCTTGAAGTGGAAGCATATTAGTTAAACTGCATTAAACTCCTATGAAGATGCTCTTACTCAAAGCACCTTTCCTGCCTTTTGTAATCAGTCTAGATGATATATTAAGAATCATTGCTACTAATTACTTTGAAAATTATGTGACCTGGAAATCAAAGCCAATTCATGTTCTTAGCTGTGAAGATATTCATCTGAATTTAATTAATTTATTTATTTTAAAACTTTAATTTATTTCTATTTCAGCATTGCTTCTTCAAAGCCAAAGCTGCATCTCTGAAGTGTGATGCATTCAAATGATTTCATGGCTCTCCTTCATTTCGGTTACTGGAACAAGAATATGGAGATGAAAGAAGAAAGTAGAGGCAAGAGATGTGTTTAGCAACAGGCAGTCGAATAAGTTACCTGTTGAAAGGTAAAGTGTAAATACTTGAGTGTAACAGACAAAATGTCCACAGAAATTATTGAATTATTTGAAGCCACTTCATTTTTTTAGTTGCAGTAGTTTTATGTCACTGCTTATCTGCCATATGCAAAGAATGGATAACTGGTGCAAGGTGTGGTTGAAAGTGGCTGCTGTACAAATTTCTGCTTGTTCTTATGCTAATGAGTCACAGCTGTGACCAGCATTAAGTCTTACTCATTCCACTCCATGGCTTGAATGTGAGCCCTGTGAATGAACTGTAACACTTCTGGATAATCCACATGTGGGAACTCTTCAGCTCTGCCAGACCATGCAGCCTTGCACTGGAGACAACAGAAAACTCAACCCCAGGCTGAAAGGATATTCTCTCCTGCCCAGAATGGAGATCAAGAAAATGTAAAGCCAGACATCAAAATGAAACCTGTGTTTTATAAGAGCTCCAGCCAAAACGGCAGTAGCTGATGGGCGCCTGGAGACTTTTTGCATTTCCTAGGCACAGCATGCAGTTTACTGAAGGACTCCACAGTGTTGTAGTAAATTGTCATGTATAGTTTGTCAGTGTAGGTAGACTTTACACAGAAAATACTCACTGATGGCCCCTACCATTCTATGAATTATCAGTGGAAGAGAAAACCTAATGGGTGTGAACGGAGTTTTAATAACATTTTAGACAGTCATCTGACAGCATCATCTTCTAGAACATGTCAAGCAAACATTTGCATTAAGGATGAGAGAGAATGACCTTATTACCATCTTGTTTGCCCTCAGCAGCTCAAGAAAGTGCATATCTATATCTTCCCTAATGGTTTTAAAATAGAACTGGACAAATAATGAAAACTTCAGCAATGATTTGCTTGAACATTTAAATGACTTCAGTCCAGCTGTATCCATCCTCTCATCTGTTAGCTCTCTGTAAACACTCTAACAATTGAGTTTTACAGGCAGGAATGTTTGTAGAGACCTAACTTAAAAGTGGCATGCATATTTGCAAATACCCATTTTTAGGTTTGCTCATGCTTGTATCTGTCATGGAAATATTTGCAAATTCATCCAAATAAAGACATGGAGATATACTATGTGACTTTGTCCAGCCAAAAACAATTAACCTGAGGCTCAATGAGAAGAAAGTATTTTAATATCATATAGAAGACTGTGATGAATAAGGATGAATATGATTTGTTCTAAGCATGTTAAATGTACTCTTGAACTGGAGATTGCAAGGAAGAATCACTCAGTGATTGGAGGCTGGCTGTTCATTCGAGTCAAATGTCAGGAGCACTGGGGACATTTGGGTCTGTTTTCAGTTGTTCTATAAGCAGTGAGGCCTGAACACAGGGTAAATTGTTGCTTGTGAATAATTCCTCTAACACTTCTTAAAAATGAATAATTTTAACAGATGTAAAAAGGGTGAAGGAAGAGGAGAAATGACTACTGAATAGAATGAAATAGATTGTCAGTATTAATTTGTACGAGAGATTGAACATGGAAATTAGACAAAATCTCTGATGATGTTAATGTTGTTGCACTGAGAAGCAGAACTGCCTGTAAACCTCCACATTTCATGAGCATGAAGCATCCATCATTCTGATGAAGGAGAGGTATGAAAGTCAATGGCCAAACTCCCTTTCCACTCAGAAGGCTGTGTCAAGCCTGGGCCGTGAGACCAAAAAGGATAAAACTGTGTAGTTTGATTGGCTTACTTTTGTGAAATGATCAAGGAACTCAAGTGAAAGCAGGACAGAAATACAAGGAAAAAGGATATTCTATACTGTACAGCAGGACAAGAAAAAAAATGAGAGAATATAGTAATATTTCAATATGAAATGGATATAGGGATGGGAATAGGGATGAAAAGGATTCATGAAAAAATACTATGGAATAATCTGCTAAACACAACAGAATTAGGAAATTTGTTGTCTTGTAATTGCCAGAAAGGGGGAGAAGTTCAAAGTGAAGTGACTGTCTTTCCCCTTTTCTTAATTTCTTTTTGTCAGCATTTACTAGTTGTCTTGTAGGAAACTGATGACACAGCTGAAGGTATCTCCTCTCTGGTCCCCTGCTTGTAAATCCATTATTTAAATACTGCCATGGCGCTAAAAGAATAGCAGTATTCAATTGAATGACTTGTTTAGCCAACAAATCAATAATTAAGGTAATCTTTTTACCCAGACAGTCAATGTCAAAGACGCTTAAATATTTCTTCTCTTTTTGGCAGAATATATTTCTGTTAGAAAATTCAGTTTTAATGAAATTCTACATTTGTATGCACTTGTGTGAATTTTTATTAGATTTTCCTGAGGAAAAATATAGAACTTAAGCATTTTGACAGTGTCAAAATATTTAATTTTGATTTTATGAGAGCATTTTAACTTTGGGAGGTTTGAAATGACATTTCATTTTGCAAATATTGTATATTATAAATCAGGAGATAATTATAACACTAAAATTATATAAAAATCCAAATGACAGTTTGATTTTTTATTGCAATAGAATATTTTGATAGCCTCATAGCAATATTTTTCCCAATTTTGAGAGAATTTCTGAAGTTCTCTTTTCCCTGAAAATTCACCCAGCATGTGGCCCTTTGCTCATTATGCACAATGTTATGTTTTCCTTCCTAGCTAGAGGCTTCAATAATTTCCAGAGGTTTTGATATCATATATTATTTATATTAATTTTCTTCATTTTTATAAACCTTCAGCGCATTTCCCCCCCACAAAACAATTCTGAGGTAGCAGTCTTTTTCATGCCAAATATCTGCTGAGATTGTGTAATGCTCTTCAGAGATTCCCAACTTATTTCATCCACATGATACAGACCAGGTGCAAAACAAGCCAGGATAACATGAAGTCTGCTCTAAGCACAAAGCATCCATGTCAAAGGACAACAGCACCAGCTTCTGCCCCAGCCCTTGAGCTTTGAAAAGCTGGAAATGTTTTAGTGATTCCTAGAAGGATACCAAAATTTGATTTCAGATCTGCTAAGGTTTAGTTATGAATATCCTTATTCAGAGGAAGCAACTGTGGAGTCACTGGGATCCATGAGACTTCTTTTCCCATCCTTTTGTTGTTAAGATTTCTCCACTGATACATTACCAGACAGGACCAGCCCATGGGTCTCTGCAGAATGTGCTCTTTCACAGCAATCAGTCTCTGCAGCATGTTCAGTTTCAAACTCAACTTCCTTGGACCAGACACATCTTCTTTATTGCATGGATTTCTGTTTAAAATGAAGAACTTATACCAAGAAGGAAGTACTTAGCATATGCCATGGGGTTGTTAAATCAATGGTATGGTTTTGCTCTACAGGGTGGGAGTCACTGCTCTGAATGTACTACTGCACTAGACAAAAATCACAGCTTGAGTATTTGCTCCTGTATTTATTATTAAATAAATCTTCATGTTGTGGCAAAGCAGAGCATGCCAGTCAGTGAAATTCCTTATTTTACATTTGACAAAAGCACAGGAATAAAAGCAAATGAAGCCAGAATTACCTTATTTTAAAGTTCAAATTAATTTTGCAAATAATTTGGGGTCTTCGTTTACTCAGTACTGGTTTGATGAGTATAAATGTTGGGGTGTTATACATGCATTTTGACTAGAACTTGGAAAAGAATGAACAATAGCACTTTCCTTGTAACCCGGTCAGAATTTTAAAGCTTTTAAACATTAGTGCAATGTCCATTCCAGATAGCCATGGCAACGTCTCAATCTGAATGCTGATCCTCAGCAGTGTACCTGGGAATATCCTGACTGCAGGAAGCAGGGATGAATTAAGGATGAACATAATGGATGCTTTGCAGTTCTTTCTGTCTGCCTTATTTACTTTTAAATAACCTGACTGTCTCCAGGGCCAAAATTTTAGACAAACCTATTGATGGTTACAAAAAACCTCTGGAGTTCAAACTGTGTGGAAGCATATGTACGTCTGTATGTGAATAGACGTCAGAACATACAGAATTCACCAGATTCAGCAATCCCTAGTACTAACCATGTCTAATTGGAAACATTTCATTCATCTTTGATCTTAATAGCTTTTCAAAAGTGGCAGCCTAAATACTTCTGTCAGAGCATGGGCTTTAGAGTCCAGGATTGAGTAGGATAAATCTATGTCTCAGCAGCCTTTGATTTTTAATATCTCTGACTTAACAGCAGCACCCCTATCCACCCACTTCCTTGTTCTGCTCTAGCCCCAGTGTCCCTCTTGAATCCCAGAAACTTAAGGAGAATGGTAGCTGCAAAGAAGAGGGGATGGAGAATGTGTATTTTTAATTAAGAAAAAAAATGTTTCATAGACATTTAAAATCTCTGTGAAAGAAAAAAAAAAAGAAGGAAAATTAACTCCCAGAGCTATAATTCTAGAACCAGCATAGTCAGGGAAATGGAAAACCTCAAACGATAAAATATTCTCTTCCCATTTTCTTCCTCCTAATAATAGTCAAAAGCGCTCAAGCCTCTAGGGATGTCCATCTGTAAAAAGAATTATGCGGCCTCCCTGTGGAAACTTATTATTTTGAGAATTTGGATTGAACCGCTCATCTGTTTTCTTAGATGCTATTACAAGTAACTCAGCTGGATTCATCACTGTGTTGGAACTGATGGGATGTGCCTGATTGCAACAACTTCCATGTGCATTTGGAAGCTTAGGTTCAGTTTACCCACCCATAGAGAGTTTCTTTTTTTTCCTGCAAGTTACTTCAATAATAATTTGAAAAACAAGCACAAAACAGCAACAACAACCATCATATCCTTCTGAAATGAGGCATTTGATCAGAGTGCCTCGCATGTTAAGACGATCTCCCAGAACAAAAGGCATGAAAGAAATCTTTATGAAATGGAATACTTGTTTTCCAAATATGCCAAAGGGAGGGGAAGTCTTATCCCCCAGCTACTAGCAAGGGCATTCTTACTTCTAAGGTAATCCTAGTTGTTCTAGGAGCTTCTCTTTACACCACAATATTTTATGTTCAGAAAGCTTGGTTAAGTGGCTAACCCATGTCTCGGTAAATTTGGGTTCTACCCTAAGCTTATTACAGAGATTCATCACTTAGGTTCTGACATTTCAATTCCATCAGCACTAGTAGACTCTTGTTTCCTTGCAGCCAAACATCCACCTATTTCTGAGCAGCTCATATTCTGCATATTGAAATTGTCTACTTCAATGGTGTTTACTCTCCCCACAGATGTCTAGATGCCGTCCTAGCTTGTCCTCTTCCTCCTTGTTTCATGGAGGATAGTATACTTACACTGTTTATTTATCATATTATCTTCTCAATAGTTGTTGCCACTTCTGATGGGCACTGTGACAGTTGTAATTTCAAATTATTATGCTGATGTTCAAAATGGAAAACCATTTTTGTGAATTTCTTGAGAGAAAACAGTATCAGAATTTGTAGCTGATGGCAAAAAAATTGTCCTCTGAGAAATGGGAAAAGTAAAATCTTTCTCCAGGATAAGGAGACTGAGTTTTTTACTGAATTTGGTATTATTTTATCCAGGCAGTGGAGTGATGAATGAGGAATGCGTTGCTCCAATCCCTTTCATTTCAAACTTCTTACTTAGTACTTTTGGAAGGAATAAAGACTGGTGCTCTGCAAGGATGTTTATTGTAGCACCTACTAATATTCAGTCTTTACTACCTAAAAGGGACAGCTGGGAGCCTGCAGCACGGGAGTAAAAATGCATTTCGTGAAACACACATAGGTGCCTTAAACCAGGCTAAAAAGAGAAGTTGCTGACAGCAATAGAAAATATAATATAATTCAGTTTAATATACCACCTTTCAAATTCTAGGTATCCCAAAGAGCTTTACAAAGTAATAACTTAGGAAAAGGTAACAGTGGCATAGCAACTCCATAAATAAATACTGTGGCTATTATCCAGTTTAGCAATAACTCATGTTATTTAGATATTAAGGGCTAGATTTAGCCTAGTTTTCCACCAGCCAACATCCAAACCTGAGGTCTCTCAGGAAGAATTTGAAGCCACAAAAGACAGATCCACTGAATAAAGAAACCACATTTTCCAGAACAATATGATCCAGAAAGCTACTGGAGTCTGAACGAATGAGTGGTCTCCGGTTTTCATATCTGAACCAACCTGTGGTCTTGAGAAACAAATGAGATCTCTGAGGATATTTGGAACTGAAAGATTATGTGTGCCTATGAGCAGACAGCACCCGTGGAAGCAGTTACCTTACTGGTCCTTAATGGAACCCTTATTTCAAGAGGTAATGGAGGCACTCTGTTAGCTTTCATCTCCATGAATAATAATTCTAAATTTAGTCTTGACTGTGTGAAGGCTTGTGGCGTTAATAGATTGCTTGTCAAATCACTTGTGGAAATGAAAGGCAGATAGGAGGGAGTGAGGACTAAACTTGCTATGTGCCTTCCGCATGGGCCATGATAGAGCCTTCATGAAGAGCCTATGCCTCTCTGTCATGGCACATAAAGATGAGTCTCACTTTCCTGCATTGGAACAAGAAAATCAAATAATGCTGTGCTGGTTCTGGGCAGGAAGAGATGTGTATGATTCTGTATTCATTATGTCCAAGCCATTCATGGCTCACCTGTCTGTGATCAGAGGTGAAGCCTTTGGCCTGTCTGAGTGTATCAATCTATTCTGAATAATGCCACAAAGCAGAGAGGACTTCATTGAGAGCCAGACGTTGTATCAGTCCTGCTTTTCTCCTTTGAGCTGTGCTTGACTGTAAATCAAGTTTGTGTCATCATCCACACGACATCAATTTACTTCCTGCAGAGCGTAAATTCTCTTCCCTGGAGAGGGATGGCTGTAGAATTTGCTCTGAGAACAAGAGCCATCTGCAAGCTGTCCTTCCTCCTTCTTCCCTGTGAGTTCAGGCATTTGTACACTCTTCCTGGTCTGCTCACAGGCTGAGGGAGCTACCTCCTCCAGTTCTCCAAGGATGACCCACTAATTTGGTGGCAGATAGTCAAATACAACACTGCCAAGCATGCAGAAAAGCAAGACTCCATAAGTTTATCTCCTCTGTCAGTTTAGCTTCCTCTGTTTTTCAAATCCCCTCCATAATCCCAAGATCTCCAGCAAGCTAGGAGCATCACAGAAGGTGTGTTTGTCCCCTTAATTTATGTAAAACAGAATTGTTGCTTTTCTGCAGCATGTTAAGAGAGCTAAGATGCAAGAGGTTAGAAATGAACTGAGGAATCCCCTGCCTTTTCCAGTCTGCTGTACTAGGAAGCTGGAATCTGCTATCCAGCACACCTACAATATCTCACATTCCCACACAGATTAATTTTAAGTTGGTCGGCTCGTTGCTTTTACAACTTGTGTGCAGGTGTAAAACTTATCTACAGTGTTTAAATTTAAACAGTCTGTATTGCCAGTTTCTGCAATGGTGCGGGTAAGTACAAAGGACTGTCAACAAATAGGCATGTTACTTTAATTTCCAGTCCAAACACAGCATCCTTCCTGATTTCCTCCTCTTAACCCTTAAATACTCTTTTCTTTTTCAAATGGCAGGCTGCCAGTACTGTGTGGGGACTTGATTTCTATTTCAGACTGCAAAAGGGAATTCCTGAGATGCTGGAGAGGATGATGAATAAAAATCCTACAGGTGTAGGATGGCTTCTACAGGTGTAGGATGGCTTATACTGAGTTGGCTGCAGGATGATTCCATCTCATGACAAATTTGGAGGTTTTGTTTAGCTCTAAGGTAAATATCAAAACTGTCCCATAGCTGCAGTGGGACACTAAATTGTGCTAGGCTTAAAAGCAGAGCGTGGCTGTGCCTGTGTGTCCTGGATACTGGACATACCAAGAAGTACTTCAGTTTTTACTAGATTACACATGAGGGCTGTGCTATTTGGAGGTTTTCATTCATTTCACTTTTTATTCCTGTCTGAGTTGAAATCAGTTTAAATCCTCAAAGAAGCATGTATCACAGCACATGGAAAACAGTTCCTTGTCTCTTGTGCCCTGCCCTGCACTAACTCTCCCAGACTTTGACACAGGCAACTAAAAAGGAAAGCAGGACCTGCTAGTCTGTCCCATCATGATGGGGTAGGACTTCAATGGTGCAAAAAGAAACAATTTCTTCTTAGTTTA
This sequence comes from Melopsittacus undulatus, assembly GCF_012275295.1. Classification (NCBI taxonomy): domain Eukaryota; kingdom Metazoa; phylum Chordata; class Aves; order Psittaciformes; family Psittaculidae; genus Melopsittacus; species Melopsittacus undulatus. The sequence continues at coordinate 18,292,793 of NC_047536.1, read as the reverse complement.
TTCAGCTGCAAGGCAGACTGCAACTTCTGTTTCATGGCAGAATCATCTGTGAGCTGCCTGAAACACAAATCCCAGCTCTGCCTCTGTCTGTGTCTTCTCTTGGGACCAGGAATTCCTGCCAAACCATGAGGGAAGGTTTCCTGTCTCTAAGTGTTGCAAGATAAGGAGCATTCAGGTCTATTCCTGCTGTAATCATAACAGCTTACTGCAGCAACATCTAACTTAGTTTTCAACTAACTGGTCTGGGATTTAGTAGGAGAGAGCAATTAAGGCAGGATGGAGTTTGGCAGAGTAAATCATTCCTCTCTACTGCTGTGACCTGATGTTACCCCTACCCAAGGTATTAAAAACCCAGCAACCCCTAGGACTCCTCCAGGCCCTTGCAGACACCTGCAGTACATCTGTTGCTTAAATTTAGGAATGCCTACAATAAAAAGAACTCTGGTTCCCAAACAGAATCAATACAGACAAATGCAGCATCCTTCCAGCTTGCTGTGCACAAAGGAGGGCAATGGACTTTGTTTCCTGAGCAAGTTGTCCATCATCTCTCCTTCCCCAACCCTGCTGCCATGCCTGCTACTGCCAGTGATCATTAACCATGAAAATAGCACCCATTTGTCTCCTTTTCCATAGTGCCCAAAGTGTATTTGGACTCTGGCCAACAGGAGTAGTAATTCAATGGACATGCAGCACTGCTCTGAGTGTGTATTCACGAGTGCACATTAATGCAATTACAAGCCCAAATGAAGCTCTTTTTCCCTTCATTAAGAGCTTCAGCCCTGCAATCCTAGATCAGCAATCCAGTAAATTTGGAGTAAGGGGCTTCTGTCATAGGAAGATGTAGCTTTCTTTTATTATTCTGTTTTTTTCATACGTGTGTGTGATGTTAAATGGCTTTAAACAGTCATTTAGCCACCCACAGAGGGAAACTGGGTTTACAAATTTTCTCACTGCATAGTTTTGCTATGTGTGTTCCCCAGAATATTGCCATTTTGTTTGTTTTCCTGCTTAAAGAAATGGATGGATCCAATTTGCACCCCCAACAAAACTGAACAGAAGTTAATTCCCCCTCTGCCCCCTTGCTTTTACTGTCTGGTTTGGTGGAGATAAAAAAAATAATTAAAAAATCAGTAACAGCCAGAAGGTACAATGTAGTGAAGACAAATGCCAGAGGAGCCGTTTTATTGGAAGAGCAAACCTGGAAAGGAGGATACATTTCTTGTGAGTAAAGTAAAGCAAATAAGAATGAGAAGAGCAATGAAAGGCTTACGCAACATGACCCTAAGGAAAGACTGGATGAGCTGGGCATTTTAGCCTGAAGAAGAAAAGATAGAGAGGCATACCATAGCAGCAGCTCCCTCACAATACCCACAGAAGACACAGCTGGAAATGATGGGCTTACACTATAGCAAGGTGAATGTAAGACAGAAATAAGGGACTGCAGAAGTGAAGATAGCAATGACAGAAACCTGGGAATCACCCCAAAGAAGGCAACGAGGCCTCCTGCAGCCACCCTGGACACAAATTCACACAGTTGCCAGGCATAAGAGCGATCTCATGTTGTGGTGGGGGAAGCTCCTAACATCATCCTCCTGCTTTGGTAGGAATCTCTTATTGATATGATTTAGGTTTTGTCTCCTTAGGGGAAGGAAGCACCTGGGAGGCTGTTAGTGCTCTCTACATGCAGCTTTGCTTTCCTTCACAGATGCCTTCCCATGCAACTCTTTCTTTCTCTGCTTGTGCCCTGATACTCTGTCTCTGCCATTCATCATTCAGAGTTAAAAATTCAGGGGTTGGTTTTGATTATCTTATTACCATGGTGACCAGGATGATTTTCATGCCCATCTGCACATGGCAAGATGCTGTGAACCTATACTTCAGTGAAAACCAGAAGAATTGTTGTCTGGCATTTTCTCATATCTTAATGCCACCTCTAAGCAGGAGCTGGTGCTGCTGCACAATGCAGTTATCTATTAAACACCAGGTTTTTAGGGAGCACCAGAGAGCCAGAGTGTGCATGGATATCTTTTATTTACCAGATAGAGAGCACGATTTCAGTTTGAACTAATGCTCCTTAAAAGCCCAAATGGTGTCAAACCCAGAGAATAAAAACACATTTGTAGTCAGGGTTCTGCAAAGGAGAATAGGTTGTCATGTAAGCCAAACAGGGCTAAGGCTGAGAGTTCTGTTTAAGTACAGCAGGAATCAGAAAAGATAGCTAAGGAAGGGATGACAGAAATATTAAAGAAACAGCAATCACGATTGGCCTGAGATCAGGGAAATGGGAAAGACTCTGGAAACAGCCTCCAAGCAGAGCTTTGGGAAAAGGCTTTAAGACCTGGCTATCTCCATTTCAGTATTGTTAATGGAATCGCCTATGTCCAAATGAAAGACTAATTTAATTCTTACTTAAAAATATGCCTTGAGTAATTTCTGTGCATTTAAGTCTTAATTAATCTTCCTTTACTCTTTTTGTCACTTCCTTTGAAAGGAAGATGAGTTTAATTAAAGGAACTGTCAACTTTGTTTTAGTCTTAAGAAATCTTTGTGGTAACTTTGAAAGGTTTGGTCATTATTGCAGTCTAAGATCTAGTAGATTAAATGTTCCTGTATCTTAAGGACATGTCAGTCCACCAATTGGAATATTTTCATTGTGCTTAATGACAACATTTGGACTGACTTCAAGCCTTTGTTATGATAAGAAATACTAAGATTTTAATTATAGCTGCATTCAGGAAAGATCTTTAATTTAACACATGCTACTTTTTTTAGTCTTCCAGAACAAGCCATAGAGTATAATCACTTACTTAGATGGTTTCAACTTCAATAACATAAGCTCCTTCTGCAAAGAACCATGATAGCTATGCTTGAGCTCATGTGGAGAGGGGCAGCCATAGGAGCATCCTCCTTTTCTGGTGTAACAGCACTGAGATTTATGCTGCTTATGCCATAGGCAAACTGATCCGACTAACCTTCTGTGGGAATGATTTAGCAGGTGAGAGCAGCTGCAGGTATGCAATAATCCATCCCCAAACACGGGGGAGTGCAGCCTCGCGAGGAAGTGTAACGCTGACCTGCATCTGCCACTACAGTTTTGATGCTGTGGGATTTGCTGAGGTCTTCCATGACCCTCACATCAGAAAACTGTTGGATTTATGTATAGTTTTGAAACTGTGGTTTCACCAGGGTATTCTGGAAAGCTGCTGGCTCTGCTGCAGTGTCTGTAGTCTCATAGTGCCATGCAGAACTGAAAGGGCAAAAGTGCATTACTGGTGGGGATATATATACATATATATATACACTCTCATGGCCAAGTATGTTCCACCTGAGTAAGATGCTTCAAGGGAGGCAGCTGGAAAAACAAAACCCCTTTTTACAGCAGCATCTTGTTCTGCCCAGCTGCAAGGGAGAATCTCACCAGGAGAGAGAAACCAGGCAGGAGGTCATGGGGTTTGATGGTACTGACTATTTGATTGGGGAACTGCTTCCACCAATTGTCTTCAATGCCTGGAAAGTGCCCATACTTGTAGTCTCAGGTTCCTCGTGCCCCACTCGCAAAGAAAATGGGTCTCTGCAGGGCTCCCCCTTCATTTCTTGTGGACTTGTTTCTGCCTCCATCAGCTGGAAACATTTGTCATAACCAGCTTTAGACAAGCAAATTCCAGTCCATTCTTGTTTACTTTTGATTGCTTTGTCCTTAATGTAGCATACAAGGATTTTATGTGCTTTGGTTTCATCAATGTAATTCTTTTGTTGCTATGGCAATCAGCTTCAATTTTCTTTCGTTCTGGCAATTGTATTTTTATAGTCTCCTGCTCTCAAAGAGATAAGCTGCCTTGTATATCACACAGACACTAAGTATTGCCTCTGTACAGACACAGCCAACCTTTGCTTTAAGACTTCGCTGCTGTTACTTGCAACAGTAGTTTACTGCCGTTGATGTAATTTTTATTCCTTTCTGAGGGCACCATTTCAAATAAACGTTTGCTCAAATTTACTCATCTGTGCTACTGCTGAGTAAATGCAGCAGTGTAAGAGGTGCGCTCCTGTTGGCACTTGGTGGCTGTGAAGAGTGCATATTCAAGTCCTGGGCTTGACAACAGAGATGAGCACAGTGGTTGCAGGAGAGCAAGAATCACTTCAAATTAGAGCAGCCTTTCATTTGCTATGCCAAGAATAGCAGCAGAAAAAAATTAGATGTTGAAGAATTTAACATTCAAATTCCTCAAATTTACTAATGCATCTGAAAGCTGAATTTTCAAAATATCGTAGGAAAAGATTTATGGGCACTCCATCACCTTGGAGTGATTTATGGACACTTCATCACACAAAGAAACACTGCAGTGGAGATTCAAGGCTATACCTTGTGATGGATAGCAGGGTGTGATGCCAGGAGGGCTGCTGGGCAAATCTTGTCATGGGAGGAAGCTAGCCCTCAGGCTAGATATGCTCAGCAGCACTGGATGGTCCCAGCTTCCTCCAAATCATTAGAGGGGATAATCTGCTCTCATTAACTCTAGATAGCTGAGAAAGCATTCATCTTGAAAAATTATTTGAAGTTTCTACAATTCATAACAGATTTTATTCAGTAGTTGTCAAAACCAAGGAAAAGATATAGAAAGAGTAACAAGGTCTCCAAAGAAGAAATACCGGTAACTATAACAGGCCCAGAATGTCACACTATTGTGGAATATTCTAAGAGGCTTTGTTCAGAATCAAGTTTTCTCTGTATAAACACGTGTACCAAGACACTCTTCTTATCCCAGGGAGAAAGTGGGAGAATCCAAGCACAGAGAGGTTAAAAAGCATGCCACGGTCAAACAGGGAAAATGTTTCAGAGACAGGAATTAAATTGAGGTCTCCCAAGTCCCAAATGTCCTGAGTCAAATATGCAAGTGGCTAATCAGCACAATTTTGCAACCTGCTGATGCATTTGAAAATCTGTGCCTATTTTTTCTCCCCTTAGAAAGCTTGTGCCATTCATTGTTAAGCACTGGAAATGCTCCATACTAAAGTTATCAAGTCTGTCATCTCTTCAGCATGGTAAAACCAGCCTCCTCACTATCCTCTTTATCAGGCAGCGGGTGGAATAGGAGACAAAATTAACAAGGAGTCCTTCTGCCAATATGCTGAACTACGTATTACATTTGTTAGGCCATATGGCTTTCTGATCATCCCTAATGAGCATTAGGCAGCTCTTAAAATTGGGTAGCATATTAAGGATCAGAATATGAGAAGTCACACCCACTTGTCTGCAGCTTCCCTGTGGCACACTAAGGCTCTTCCTCACTGACAGCAACGATTTCCACACACACACAATCCACTGAAAATTTCATGGCATGGCAAAGTGGACATAGGAATCAACACTGGCTGCATTGGTCCCATTCCCAGCACTTTAGAGTGCTTATTATTTGATAAACCATAGTCATATTATGTTAAAAAATGGTTATCTATTAGAATGAGATCCATTGTAGATGATGTAGAAGCATTTTTTTGTTCCCTACAAAAACTCTTGCGACCCAAATGCTGGGAATAAATCATGCAGTCCCTGGGAAGGTGATTTGCCTCAAACAGTCAGGCTCCCTAGGATCACCAGTCAGAAGCGGTTAGCATACGAGTAGCACTGCTGTGTGTGTCTGCTCCAGAAGAATATTCCCTGCTGCTCTGGGAGAGAAAGGGCTTCACCAGATGGCAATTAATTAGGAATGGAACACTGAGAATCTGATTGAAGATCTGATGAGTGAATAATATTTTATCGATTTGACTGATTTTTTTTTTCTAAATACATTTTTGTGCATTTGCAAAGTAGCTGAATTGTTCAACAGACAGGGACAGTGGAGGTGTAGGCCACTTACTAAACCAAGTACTTGTAGATCCCAAGTGGATATATGCAACTACTGATGTGTTCCAAAACCAGGATCATGCTTTCTACCCTAAGTATACAAAAGTGTTCAGAGTCCCAGTGCTCCATGTCCCATACATGAGAAGCATTTAGAGAAGTCTCTGTTTGAGATCCCTTACACTGTAAAGCTCGGGTTTAGGAGCTGTAGTGTTTGAAGAAAGCCTTTCTATGTGTATAACCTGTGGTGGCAATTTAGATACCAAGGGGGTTTAACTATTTCTGGATACTGGATATCCCCTGAATGCATCCCAATTGGAAATGGAGAATCATAGCTCCCAGGCCATGAACGCGTGGGATGTGGGAATACAACCTCTAATGACTGGAGTTGTTGGGAAAGGCTGTTTTGTTCCTTTTCAGGAAATCCACATCCATCACTAACCATTGCTGGTTTATTTCACTTGGAATTGAACAAATGACTGACCACAGTTTCAGTAATGTCCATTCATTTAAACACAAGTGGCTAAGCTTCCATCCATTCAAGTAACTTAAAGACAGAAATCTAAGATATAAACTCTCTTCCTATTTCTCCTCCCCCCCAAAATTATTCCTATCAGTGGCTCAGTGCTTCAGGAAAAGAAACATTTTTCTTCACTAGCATTTATTTTCAGCTTAATACAAAAACATGAAAAAAATAGGAAGACTCGCTAACCTTCACATTGTGCCTGCATGTGTAATGAAATATTAACTCATTGTCCTGAAAATGCAGGTAAACCTCATTGCTCATGGGGTAACACTGGTGCTTTAGTTTGACCTAGCACAACTTCTGAACCTGGTAGGAATTCTAATGACTATTTTTGAATCTTCTTCGAAAGATTGCTTTGGTTCTCTTTTCTTCATTGTTCTGTTCCCAAATAGGAATCATCACTTTTGGAACACTTCTTTTCCTGACAGGGAAACAGAGTTATTGATGAAGAAAAAATCTTCATGAAAGTTTAAATGGAAAAATAACTTTCAAAACCTCATGATATCTCCCATCCCAAGACTTTTTACCTGCACCTCTCCATCATATTGAAAAATAGAAGGCCAAATTTGAAGTTTTACTCACTTTTGTGCATTTAGGTTATCCAGACTTTGGCTCCCAGTGCAAACACCATCATTCCTCTTTCATGATTTACTGCCAGGCTCTTTGTTTGGGTGTTTCATTTGTTGGGTTTTTTTTTTGTTATTTTGGTTTTTGTTTTCCTTAAGTGGTTTAGGAGATTTTTTTGGCGATAATTAATGTCATGTTAAGCTTTCATCCAATCATATTTGTAATGTTTTAAGCTTGTTTCATCTTCCCAGTTATTGCACTACATTGATCTGTGCAAGCCAAGTACAGTGCTTTAGTATTTTTGTCTTTCAATTCCCTGTAGAAAAACCTCACATTTCAAAACCATTTCCTGTGGCCTGAGGAAAGTAATGGATTTATAATAGTCTGAGTACAAATGCTCACAATCATTTAATAAATGTAAAACTATAAGGACAAGTCATGCACACCGTGGGTGTTAAAGGTACATCCTGATATGTAGCTTCCTGCAATAGGTAGAAGAATGTGAGAGTGGCAACCACAGATAGCAACAAACACCAGTCATTGACCATGAATTGCTGTCAGATAGATACTGATCTGTTCTGCAGATCTTTGCTACATGAAACTGTTCCCATCCCCATTTTTAAAGCAAAACAATCCTTATCAACATAACTCTAGTGACCATACATGCAATCCCAAGAGTCCCTGATCTGGCCTGCTGAACTCAGACTGTGATGCCAAGTCCCTTTCTCCTTCCATGTTCCCTCTGCAGATGCAAATAGCTTGGCTTGAAGCTCTCCACTACAATGCCATCTCTGCCTGCTGCCTTTGCATTTACATCCCTCCCAAACACCTCTTTATATCTAATGGAGGCTTTTAAATCAGGAAGCAAGTTAGCTAAGGGTACAACAGGGCAGTTAAAGTCATGCTTTGGTAATACCCTACTCACCTCATTGACTATAACAGGTAGCCTATGGCAATTAGGCTCCCTCTTTTGCTGTCTCAGTAACTTCTTAGAATGATATGATATAGACTTAGGGATTTGGGGGGGATGGCACACACAAAACCCATGTCAGTGCTCAGCACCTTACTGAGCTCCAGTTTAAAGGGGATTACTGTCACGCATTCAGAAGCCACAAGTCAATAGCCACCAATGGAGTCCACTAGAAATTGCAAGTAGACCCAGACCATCCAAGCAAGACAAATGCCCTGTTCTGCACTGGCTAAGGGGCAGATTTGCAAGAGCTCCAGATGTAAAGTCCAGAAGTCTCTCAAAGAGGATGGATGGACAACTGTCAAAAAAAGCCTTATGGAAAAAAATTATAAAATTAAATTTTGAATAAAAAATTGTAATTTTTCTTTCCAGTGTTTTCTAGCTCTGCCTGCTTTCCTCAACACATCTTTTAGCTTTTTCCAAGTAGAATAGGCACATCTCCAAACTGAATGTTTCTTCATTCAGATTTCCTTGGAGCAAAGGAATTGTGAGACTCTTGACAAGAAATCCATCTCCTTCAGTGGTATCAATTCTTCTGCACATCTTGGTTTGAGATCCAACTGAAATATGTTAAGTGTAATAACACTAAACTTCAAGGATTAGCTCTCGGTTGGCAGTGAAGCATTATGTTCCTTGGATAATTCATTCATAACATCAGTATGTCTGAAACAAGAACAGAGAGAAGCATAATTACTTATGGCAATATTTGGTTGAAGTGAGACTTATTTGTGCTACACAGATTTTCCCCCCCTTTCTTTTGCAGTAGAACTTACATTGTAGTAAAAGGAAAAAAGAAGGAAGAAAGCAAAAGAAAGAAGAAAGGTTTTTTTTTGATATATGCTGATTGAAATATTTTCCAGCAAAAGGTAGTCAAAAATCCTTTTAAGTAATTCTTGAAAGAACAGCAGCTGTATCAGATATCCTGTCTCTCAGATATGACCAAGCTTTTTTGGCTGTATTTGTTTTTTTTTCCTGTTTCCTACTGAACAGGAATTTTCCTGTAATTGCTTTTAGCCATCCAGTCTTCAACTCTGCCTAGGTTTATATTAAAATTTGGAGAAGTGCTGCTCTTCTCCCTCAGAATTTGATGGAAAACTTGTTTTTAACCCAAACACACTCAGCAAAAAAAAAAAAAAGCTTCAAATTATTTTCTAGTTCCATCATTAAAAGCTTTATGATTCTTCCACTGTAAACTGATTTTTACCCATATGTAATACTTCCTCCTCTGATGATGCACTGAGCACTCTATTGAAGCAGTGAAACAATGATGTGTTCCAGTGTGGATGATGACAGCAGAGGTGATCGTTTTTAAGTGAAAAAACCTAAAGGGCAAAGGATCAGCCATAGGAGAATTTCAGTGATAACAAGGTAATTCCCATCCTGGATTGCTTTTTTGGGTCTAACACTTGTCTTGGAAAAAGAGAAAAGGGAGATTTGATTAGGGGCCAGTTTTTCATCAGCTGAACTGAAGCTGTAAAGTAGGCCCACATGTAACAATGTTTTCCAGTTCTGACTTTGTTGGGTTTTCCTCCACACCTGAAAACCAATGTAAATCTCTGCAACTCATGTGTTGTTTTATTTTTCATCCTTCTGTGCTATTTTGCTATTTACTCCATCACACTTCCTTCCCACACTCCCCAGTAAATAAAATACATGAATACTGACTATTTCCATATACATAAATGTCTACTAGTCCACACGTGGTAAGGAATATGTTGCGAATAGGGAAGTTGCAAATATACCCACTGTGCTGGATCCTGCCTCTCATAACAGCATTGCCATGAGGGCAGCTGAATCTAGGTTCCAGTCTTGGACATCATGGGAAAGCTTTGCTCTGGTGAGTGGCTGCTGGGAACACCTGAAGCCTCTGCCTAGTGTCTGGGTTTGGAAGAAGCTTTAAGACTTGGTGCATACTACAAAAAGTATCCTAGCATTCAATCCTTTCATCTTGCTCTGTATCAGTTAGTATCTGGAATGAGAAGATGGAGATTTTCCCATGGCAGCCAAAGCGGAGAGGGCATCTGAGCAGCCAGAAGCAGGGATGTTATCTGTGCTTCCTTGTTCCTTAGCACTTATTTGCAGCTCCATGGTATCCAATAATTATTATCCTGGAATGTTTCCAAGAGCACTTTGCTATGTGTGAAATTCAGCTAGACACATTTTGGATGGCACAGCCTCCTGGCTGGATGAATATCACTCATTGCATCAGGTCTCTGGCAGAGATTCTGAGCTCTGAATTCCTCTTTCTAACAAATCCTCTGCAACTTTGGCTGGAGATTTATCATTCTACCAAACTTTGCTGCAGGGCAGATTGTTTGCAAGAGTATGGAAAAGAGTAAATTCAGAAAGAAAGGAAAGCATATTCACCTAGGCCTTAATATAAAAAATCTCATAAACATTGGCTTAGAGTTTTCAGGAGGATTAAAATGTGTCTTCAAAGTTGTGCTGTGTAAGTACTTCTTATTTCAAAGTATTTTCTTGAAATCTATAAGGTAGCGTTTCTACAGCTCTTATTGTAAAGAACAGAAAGTGGGGTGAGGGTGAGGGAGCAACGGGGCATGGAATTTTGTAGTGAAAATATAAATAAATTATGTCATCCTGTACAATTAAAAAAAAGTTATTGCTAAATAATAAATAAATACTAAATAATACATTATTTTTTTTTTAAGGTTAACAGCTGATTTCTGTAGGGAAGCCATGAATTAAACATCACACAAAACAATTAGACTCTGGGAAATAGGATTTCTGATATAGTGGTCAACATTTAAAAATGAATGTGTTACTCTGCTCCACGGGAAAGCAGTGAGATGTCATGTTTTCATGCTATGGGGAACAAACACACCCTGTGACTCCTGCTGGAAATTTCTGCAAAGCAGAAAACAAATATGCAATAAGTGGCAGAGACTTAATCTGAGATGCTGCTATACAAACTATACAAGCTGCAGTCATTATTTCTGAAGGACAGACACCACAGAGAGACACAGTCCTTCTAAATTCTCCACCTGCACTTACTTGCAGATACAATTCTTAACAGCATGGGCATCTTTACAAGCAAATCCTGATTCAGGTCCACCAACTGTGACAGGTTTGTCTAGAGATAGGTTGCTGGGAGTGTAACCAAAACACAGCCTCCCTTCCTAGACAAAGCCTATGGCTTGAACATTACAGAAAGGAGCAGGTTTAGCTAAATACGTGTAAGAGTTGATATGTGTCCTTGCAGCTGTCTGAGCAAAGCATATCAAACACAGTACTAAAAGCTTCTCTAACATGGTATTACAGCTTTTGAAAAGAAGTTAATTTCCATAGAGCTATCTCCTTTCCTTTTTCCTCTGTGCTCTACCTCTGTAGAAAGATGTGCCGGCAAATCATACATATTAAAACAAATAAAATGCTATTGCTTAAACTAAAGACCAATATCTTCTTATCTGAACATTAATACTTTCATCATTTCTGGAAGCACCCCAGAGACTTGTTCTGTTCATGAGCTCACATCAGTGCCAACAACCCACCTGAATGTGTTGTCCTCTGCCTGCACCCAAGATGCGTGAAGAAACAGAATCTATAATTGGTTGCCTCCCCATGCCCACTGCTTGGAGAATTGTCTGAATTGTTTACCATAGCCAATGTGCATTTGAACAGATGGTAAATATCTCCATTCCTGCCAACAAGAGTCAAGAGATGCAACTAAAATCCATTTAAAACCAGCAAAAACAAATAAAGAAAGAAACAACCTAGTCGAGTTTACTGAGGTCTGTTGCAGGTGAAATCTGGCAGCTAATGCATAGTTTCAAAGTGCTTGTATTGAATGGTTCATTAGAAAACTTATTTCTGCCTTGGGTGTTGATAGGAAGAACCCCAGATGGGCACTTTTTTCACTGATGAACAGGTTCTAGTTATATCCTGAAAGAAATCTGATGTCTTGTAGGTTCAAGTTGAAAAGAAATGTTGCATTTTCTATTTGTTTTATATCAGCAATGCACACTATCATGGATATCGTTTTAGACTTGGCTGAGTTGTCCAGAGAGAAGCAATCAAGACAAAACCTCACAATGGTTTGGTTCACACAGCCATTTTTTCAGATAAGGCAAATTAATTTCTTTTCCCTCTCTACTCTGTAGGGCATCATGGTCCTCAGATAGAAACCATCAACTGAAAAATGGGTCTTTGCTTTGCAACACATCCATTGAAGATGCCAAGAAACTTTTCCAAGATCTTTCACATAGCCATTGCTTTTGGCTTGATTACAGTGAGTAGCAGAGTTGTACAGAGCTGGCACCTCCAAGACATTAAACTTTCATATTAGGCAGTGTCAGTAATATATTCAAACACATTTGTTCTCTATAGGATAATCTGTAACACTTTAGCTCTCCTCTCCCTTCAGTCCTCACGTCTGCATTGTTTCCACCTAGCTGGTTGTAAAATGGTTGTGGGGAACATGCCTCCTCCTCTTTTGTCATGTTATGTTATTTTGTCCTGTTATTTCCCAAGACAACAATACATATGCATACGCAGCCTTACGTCATTTTTACATCAGTGACCAAATCCTGCCTGTGGCATTGTGACAACACACATATCTATAGCATCACTTGTTGAGCTCCTTTCTGGCTTCATGTCTCATATGTGAATGATGTGATGTCACCTGGAGCTATCTACTAGCCCTAGTTAGGAAGACACTGCTTCCCTCTCTGTTGCATAGTCATGTCAGGACTCTGAAACTGATTTTAAAGACAGGACAAAAAAATTATTACGTTTGCTTTGGAGTGAACATGGGGTACCATGTTCCCTTAGATAACCAGGGATGAAAGACCCAGGACTGAAAGTTTTTCAGGAGATGGAGCTGAATCCATCTCAGTTAGAGAAAAGATAAAACAACACTGAAACAGAATTATTCAACTAAGTCTCCCTTTTTTATGTCAGTCAAGGAAGCCTTGCTTTCCTGGTTGGAGAATCCTTTTTTCATCAAGATGTTTTCTCTTAATATAGAGTTATATAGTTTGCATCCACAGGTTTATTCTCTTTGGGGCTGAAGAACCTATTTACAAAAGACTGGTGTGACAGGAACAAAGACTTCATGAAAAGAACCATCCGCTTGACATGATGATCAGTGTCCCTCAAATGCTGTTGAAGATTTGGACCACAGAGTATGAGTCTGGTAGGGACAAACTGAAACCAATGAATTCTGCGCTACTTCTGTCTCCATTAAGGAACTGATATTTCACTGCAGTCTGGCAATAATGGAAACAGCACTAGAAATAGAGTGAATAATTTGGCACAAGCTAGCTACAATGTGGAAATAACTTTTGTGTGTTCTTATCCTTGGATAAACACAAAGCAACCTTTCCATCAGCCCAAATCCTCTAGGAAGGCTTATACAGATTCTAAATTTTTATTCCAACCTTCAATATTACACTTACCAGCACATGCTATATTTATTAACTCATTATGTAAAAGAAAAGATACTCATCACTCTACTGGAATAATGTTTGAGTGGATTTTGAGCCTGGACTGGTGGATTTTCATTCCAATTTTTAGGACTTGATTTACTGTCTTGACAGGGAGTAGGTGTAACATTTTTGTCTAGTCATTCAATATCCTGTTTTCTCCTGAATTGAATCTAGCATCTTATGTACTCATCCTGTGACTAACTATGAGAGCTTGGCTGAATTTTCCATCTATTGTCCAATTCTTAATTCATGCCTCTTTACTGTACAGTGTAAGTACACCTGTTACTACACTAAGCAAAACTTAGGCCTGGGAGAGGTGCTGAGGTCATTAGTATTTTCAATTCCAGCCTAAATAGGACAGGGAAAAAGAGCTTCCTGTGAGGCCAGACCTTGAGCCAACAGTGCTCCGTAATCAAAAGTAGAGCTGCCTGGAAGCAGGTTTGAACAGCCCACTCTCAAAGCTGTGGTTTTAACAAGCTGAACCAGACCAATCCACCTCCAGAGCAATCTCCTTTCCAGTTTTCTTTCAAAACAGGAAGTGATTCTGCAATTTAAATGAGAACAGAAAATTGCTGTCATGGTATCATGGGAAGTTATGATGGTATTGTCTGCTAGGAAATGCACAGACTACACAATGAGCTTGTACATCATAGAGGAGTAAGGTGCAGTTCAAATGGGATAAGGGGAGTGTGTGTCTCTGTGTGTGGAGTTCAAAGACATCAGTAAACCTTGCCAAAATTCAAAAGATTTTTAATCAGACAGGCTGTGCTTTTCCCTCTGGCTCTTCTGAACACTTTCCAGTGCTCTCTTCAGAGCCATTTCCAAGAACAGCCAGAGTGGCTTTCACTACACAGCTGGAATGGGATGGAACAAAAAGATACCTCAACTCTTCTTTGAAACAAGCCAAAGTCTGAGCGGAGCACAACATGGTTATGATGTCTCAACCTTCCAGAAAAATAAAATAATCCACAGCCTTTCCAATACTTTTATCTTCTCCCATGAACCAAAGTCACCGAATACTGACATCTACCAAAGAGGTCAAAAAACTTCTCTTGGCTGATCTATCTCTCAGATGAGATGGCCCAGAAATGTTTCAGGTTTTATTGTGCAGTGCTCAAATTAAACAGCTCGAAACACACAGAGTGAAAGAAACCCAATCATCCAGTAAAGTTATATCATATTTGCAGAAATGTCCATCAATTAATGGAACTACCACAGCATGGGTAAAGGGAATCACATATATATTCTGTATCAATGACATACATAAAGATTTTATGGAGAACACCATTATCTCAGTGTTGAGGCAGCAAAATCACATGAGCTTTTTATGTCACTTGATAAACTTCAGGTAGCTTTTAGGCTACAGAGAGGAGCTCAAATTCTTGAAAGGCTGAAATCAAAGAAATGAGTTCTACTCTTAAAGTCTGATCCATCCTTGCACTGTTACAGTACGAAAACCATGTTATGCCATGTGGCAATAAGGATTCGAAGTTGGAGAAATTGAGTAATCAGCTGGATCTACTGGCAGTTGCTAAAAGCAGACAGGCAGATCGATTCTTCACTGACCATCTACATATACACACCACAGTTGTTATATCTCCCCCTCCTCATTTATCCTCAGAAACACTGCAGGCATCTCAAATGTTCCACTTGCATGGCAGTTTGTGAACATTTCAACTCACTACTCCAAATAATAACAATAACACTAATAGAATAAGGCTAATTCTCTCAGGATAAATGTCTGATGCCCAAGTCTGTAAGTCTATGCTTTCAAAGTCCATATGCTGATTTTAGCTCTAAATGTCATAATTACATAGCTCCACACAAATTTCAAACTATTTGCTAAGCATGACTGAGTTTATCATCTTCAGTTACCTCCCCCCTTTGCTAGGGAGCCTTTACAATCAGAAGATAGGAATCTTCTATTTGCAGCTCTTTTCTTCCTAGTAGTTTAAAAAGGACCGTAGGTGACTCATTCCTGAACTCAGCTGTCTAGATGTTTTTATGCTCTTTTTTTTTCTCCTCCCTGAAAAATCTATCTATTTACTTAACTTAGATAAATAAGTTCATAGATAGGTTAATATGAATATTTCACTGGATATGAATGTTGTATGAACCTATTTACCCTTCTGCTGGTCTTCACTATATATGAGGGAAGGTTGGAGCTTTGAGAATAAATACAAGATTAATAGAAGTGGTTAAAAAAGAGATTGAATGAACAAGAGCTATTTTCTCTCACATCCAGTAGTTCTGTAAGGGTTTCTTAGCCCATGCACAGAGAGCACTTAGATATTCCTGACAGAGACTGCACCTGCATGTAAATCCAACTGCTTCTGTGCATGACTGTGTATAATGGATTTTTAGCAGCACTATAACAATTTCCTTATGCGCTATTAGCCTGTGACCCAGGCTCATTTGGAGCCCTACCCTGCCTACTTTTCTTTTGGTTTATGCCTGTAAACCTGGTTTATGCCTGGCCTGATTTGTGCCAGATTAAACAAAAGCTGGCTCAGTAACAACCTTCTGCAAATGCTGTGCCCACAAGGAGCCTGAAATCACACGCCTAAAACCAGTCCTGCAGTTTCATGCACAGCTATTGCTGTATACAAGTCCCTTCCTAGGGACTCATGGAGCAAAAGCACTAGAAATAACCTTCTGAATGCCTGAAGGCAACACCACACCCATCAACCATATTTCCTTGATCTGGATTTGACTCTATTTGTGCTATTTCCTGACTTCCACCTAGGAAACCATAGATCATATTGGAAATTAACAGATCAAGACCATTACTGAGAATAGTCCATGAAATCTATGAAGTTTGTCAAAAAACAATAGAGGTAAGATGCAAATAAAAGCATATTTACAATTAGAAATGCAAAGTATAAAAATCCATTTTATACTTTAAAAAAATCCCAAGTTGACACCTCATTTGTTGTGATGTAAAATACCTGTCTGAGTAATGCTGACATAGAAGAAACTACTGAGATAACCAAAGGTGGCTTCCATTACCCTCCCATGTGTTCATTTCCCCTGAAGGTAGATACATCCTTGAAGCTCTGATTAATTCAGCTTTTAGAAAATACTTATAAATCTTAATAAAATAACATTTAGTAAGTGCTTTGCCACACTATTTCTGACAGGGACATAAAAGCAAAGGAAAGAGGTGATGGAGCAGGAAACACTGGTCACAATGTCAGTCATCTCTCTACTTCCTTTTGTACTCCCTACAGATTTTAAAGGTCAGTAAGACATGGAACAATGCCCATGTCCTAAGAAGAATATGTAGAGTAGGTTAGAAAAGTTTTGTTGCCATGAACCTGAGGATTTTTCTTCCTTTTGCTTCACAAAGCACTGAGCTGTCTGGGTTACGTGGGGCTGAGTACTTTACGGTTAACATTTGCTGTGATTGGTTGAGCAACTGTATAAAACCAAAAGGAAAGTTCACCTTTAAAATACATATTTTTAGCAACTGACCCATATGGTACAAACTGCTGTCCAAAACGTATTTCTGTGGCAAGTGGCTTTAAAGAAAAGATAGATTTTTTTTTGTTAAAAAAAAAAAAAAAAAAACAATAAACCCCCCCCCAAAAATCACTTTAAATTATAGGCAACATTTTCCAGGTACTGGGCAGCACCATTCTTCCTGAACAGAGGAAACCTTTATGTCAGTTAAATGCCTTTTCCTTCTGTCATATCACTATATATATTTACTCGCATTGTAACATTTATTCCCATTTCTCTGTTCTTCATAAAGGAAATCTTCTGGCATGTCAAACAAATATATTTTAAAGAAATCTGGTTGTTTAAGGGAAGAGAAATCTTCAGTCAAGTGGCATTGACCATAAGGGTGTCTATTTCCACAAATCTTAAAATGGAATAAAACTATTGAATAACGGACTTATGTATCTTTACAACTGCAAAGACAATGAGGCTCTGAACAGATTTGTGGTTTTACCTTAATCATAAAAAGCAATGCTAATAAAAGCTGAAGAAAATGCATTACTCACTTACTGGTACTGCCGGGGCTCCAGCTGAGTGAACTGTCCTGCAAGCCTGGGAGAACCAAAGTGACAGGAAGCCCCAGAGCAGTCTGTATGCAGGAGATGACAACAATCTTCCAGGGTTTGATGGCAGAGTGATGATCAGGCACGTGTGTTCCAGGGTCCCATAACTTAATGGCAACCTCCATAGGCCATGGTGCCTACCTTCCTTCAGCAGGGAAGGTTTCAGTGTATCTGGTAGCTCTGTCCCATCACAGAAACATTAAGCCAGGAGGCACCTTGAAAATGTCACCCTGACCATGACTAAAGAAGGACAGACCCAAGCTACTTCACCCTGAGAGATGTTTCTGGAGCCTCCTCTAACAATCCTACCACTTCCATTTGAACCTGAAAGACACAGAAAATTGATTATTGTCTTGGTCCTCACAACAGCTTCATATCACACCCTCTGTTGTGGAAGCTGTGCTAAAACTGTTCAGAAGCTGTGTGCTGCTTAAGAAATGCATTTTGTCTGCTCCATTTCTAGCATTTATATCTCTGTTACCCAGCAGGTGTAGTATACTCAGGTCTGCATCAGTCCTCCAGTTTGCCTTCCTACCAAGCTATCAGCCACAAGCTGCAGCTGTACTACCTGTTTGGACCAAAATTCATCCAAATCTTCTATGCGTCATTGTGGGGGCAGAATTGCCTTTGCTCAGCAGGCTGCAAATGCACTCTTCAGTCATTCAAAGCTCTGCCTACAGCCAGCTCTAATTTTACTCTATTTTGTTTATGCTGGAGTGGCTGGGCTGGTATTTATTTCCTCCCGTCCACTTAATCTACCTTTGTCTTTCTAATAACATCTTTAATAATATCTTCCATCCTGATTTATTTATACCTACTGCCCTTTAGTACATGTATTACTACTGAAAGTGATCTGAAATTGAGACCAATTACTCTGCAGGTGCCAGGGGTAAGTCACTTATTTGTAGGCTAAGATTTAGATTTGAAATACGATTGAGATAGATGGATTTTCTGAGTTGCTCCTGCTCCTCATCACACTGCAGTCTGGATGGGCAGGGAATGCAGTGGGGGGGAGTAGTGTGGGTGTGTGCCAGCATTTCTTTGTGAAAATTTACTATCTCAGAAGAAAAGTGACTGATGATTATCTTTGTTTGTGTGGCAGGTGGTATTTAGCATAGGAAAGTCGTATTGGACATGCTTGGTCCTTTCATGCTCCAACTGAAACAAATGGTCAGCAAAAAGCACAGGGAGAAATCTGTTCCAAAGATGGTTTAACATGCCATCTCAGTCTGCAAACACTGCTTGCTTATTTGCCTCTTCTTTTGAAGCAACAAATCTCCTTGTGAGATGTTACAGCAATGGGAAAGAACAAAGAGGCATCCTGAAACTTGGCAAGCGGTATCACTGGCAAAGCTCAATGAAAGAGGTGATTCTGCAACGCACCCCAGCAAGTGGTACAATGGGAGGTGTGAATACTCTGTGTATGTCTGTGCCAGGCTACTGAGGTTGGATATGAGAGCAAGGAAGTATCCTATGGATGGCTAAAGAATACCCCCATGACTACAGCTCTTCACCTTGATCTTACATCCTGGGAGAAAGTAGTTTCTCATCCTCCTGCCATTGTGACTCATTTATCTTTCAGGTGTAAAAAAGGGGAGTGTGAGACCAGTAATTTCTCCTTCTTTCCCAACAAACTCTGATGAAACTAATATGAAACATTTAACCTGTTTTTGAGAATTGCCAAAGGTGCATCTTTTTCACTTACTACTCTCAGCCTATCTTTGTCAATCTCTGTGGAAGGCCTTTTGTTTTATTTTTCCTCTCCAATACCTAGCTCCTGTTACTTGACATTATTGGATGTTATTGCCTAGGAAGTCAGCACCTGGTCCTTATGTAGGAAGCAAAATTGGCAGCAAAGCTGAGTGAAAGAAGTAATTTTGCTTCTTCTGTTGCATTTCAGCAGGAAATATTTGGCATGAAGTGAAGATTCTATTTTTTTTTATTTATCTTTTCACACCAAGTGTATGGTATGCAGGCTACGAGAAAAATTAGCTTACATATATAAAAATACTCTTGATTATTGCATAGGATCTTCAGTCAAAACAATGAGACAATATCTTTCTATAGAGTTTCAGCACTGCAACTAGCAAAAAGAGCTCAGAATTCCCCTGTGGGAAATCTTAGATTTACCATGGGTGTTTAATTCCCTCTTGAAAACCAGTGACCAAAATAGTCCTTGCAGTGGGTTATACCAAAATCAATCTGTATATGTAAAGCATATAAGAAATTAGAACATAAGAAGAAGAAATTAAAACAGTAATGCTATGGGTTCCTTGTGGACACTAAAAGGAAAATAGCATGGGCAAAAAGCAGAGGAACAAGGAATAAGCAAGTTGGCAACACAAGGGAGGCCCCAGCACATGAAGAATACAGTGATAGGAAAGGTTTATGGGTGGAGGGAGGGGAAGAAAAAAGAAAAGTAAGAAAAAAAGTACTCCAAAACTTTAGGAATGTGTCAGGCTGCTGAATTCCTACTGAGAAGCAGCAACTGAATTCTAATGGTACTGAAGAGTTTGGACTGAGAGCAAGAAGCCCATCAAATAATTCCAATGACTGCGAACAGATGTTTTGAAGCAGGAATTAGACATCTTCAAATCAGCTTCAAGGAGAGCAGAGCTCTTCTGGCAGTATTCACAGTATTCGTAAAAGAAGAGAAAAAGCAGGGAGAGACTTCTGTAAGGGTTCTACTACAGCCAACCATGACAAGTAGCAAGAAACACTGCCAGGATACAGCTGCTGCCACAAGAGATGCAGTGATCAGGCTATACAGATGGATAGTTTATCCAGGGGCCAGTTCACCAAAAGATGGGTGGCTGGTGCTGGAGATCAGGATCAGTTCTTAGGCTGTCGTACATCTTCATCCCTCCTTTTCAGAGCACTCCCCTGTGCAGGACCCTGCACCCCCAGGGCTTCATTTGGTCCCTGCTCTGAGTGGTAGAGGAGGGTTACTTGTTCCAGTGGTGTAAGGCTGAGGATGTCTGCCAGATTCCTGCTTGCAGTGGTGACAGCCATCACACACCAACTGGGACTTTGTGTCTTCCTCCCCCCCCCTTCCCCTGACACTCTTTTCTTCCCCCATCCCACCAAGTTACTGCTAGTCACTTGAGGCAAACATTTTGTTTTCATTTAGAACATGGATCCTTCTTTTCTCCATTTCTATCATTTTTAGTGTGACAAGAAGACACTTCTGACAAGCAAGCCTTTCTTTTCCCTCACCTCCCCTCATTCTGTGTATGTTTTCTCAGCCAATTAAGCTAACTTCATGTACCATTTAGGTATGAGAGGCTGGTGTGACTCCTGAAGGAGATAAAATGTGCTTTCTGCTGAGAATGGAGGGGTGGGGTGATTGAGAGGACCACGAGGAGGTTCCAAACTGCCTGAATTACTCATCGGGAGGGTGGCAACATGGAAGCCTGGAATATCTTTCTTTGCCATCTCTTTCCTCACAGGCATTTCTGACACATGGCTGTCAATGTGGCATTGTGTATGTGTGTGAGTGTATGTGATGAGAAGAGGAATAAAGTTCTGCTGAAATGCTATCAAGTAGGTATTATAGATGTGTCTATCAGGCTCCCTTCTAATAATTAGCAGTTAGGAACAATGCAATACTAGCTGGAAAGGGGTTGCTCTTCCCTTCTGAAAACGCCTCTCTAAAAAGAATAGCTGAGATTTCGAGATCAAAATAAATAACTTGATAAAAAAAAAAGAAAAAAACCAAATCCAATCTTTTTTCACATCCCCTCCTTCCAGTTCTGTCAATTTTAAAATCTTTATGCTACAAATGCTGCTGAATCACATGGAATAACATGTGCTACATACTAGAAATTGCAGCCAAATTTCAAACCCAGCTGTTCTACCTGACTTCCAAAGGAATTTAGTTAATTGTCTTTGATTTTTCCCCAGACCTTAGTTCCATTCAGTTTTAGCTTGTTCTAGGAAAACCATTCTTCGCTTGCCCTCAGAACCCACCACCTTAGAACATTTGGATACTTAGATTGTGTTCCTAGATTTTAAGTCTTTCAAATTCACATGGGTTAGAAGTGCTTTCCCCTTGCTTTACGTTAAAGCTACTGATCTAAAATAATATTCCTGTTTTACACAGTGATGCATTAAGATGCATTAATTGTGATAAAATCAGGGACCCATCACTGCAAACATGATCTTGGAGCATCTAAGAGCATAAGTAAAACAATTGGTGTAATAGCAACTTTGGGTCTTCACCTCCTGAGTATTGAGCATAACAAGAATAGTGGCATTTTAGCAGCAGTCTCTTGGATGTGAAAGGTTGTTCAGTGATCCCCATCTGACACCTTTATGAAAGTTTCCTTGTAGGAAATACTGTCTTTAACCCGACAGCTGCCTGAATCCAGCCCTGTCTATGAGACTAAGCACTTCCACTGCAGAGCTTCCCATTACTTTATTTTCTATTAGCTTACAATGGACTGCTGAGTGAAAAGCCTGAAGGACTTTGTTCTATTGTGTAAGAA
This sequence comes from Melopsittacus undulatus, assembly GCF_012275295.1. Taxonomy (NCBI): domain Eukaryota; kingdom Metazoa; phylum Chordata; class Aves; order Psittaciformes; family Psittaculidae; genus Melopsittacus; species Melopsittacus undulatus. The sequence goes on along the minus strand of NC_047536.1, from coordinate 18,270,896 downwards.
GAAGCTTTAAAAACCTGATGCTGGCATGTAAGAAGACTTCAGAGGCTGTACACAGTGGCATCAGCCTGTTGCACTGCTACTAGTTCCTAATACCAATTCATCAAATACTTGGCTGCTCTATACTGTTTTGAAATGCCAAAGGATTTTCTACTTGGTGTGTGTGCCCTGAGAGCAATCTTGCTTCAAATACAGTGGGAATGCTCTTCCCCCTTGGATTGGTACAGGCAAATGAAGTTGGGAATCAGCTGTGTATCTCCAGCTCTGAAATGTTGAGGATGCTGAGCAGGGATGAGTACAACATTTTAATTAGGAAAGAGACACTTTTCTGATGGCTTCACAAAAGAAGAAGGACAAGAAGTTTATCTTCACTTGCATGGCTTATGGCAGGTTTTTTCATTAAAAACTACTATAAAAAAATCAGCTACGAAATCCAACAAATTTTCCTTTCCTTAACGATAAACAGACCAGAACAAAAAAAAAAAAAAAAAAGAACCTCACCCCTTCTGTGTTATTTGTGGCTTTTTGGAAGGATTTAAAGCCTATTTTTAAATATACATACAAGATTAACTTATTTTTTTGTGCACAACATCAGAAATCTGTCATCATACATGGGTACCGTGGCCTTTGCTCCAAGGTCCTTGAAATAATGGTGTGTGAGACTGTAGAGGAGCCTGGGTGGCTCTGACACTTCTTTCATTACCCACTGCAGAAGAAAATAGATGTTGTGTAAACTAGAAGCTTGTGGGCGCTAATGGCAGATTTTCACATGGGATAAACATATGTTCAGTTTGCTCAGAGCAAGTGAATTTCCCATTTCACTGCAAGAAAACAAAAGCCTTATTTTGACTGATGGAAATTTCACTCTAGAACACTCTGGTAATTACTTGCAAAATTCAGTTATTGGACGCTCAGGAGGGTGTGAGAAGAACAGCATGAAATTCTGGCTACCCCCTAATAGTACTGTCTGTCTTGAAAATATCTGAAGTTTTCTGCCTTTTGTGGGTTAAGATTCAACATCAAATTTGAAGATTGCTGGAAAATAAGAATAAAGCTTGAAGGGATCAGTGCTCATCAGGAGAACAGGCCAAGGGAAGTCTGGATGAGGATTCCATTTACTTTTGTGTTGGAAGGTAAAACCTTGTTCACAAATCTCAGGAGACCACCACCACCTCTCCCCCCCCCAAAAAAAAACCCAAAACCCTGTTTCTGTTCCTTCAAAGGTACTTGATGTTTAACCTTCAAACTGCATTACAACTCCTGTCCTTTTCTCCTATACCAGCACTTTGTACCAACTCAAAACTTACAAAGGAAAGGGGGAAACAAACAGCATAGGAAAAATCATTCAGTTCTTTGCTAACTTCTCCAGGATTTGGTCTATTCTGAAAGTCATAGAGCACCTTTGTTCCCCATAAAGGGGTGACAGTTTCTCTCTGGGTGCCTTACAGATTTTCAAGTCATGTCAGAATTATTCCCTGCATCCCCTAGCTAGCCTGCTTTTGGAAGAAGATTGAAAAGCTGCACAATTCAATGTTATTTTTGAGAACCCTGTGAAACAGCTACAAATGCCACCAGTTTTGCACCCTGGGTCTCAGTCTGCACATAGGAGTAAGGCGGTTCAAACCTCCAAATAATTCTTCAGATTCTACAAGTTCAGGCATAAAACATGATCCAATGATTTCAGTACCTCAAACCCTTGAAACTCCAACCCTGGCATAAGCCTGGATCCACAAAGACCTTGTTCCAATTTTTAACAAATGCTCCATAGTATCTTTTGGCCTAAGCTTGATTTATAAATTCACACATGCATAAAGGAAGAGCCATTTTAAGCATGATATGCTGCAAAACCAGAACTTTCCTATTCATATGGCAGTATTAAAAAGCTTTTTTTATGTCTGTGCAATTGGAATCTCTAGAAAATGAGATTCAGTCATAATAAGGTGAAAGTAGGGGTAGACTAGAGGGATTTGATACTATACCTAAAGCAAGATTTCATTTCAGGGACTGACAGCCCTGAAATTCTTGTGCCAATGTTTTTCTCCTCCGTATTGTTTTTTATGTGGTTTCTCACCACAGGAGTTTTGTGATACACAGCAGAAACTGTGACTGCCAGATTCAGCATGACACAAAACCAGCAGCAAATCAAACATCAACACATCCTCACATTATTTCTCCCTGACTTGGCACAGGGTCACACAGAAGGGTATCTCGCCTTGGACCCTTAGTGCCATTGCTGCATTCATTGTTTCTTGGCAACCATTCCATATTCAGTTCTTCTTTCTCCTTCCATCCTCCCACAACCTATCCCCTTTGTGCAGCTCTGAGTTTTGGCTACATGCCTCCTCTATTTCTCCCATCTTGGAGCATTAATGAATAGGAGGTAATGTTGGCTACTGCTTTGTTTTTGGAAGAGGCATCAGTAACTCCAAGAGCTAATTTTTGGGAAATATTTAATTGGTTTTAAAACAAGAACAAAAGAACCTGAAATGCACTTCAAATATTTTTAGACAGCCGTGGAGACTTGATAGTAATGTTAAAGGCTGGGGATAGATAAAAGGCAGAACAGAGCAGGAGTGGGAGTTGAGTTAATGATGATAATGCTTATGCAAGGCATTACCTGAGCTGTGAAAACATTGAAGAAGACCACAGAAATAAGAAGCTCCTCCTAGTTACCATTTTCACAATTTTCTTTTAGGAAACAATAACTACTTTTGCCATACTGTCAGCTTATGACACATTTCACCACAGATCTACTATCTTTCTTCCTCATGGTACACATTTGCTGGTTAAACAGTACTTTCCTTCCTGCTGATATAAATCTGTTACTGAAGGAGTGGAGCAAGTTTGTAAAGCCATTGTTGATTGAGTGTGGCAGTAAAATAAAGGCTATACAAAGATAACTGTGAACATGGGGCCTTTCAATAGTAATTCCTAAATGAGAGATCAAGGTGGAGAAAGGTAGATGTGTGAAAAAACTGCAAAGACGTAAAAGAAGGTTATCATAACTGAATTGGCAAATAGCCTTAGAGGATAGCTAGGTGAAAGGGAAGAAGGTGGATACTAGAAGGACAAATCAGGGAGAACTGAATTCAATGTTAGAGCTGAGCTGGTGTATGTTAGCCTGGCAAGCAAGAAGTTGGGTCTTGAATGTGATTATTGATCTCTTACTTTCACGCTGCTCAATGCTGAAATGCCCTGGATACAAATGGGGGCTTTCAATGGATTCCAGCTGTTTTAAAGAAAAGTTTTAAATGTATGGTCACTTCTGAGCCACCCACATGACACCCTGTGAGACTGATACCTGAAGTCATTAAAAAAGAAAATAAGAGAGAAGGAAAAAAAGAAAACATAAATGAAGGAAGAGATTTCTGTGCATAACGTTTGCTTTCACTTTTATTCTGACAGTACCATGTGCTCAGATCCCCTGTTCGCAAGTGACGAAAACAGAAATGCCTGATGGATTTTGACATGGTGGAGCCATCTGGGCAGGGTTTGAAGTCAGAGTTGTAAAAGCCACATGAGAAAGTAACATCCTTAGCCCCAGTCACTAACTAAATCACTAGAAAGAAATCTAGATTCTTCCAAGTTGATCCAAAGGCTCCTGTTTATTTCAAAGTCATTCTGGTTATACCGCTGCTGAATTTAATATCCTCGTCTTTCTCTCCCTGTATCTAGCGACAGAAACTCTGGTACATTGACTCGCAGTTGGCATCATCATTTTTCTCTGGAAAAACTTAACATTCATTCTCTGGTCTCCATTTCCTGTCTATAAAGTAGAGCTAACACTGCTTGCCCTTCTGACTTCCTTTTTCATATCCATTTTTTTATTAGCTCTACAGAGCAAAGATTCCTTCCTTTCATGTCTTCTGCAGCACCGAAACAGAAACTAATAGCTACCCTTGGCAGAAAATGTGGCTTAAGTGAAGAAAACAGTAACCATCCTCTCTTTTGGAAAGTGGAGCAAAACTTTACTGTTTTGTGATGTTTCAATAAAGAGTCTTGAATACTAAATTGAAACTTTCCAAGCCTTGAAGTACCAAGCCCCTACCATTACCCTTAGCAGACCAGGCTGGGATCATAGAGTATGTTTGCAGTCGAAGTCCTAACCTGGTATTCTTACCACCTTTCAAAAGCAGTGTGTGTTTGCCATTGCTAGGGAGAAACTAGTTTGTGAACATCGTTTCTTGGGTTGTACTTCTTCCTGCAGAAGTGGCTTAAATAGTTCAGAGAGCAAATTTTGCTGGTGTTTGTCTGCAGGGTTTTTTCCCCCCATGATTTCTATTCTTTTGAGAAAGGACATTACTTCAGCACAGGCACTAATAATAGCTGAATGAGTGTCTGCACATACATGCGTCATAACATAATGAAGAATTGGTTTCTACAAGATCATCTGGGGGAATTCTATACTTTAGGGCTTTAAAAAAGATTATCAGCTTTTAGAAAGATGCGGCTTCCAAATTGGCCCATTTCCTGCATTCTTCTTGAATATAGAATGGAGAAAAATACCCTGGAAATATGAGCAAAAGCTTTGTTTGTAGAAAGATCAGTCACACCATAGAATAAACACATAAAAAGGAGAGTCAGGAACAATAAATCTCAGTTGCTTTATAGAAAATAAATCAAAGCTGACCCAGACAAGGCAGTTATCACACGGTATGACATCATTGAGCAAAGAGGAAATGCAAAATTCTTTTTCAGAAATGCTGATTTCAGTAAATATTACAGATCTCTGCACTTTGAAGTGCTTGGAAAACTTTTAGCCTAGCTCAAAGTCAGGAGCAGGAGAAGATAAATAAATAGGAAATTGATTTAGGGTTTTTGCTTGTTTGTTTTTGGATAGCAATTAGGAGGAGGGAACCAGGCTGAAAACATCCCTGAGGTTGCATTTTCCAGCTGTATTGGTACAACTTTGTGCTGTAAAGAATCCAGTACAACCACAGCTCAATAAAGTACCATCAGCACCATCAGTTCTTGAATGTCCTTTGATCATGAATCTGCCTCATTCAACTGCAGGCCACTAACTGCACCTCTTGACCCATTGTGTGAGTATCTGGCCCTGACAGTCAAGAATTACACATATATTCCTTAACACCAAAAGGAAATATTCCAACCCAATTTATTTCTTCAGCCTCAACACTTGGGTGACTTGGGATGGTAAATGCATTGTTTCCAATTTCTGAGACTCTCAAACTAGGTGGAAAGCTCAGGCGCTAAATATCTGGCCACATTAAATCCTGTAAAACATTGCTGTCAGCTCTGTAGTGAAAATGGAACAACCATGGGTTGAAAGAAGGGGACTGAGCACTGAGTCGTTTTGCATTTAAATCCCCAGCACTTGTTCATGATATTTTCTTGCCAGACAAAATATTTATGGGCATTACAGGGATTTTCTTAGTGCATAAGAAGTTATCTCTCTCTTGCTCACTGGTCTGCAGTTCACCCATGATGAACATCCTCTGATGTTTATCCTTTTAATTTGCCTGCTCTTCATTTACAAATATACTTTTGCTTCTCTCCCCTTCTGAGTAACCTTTGGAGAAAAGCTTTCAGTAAGGAAAGGATAGCCTGGGGTGGATGAACATGCAGTCTTCTCTGCTTGTCTAGTTGGAAGGCTGCAAAGAGGAAAGAACAGACCAAAGTTCAGCTCTGTTTACACAGTGGTATTATTTATCAACATCTCTTCTGAAGTCATCCAGAAGTCTTCTGAAGTCATGTCTACCTTTGGGATGGGGCTGTGAGAAGAATAGTGACACTGAGATTACACGAGTAAGGGAGAAAACAAGAAAAGGGAGAATGTAGTGACAGCAGAGGAATATAGAATGCAAAAAATTCCATCAAATGTTCAATTATTGATTTAGAAGACAAAATACTTTTCTTCCTGAAGAAACAGAATGGCAGCTGAGATAAGCAGACACCAACAGAGATAAAACCAGTAAAGATAAGTTATTGGGCTTTAGAATTTGTAAATCACAGGGTTTTTTAAGACACTCTGATGCAGACAGGACAGCATAGAAATATATATTTCTTTTTTTCAGGAATTCTGCAAGAACACTGGAAGAGTTTGAAAGGGAAAAACACAGTAATGACATGTTGAAGTGCATGCACAAATAATCTAACTTGCATTTTGTAAATATAGAGAAAGAGAAAGGGAAGAATTAACTGAATCCATAGATGAATTCACACACACATGTAAGACCAACTCCTGGGAGAAACATCCGGAGACTCCTCTGCATAAAGAAATGTTTGGAGCATGTTTTCATTGGAACAATAGAGCTATTACAACTGTCCAAATAACACACAGGCTTGATAGATATGGAATCATGAAGGATTTACATATTGAGATAGCAATGGCCCAAGAGGGCATGCTTCTGAACTCTCATGTCAATAACATTGCACTGAAAAAATTTCTTGGTGACTTGTTTTTATTCATTAATACAGATTTTTGATAGATTCTGAAGCACTAGCCATAATTTCATTGCTTGACATCAAGAGGTTGAGCCCATTTTTTTATACTCCAAATGCCATGATTTGCTCATCAGGACAGAGAACTACAAAACTCTTCCTACACACAGATTAATATTTTCTTTAACCAGGTGTTTTGGGGCTCTTCTTTATTATCTGAAACAGGCCATGGTGGGAGTCACAAGCACTGCAAAGCGAGCATGCCAATCACTAATAACAAACAGCAAAAGTTGACAAAGTCTTTGATATTTCCCCCAGTATTTTGAGTCTGTAACTGGAGTCTGAGTCTAAGCAATGGAGCAGACCAGAAAGGGCTAAGATATTTCAGGGTGTTTAAAACTGCTTCTGGATGCCATCCCCAGCTGAGCCCTCTGGGACTGACCACACCACGTGGAAGCTGTCTCTCACCTTGAGCCTCTTCCTGCTCTGTTCAGTGATTTCCTGGAAAGTGCCTTCTCGCACAAAGTGCTTTCAAAGCAGCCCCTGCTTCTGCTCCATTCCTAGCAGCCATCCATGAGCATGTTGTAACACCTTGTTGATCACACTCATGTAGGGCCCCAAGGATTTTTCCTACTCTAGGAAGCACCATTCAAGAGATTAATCTGTTGTGACACAGATTTTGTTCAATAATAGCTATAAAAACATGACAGGAAGTGGGAGAAAGAGAAAGAATCGCCTGATCTGTGGCCATTTTTCTTCCATGGAATTTCTTACATCCTCTATAAGATATGTTTTATACTGAAAGGTGATTTAGTTTCCAGTTCAACCTTCAGGTCTCTAAACAAATAGTTGACACAGGGAATTAGAGTTTCTCCTCTCTCACTCCTACCTCTTCCCACCCCCTCTCTCAGTATTTAAAGGGCCTAATACAGTTATACTGGGGGAAAAAAATTCATGTCACACGATATAAAGCTGCAAACCTTTCCATGAAATGTATTTTATCCAAACTTTTTCTGTGTCAGTCATTTGGAAGCTAAATTGAACTGTAATGCATAGCTACAAAACTGTTCCTCATCATGCTCAATATTTGTCAGCACCCTGCACTGGTATAGGGTGTGCAGTATCAGATGAGAAACAAAACCTGCTGTCAGGCGAACAGGGTCTCATGGATTTCCAGAACCTGAGGTCAACCTTAATACTCACAGCCACACTTGTGTAAAGATGAAGGTTTAGAACAAGAGAACAAGTGGTTGAAATTCAGGGCTGCTCTGTGCATTTTCCATCTGGATGGTAACTAGTTTTTCTGGATTTAAGAGTGATGTGAACAAAGCATAGCCTTTATATAGTGACCTCAGCTATTGCAGCTGCTCCAGACACAGAATATAAGCAGAAGAGCCATAAGGAGACCTTTCCAACACAGGTACTAGACTGTAGGACAAAAAAATATCCACATCTCAGTCCCTATGCTGATGAAAGGTTTACACAGCTGGGCTGCAGCTGTCTTGCCTTTTCTCATTAGGATTAGGCGTCTGCTTGGCTGCAATAGACTACAGCTCACAAGTGAATTGAGAATGGGTCTGTTTGTCATCAAAAAGGCACCAGGCTGACATTAGACAACTGACAATACCACACTTTATCTATCTCCTCTGCAAAAGTAGAGGTTGTTCCACTTCAAAGAGTCTCCCACCAGCAATGCTAGCACTAAGCCATGCTGGTTTACACTTCCCTGTCTTGATCTGAGCACACAGAGCTTAACCCCAGCCATAGGCAGGGTGCCAGTCCAATGGCTCCAACCCTCACTGGTGTTAAGCTTTCGAGCAGACTGCCATAAACACAGACAGAGCTACTCAGCTGTAGTTTTGCTAGGTATGACCTGTGGAGCATTACTGAGCGGTAGGAAAGGTTTGCTTCCTAACACCAATGTTGCATTAAGACCTTCTGCAGGCTACATAGAGACGATGGGCTCAGCATTCCTCGGTAGGCCAGATCAGGGGATTAGCAAAATCCTTTGGATTAAATTTGGCAGAATGTGGGCTTGACATGCAAGCAATTGCCATCTTCCCCTCCATTTCTTCTGGTCATGCAAAAAGGAACAGGAATTCAGGTGACAAGCAGTACTAAATTTAAGTGAATGTATTACAACAAGACCTTTCATTGAGTCTGCTGATGATACTCAAACAGGAAAAAGGACTAAAGCTCCTTGTCACAGAGCAGGATAATCTCAGCAGACCTAACAGAATAAAAATTCATTTCTGTCAGTAAACTGAGAATGACTCAGAATAAACATGGCAAGGAGATCTTAAAATAAAGAAATGCCATAACTTCTTGCTTCAGGATAGAGAGGAGGGGAAGATTAAATACTTTCATTAAATTAACTCTCATCAAATGAGGCTTTTGTTTCATTTTAAAAGAAACTCATTTCTTTGTTGTCATTTGTTTCTTGAGAGGTAAATATAATGCAGAATTCCAGAAGCCTCATTTCTAAAGAAACAAATGCAATCAATTTCACAGAGCACTGGGACAAATCAATATGGAAAGAGTCAGAAAACCAAACAAAAGCAATGGGAGAAAAATATTACCCTATTTATATGGCCATAACACATGAGAGAAAAAGATATTTAGAATTACAGAGCTAATTTCTAAAGCAGAAAACAACACTAGTCAGTAATAAAAAATAAAATTAAACTATTTCAGCTGAAAAATACTACAAGTCTATTATGATTATAACAACCCATGTGATGGTCATTATTGTCTGCAGTATAGAAACATAAGCTATTTTGACTTCTTTTTTGTTTTTCATTTGTCATTAACTGAGAGTAAGATACCAGAATAGTAATTATTGCCCTTGTTAACCCTTGTGATATCATGAGACATTTCAGTTTCATTTTCAGCTTCAAAATAAAGTTCTATAGCTTGGTGCATCTTCAGAAGAGTAAGGATAACAAGAAGTGTATTATCTGACTTAATTGAAAGCTGCAAGATGCACAGCATTTAGAACCATACCTCAATGTTTGACTACATTGTAGCAAACAAAATATTACATCATAAGAGGAAAACAAATCTCAGAAAGCTAATCTTTTTTGTTTGCTTATTTGTTTTAAAGAACCCTCCTGTCTCCACTCAAGGAAAAGTCATCTTTAGCTAGAAAGCACAAGCTGAGCAAGCCAGCAGAGAGCACACATCCTTTTCAACATATTTTAGTATGGTGGAAGCAGGCTTTGGAAGCTTTGGAAGAAGAACCTTTTGCTGCTCTCTCTCATTAATCCTTAACTCACTTTGCTTTTTCCATACCTTGAATACAGTTCATAGTGAACTAGATTTATCAGCCATTAGTCAGGAAGAAATATGGATGAAAACCAGAAAAAAAAAACAATAAACCAAAACCAGAACTGGGAATAGAACTCTGCTCTTTTGACATCATGTTCAATGAATCTGCATGTAAGGCAAGTAGTACATGTCCACAGTCATAAAGGAAGAAAAATTACAGTAGCTACCTACAATGTGTGATTGCTTTTGGTGTAGGAATATCCCTTCTGAGTCATTGGAAAATAGGAAAAACAAATCACCCCTAAAGAAACCCATGAAGTCGCATTTCATCAAGGAATAGAAAAGCTGCATTTAAACGAGGCCAAATATTAATCAGAGCACCCACTTTTCCTATTTCAGTACGAGTGAGCCAGAAGTGAACATCCAGCAAAAAATGTTAATATTCACCTGGAGACGTATTAAATAAAAATAAACATGAAGTCAACAAACTTAAGCCCACACTTTTTTGTTCTGCCATCACTCTGCTTTACCTCTGGGGCATTTCATATCCGCTTGAGTAATAACTTGTGTAATAGATGGGTTCTTATGCAGCATATTTCTATGCAAATTTACATTGCCAAATTACTATTCTTATTCCAACTCCATCATAGAGGAAAAAAATAGATTGAAGGATTTTTATTTTTTTTAAAGCCTTATGATAAAAAAATGAGGGTTTCAACAGACTTGTAATTTGAAATACTGTTTTTCACTCTCATGAAATATAAAATCTAATAGGAGTAGGTCGAAAAAGCTTCTAGAGAAATTACAATAAAGGACCCTGAAAAAGTAACTCAGTCTAAAGAAGTTTTCTTCTACTATAAAAAATTGTAAGAGAAACATAGTCCCCATGATTGATTTTCATTGACTGGTTTTCAAAGGTGATCATTCCCATTCAGTTTTCCCTATGTACTAGAGTGTCATGAATTGAATTAATTGTAAAAAAAAAAATGTAAATTTTTAGGAAAATTCCAACATTCAGATCAAATTCAAGTTCAAGCAAGAAGTGTCTGCACTTTTTAAGAGTGTCACAGCAACTTCAAAGGGACTGCATAGGTGCTTAAAGTTGTACGAGCACTGAGCAGCTTCACTGGATCAGAGCCCTGGAAAGCTGTGGAAGAGAAACACAATGCAAGAGCTGAATATGGCAATTTTTCCTGTTTGCACCATTCTATTACTTTTCAAAAAGAAGGAAAATTTTCATGTATTCTTTCTGCAGTTCATGGTAGTATAAAAAAGCATTTGCAACACGTGCAGCCAGTTGGCTCGCTGAGCTGGCTGAGAAAACTTACCCTTATAATTTCGCCTATAGTAAATGCTGACAGAAATTTCTCTGATACTGTTCCACTGCAGCTGCCTCATTGTTCTGTTTTAACATAATCAGCACAGTGAAGAAGAAAAGAGTGTTAATTTTATAGCAAATAAACTTTAATTGAGTCTTTCATACTTTAGTACTGTATAATAAATGCATATAATGGTCTCTGGAGTTAGTTCTGGGTGTGATAACATGGTGTCTCAAAATCTTATCTCGGGTATATTATGGTACTTTATAGCTTTTTGTCGCTATCTTGCAGCATAAGCAAGAACGGCTCCTGAGACATCCTCAAGTACATGAGAAATCATACGTACATCTGTAACAGAAGAGGCTCTGAAGTAAGAGAGAGGCTCCTCAAAATAACCAAAAGTCAAGGTGGGCACTGCCAAATGAGAAGGACTATGCAGAAGGGCAAATTCACTTAAGACTAGTGGTACATCAGAAGCACCCAATATATGGAGTTAAGCCATGGCATGACTGAAAACAGCCTTTCAAAACCACTGATGAAGTAGCTTGTCTATAGTGAGGAAAGAATGGCAGATCCCACCACACAAAAACTCATGGCTTTGATTTCCAGGACATGGATGACTGTGGTTCCTGGTATAGGAATGAACATCGTTTATCTTTGTCTCAACTTGCCTCTTTCCCTCATTACATATGAGATACATTAAACAAGGGGATTTTGAGGCAGATACTTTGGCTTATGGATAGAAAATGTGTAACACTGCTAAAACAGAGAAAGCTCTATTCAAAATGCATGTACAAAGCAGCGCAGCTACCTCCTCCTTCCCCCCAAACAACTCTGTTTCATTTATACCAATTTTAAGTAGATGATGCTCAGTTGACTTTCAGTCCTTAGATATTAAGGGTGAAAATTAACATTTTCACTATTTAAATTTTCAATTTCCCACACAACTTGTATCTGAATCACAGGCATGGCAGTAACACAGATAAAAGTCATGTTATCTATCCCACATGTCCCAGGCTGAAGGTCATGCCTAGGTTGTTCTTAAAACCTCCAAGGGTGGGGACTATAGATGATCATGATCCCCTCCAGATTTTATTAACTTTCCAGTCAGATTACTTCTTTAGAATGTCTCAATGTTATTTTATTCCATGGTACTTTGTCCTAGGCCAAGGAGATATGCAAAACAACTCATCCTCCTCCATCATATTTTTTTGTAGTCTTGGTGTATCCCCTTTCTCTGGACATTGGGCAGTCCCAGTTCTCATCACTGCTAGATCTCCAATCACTTGAGACTAGTTAATTCTCATTTCTTTTAAAACATTAAAGTTCAAGACAGGAGATGGTAGCCCAACTTCCAAATAGAAAAAAAGCAGAATAAAAATCCTGTGAGAATACTATTTTTCATGCCTTTGTTTGCTTACTCAAAGAGGCAAGACTTATCAATGAAAGCATCAGCAGTGCAACAGCCAAAAGAAACCAACCATTGATATTTATTATTAGACATGGGCAAAAGGAATAATTTATCTGATTTCATCTTTGTCTCTTTAATTAAATGAACTAATTCTTTGCAAATAGTTCTCGGTTGTTAGCATATTCCCAAGCACATTGTGGCAAGCAATAATTACTTCATATTCAATTTGTTTTGCTTGATTGACCAACGAGGTCACAGTTCTCTGTGGCTTTGTGTTTGAAAGAGGGCAAAGAACCAGCTTCCCAAAGAAATGTAAGTTTACTTTGCCCAAATAACCTGCAATCGTCAAAACTTTGTTCTGTCTGGAAATATGCCTGTAAATAGTCTTTGCTAGAGTAACTACAGAAAATGAGCAGTGGAAAATGAAACAAAGCAAAAAATATGCTCTTTCTTTCCTTCACTACTGCACTGACCTATCCCCTTCCAAATATCATCTTCCAAACCAACTCAAGATCTCACAGCACAAAACCAGGTATGTTTCATGGGAAAATTATGAAGCCAAGGAGTAAAGGGGAACAAAGTAAACACCTGTTGCCAGTCAAGACTGGAGTAGAGAATCAGAATTAACACAGAATTTGTAAATTTAGTAAATCTATTCCAAGATTTCTGAATGATGAATCACTCCTCGCCTAACTTCCGATACGCCTTGAAAGAAAGTTCATTGGGCTTAACCCTACCCCTCCGTCATCATTTAGCAAAAATATCCCACAAGTGCTGTTTTTGCAAACAAGAAACCCTGGTCTCCAGGTCTAAATATGCATCATAAGCTGTTGCTTTTGTCTTTCAGGACATTTTATTAATTAGCCTATTTGACCTACACCGTAACTAGATATGCGTTTACTGTGCAGTGATCCTGGCTACTCATTTTGTTTCTTTGATTGTCCTTAGAAATTTAATTTTCCAAGCCCTGGAGAAGATGATAAAACCATAAATCAATAACACAAACTGTGGAGTTGCTGGCTTTTTTATTTAAATCCTGCCCTCATAATAATCAATTAAAAACTCCACTATCTCAGCTGGAAGGGAGAAAAAGTGCATGCAAGCATTTTCTTCACATACCGTTTTGCGTACAGTGGCACACAGAGACCTCCTGTGCCTGTATAGATCCTCACACACACACACACACACACACACAGAGCCTAGCGACACTTGAAAATACAGGTGGTGTGCCTAAAATCATACTGTCACCTCTGTTAGGTTTTGGTCTCCTTTTACTATCAACCAGAAAGGAAAACTAAGCTTTTGCTGTTTCCATTTCACATTTTATTCTCCTCAGAGAAGCATTTTTTTTTCCCCAGAACATTGTGTCAGATGACAGAAATTATGATTTCTCACACAGCAACATTGATTTAAATTATTCCACAAAACTACGGAAAGGTCAGCCTCTGAACTTATTACTCATATCCTCTTTGGCCACAACAGTGCCAGACAGAGCTTTTGTTTTGGCCAGGACAGTTAGTCTCTCCCTATATGAACCTGCAGCTGGAGCCTGCAGCAGCAGCTGAGCAATGGAGCCCACAGACCCAGGTACCAGCTATGCGGATGGAAGAGCCAACACTGACCATTGTCTGGGCAGGAGTCTCATGCTCCTCTTACATAAAATATAGTCCAGGTAGTGTTAATTCAGCTACCAGTCAATAAAGCAGTAAGAAATTCAGTGTCTGTGATGACAGTGTAGGATGAATAGATTTACATTCATAACACATTAGACCAGCAGTGAAGACATCTCCTCTATATTTAGCAAATGAAAGGGGTCTTAGCTGAGACCCTCCAATCAAATGTCAAAACCAGGTGGGACTAATCTGGACCTTTGTCTTTGCAACAGGGTGAATATGAATCAGTGTGTTAGTGAAGGACAAGATTTACTCCATTGAAGAAAACGTCTGCATTTTCAGGAGGTATGAGTTTGTTTTAAAACTCATGCTCTTACATTACAATTTTTTAAGATAGAAGTCTCCATGATCCTGAAGTCCAGGTGCATCTTACATAATTATTTAGTACATCCTATTAGAAAGCATCCAGTTGGTGTTTGGTGGTCAGACTAAATTCTAGTTGGTCCTTTGATGGCAAATGAGAGGCATAAATCAATGCCAATTGATCAGTAATTATACAAAATTACAGTGTGCTTTTGTGGTGTTTTTAAAAGAAAGTGTCAGTTTGCTACTCAGCCTGACTAATTTCTGGCTCATATTGAATCATTGTGCCATGTTTGCAGCTCATTAAACGAACACTCACATATCTCTCACCACTTTGCCTTGAGTTTTGCAGCAAAAAGGAGGGAAAAAATATGCTTTCTCCAGACTTCAAGTTTTGCCTTGAGGTGGCATGACTTTGTCAGAATAAACCCCTGTGGGTTGAGTTAACAACCATGCTCAAATCCCACCACCTGCAACTGAAGCAAGGTCTCTTACTCAGCCTCTCAGATTGTCACACTGATATAAGGCTTGGAGAAGGGCATAAACATCTTAAAGCATCATTAGGCTCTTCAGTCCCTGTCTTGTTCCTTTGTAGGCCAACCAGACTCAAGCATTTTGGAGTAGAACACAAACACTCATACATACACAAATCTATGCCACTCCACAAAATGTTCCCACAGCACAAGTTCATTTCAAAAGGTTTTGTTTGGTTGGTTTTGGTCAAAGAGTCTGTGCTGAAATAAGGAATGTTTACAACATATCTATGCCTATGTTTCATGGGAAATAAACTTTGAAAAAAATTAATTCAACCTGATCATTTTCCTTTTTTTTTTTTTTTTTTTTGCCTTGTTTCAACATCTTGGGAAATTTAACTGAAGAAACAGAAAATAACTGAAAATAAGCAACCACACAGAACAGTTTTGTATCTCTCAAATATCAGATCATCACATAAAACTATTACAGGATCCCGTCTGTGTAGACCTAATGTTCAACACGGCCTCTTGTATGCCAGCTCTGTAAATTATTACCAGCAAAAGTGAGCCTTAACACAACCATTAGGCAGCATTTTCTGATCAGTTTTGCTCCATTCAGGCCAGGGTTAGACAGCAGAACAGCAAAGCATCTGAACACTCTTAACATCACCAGCTGATTTCATGATATGATTCTGCTGTATTAAAGGCAGCCAAAAAGCTAACAGGAATTACCTTGCTTTCTAGGCATTTCTAGCAACCATATTAATATTGCCCAATGCCTTATGCTACTTGAGGCATTCAAGACTATTCAACAGCTGTGATCACTCAGTCACAAATGAATCTGGGGCAAGATCAACAGTGCTAATTGCAGTAAAGGCAATGGGTGGAAGCAGTTTGTCTTTTGCACTTTGAGTGTACAAATTGTTTCACTCTTCCCATACTTCAATGATTATTTATTCCCATGCTATGCCTAGGGGAATGAATTGATTTAGATTGGGACCTTGTGCTTTGCACCCTCTGTTCACTTAACAAGAGCAACCTTCTCTATGAAGCTCAGAGAAAAAAGCAAAGAGGGAGAAACTTGGTATTCCTGGAATTCAGATCAAGTCTGTGCTACAGAAAACCAGGGAAAACATTTCAGCTAAGCACACAATATTTTGCCTCCTTTATTTCAGAAGAATCTAACATTCATTTTTTTTTCCAGAATGAAGTTTTTAAACTGAGTTAACATTTGGACATATAAGCCTGTTTTATTTTCTCAAATGCCAAATGCCCAACTTTGCGTGAGATCATTGGCATCTTTGCTAAGCAGGATCATCAGGCCCCCAAACGGATTTAGGATCTTAACTTCAGTTAATCTGCTTGACAACTTCGAAATCAATCTGCCATCTGGTACCCAAATATATCCAGAGAATAAAAAACCCTTTGGCTGTGAATAAAGAGAGAAACAATAGGTCTGTAACCTTTTCCTTCCCTCCTTCTGCCATACATAAATGTAGGAACTTTTGTTATTGTTGTATTTTAATAGTGTTTTGATGAACCAGAAACAGTTGGAGTCATATGTCACATTAAAAGGCTAAGAGAAATCTAGCAGAAGGAAATTAAAGCTTTTTAACTATTTTTTATTTTAATGAGAAAATTCAACAATCTTTTTTTTTTTTTTCATTTTTTTATGTTTCATATCAATTTATCTAAGGAGAGGCATATTAGGCTGTCTTACTCCCAGGTTATACTTATATTTGAACAATTCTGAGCATGCTGGTGATCATTAACAATCTCTAACTTCAGACAATTTAGCATCTAACTTGAATGAAAAGTCTAGCTAGGACCCCTGCATAGTTTAATGGGTCATACTTGTTCAGCTCACAATTCCCTGAAAGCACCTAACCTTTGTGTCCTTAATTCTCTCAGACAACTTTTTTTCCTTATTAACTGGTTTTAAAGGCCAGGCTCCAAAGGCCTTCCCAAAAGTTCCCCCTCTGATACCAGAATGATCAAAAAATGTTTTGCACAATTCATTGGGAAATAACAGAGCAACACCAGAGGCATGCAGTAAAAATACCCACATCACTCCGATTTCCAGAGCACGTATTTAAATATAAACCAGCGCTTCTGAAGTAACATTGTGGGTGCTGTCCCCAAGATGTTCTTCCATCAAGAAGGACACATGATCATAAATTAAATGAAGTATGCTCCATGGCAACCATAATGAACAACACCACTTCAAATGCTGCCAAAATGGCAACATCTCAAATTTAATATTGCAATATGTTATCTGTTAATTAAAGAGCAAGGGCTAGTTTCAAAGGGGAACTGCTAAGGTTTTAAAAATATGCTGGAGATAATGTATTCCATGCATTGCTAATTATGTAGGCATCCTTTAAAACAAACCAGAATTAATTATGTATCAGATCCACCCCCAGTATAAGAGAATAATTGAAATTCTTACAAAGTTTCAGCACAATAAGAGGCATTGTATGGACTGCACATTCTGTGCTACATTACACACTGTGGTGGAAATGGGTTTCCATGCTGCAGTTGACTCATTGGGAAGGCTGCTACCAATTAACACTGTTAATACATGTTAATTTAAAATTTCCTTTCCCAACTAATTGATATCTGATTAAATGAAGAATAGTTTTTTTTAAGGGTTCATTAAAGAGCTAAAATTTCCTCACAAGTTTTGTGTTTTATATAAGGCCGCAATCACAAAATATGTAGTTCATGTAATTTCCAAATCATTACAGAGTAATTGGACTTATCAGTTACATGCTAATTAAAGTTCAACTGAATGCTCTTTCTACAATCAACTGACATCAGATAGATGCACGGTACCCATCTCATTACATTAAAATGCAATAGATAAGGCATTTAAAATAAAGCATGGCATACAGAGTGTAAAAGCATGTCTACTGCTTTATGCGGAGAGCACCTGAAGCTCTTATAGCTATAACAGAGTGAAATACCCAGCAAAGTACCCAGAGCAACCAGATATTAGGGCAGGCTTCAAAATTGTTCCCAAAGTCTGGATTAACACAGGTATTTTTCATGCAGGAAGAAAATGAGGGAGGAAGCACTGATGCTTCCCAAATTTGAATTTGCTTTCCTTATCTGGTGACATAGTTTGACAGTATGATAAGGACAGGAAGATTTGGTGACATTACATGACAGAGAAGAAAAAACTTATGCCTACTAGATTTACTAGCTTTTGATCAGGACTAGCATAAGTGGTTGAGGGAATTTTGGAGACAGAAAGTGGTGGCAATTGCAGTTGTTCCTAGTAATTAATGAGAAGAGGATAAAAGAATATGAGAAAGCATATCAGCTGCTTTAATGGCCTTTTCAAGCTTCTTTGCTAACGCTTCTTTTCTCTGGAATTGTGCTTAGTATCACTGCTCTCTGCTGGATTAGGTTTTCATGAGTGGAGTCCAGAAAAATTCTAAGCAACTGTCTGTCAGGGAAAGAAACAGAATGCAAGCAAGTTTCCCTTTTGGTGCTCTCAGGCAGCTGGGTGTTTACTCCTCTCTCTTGAAGGAGAGAAACTTTCCAAGCTGCATGGGAGGTTTCCCTGAGTGCAAATTGTGGGATTTGATCCTAAAGCTTATCAAATGGGTTGGAGTAGAACTCCACTGTGTCCCAAACTGAGAGTGCTGCCACTTCTTCCAACCCACGGATCAGTCAAAACCCAACCTAGGAACATTGCTGCAGCACACAGTGTGCACCCCAAGCATGTCCTCTGTTCCTCACAGCAGGATCCCACACTGAAATAAGCAGATAAAACCAAGGTAAACACACAGGTTTCCCACTCACAGGGGCCAGGGCCAGTGCCCAGAGGAGTTTCCTCTGAGCTTTCTCCCCTTTCCACCTATGGTTTACTTTTTAAAGAACAGTGATTTCTACAAATAAACACTCTGTAGATACTGTTTTCTCAAGCTGATATTCTTGCAGCACAAATGTAAGAGCATTTTCTGAGTTTGGAGTTAAAAGCCAAGTGTAATTTTTTTAATGAAAGCCTGAGAATTAGTAGGACAATCCAGAAAAGATGTCATAGTCAATTATTAATGTGAAGCTTTTAAAATACAATTAAACATGGACAAGTATTTGCATTCATTACAAACAAGTCCTCTTAAAATAGCTAATCTGTTCAAGAGAAAGCTCATTTCTATGACCTATGTGAATAAAATCCTTTTGAAAAGTAATCTTTTCTTTAAAATAAAAAATAAAAATAATTCTAAACCATGCCTGCAGTTATCATCAGCTTCCAGCACAAAGGAGATAATTATTTGCCTGAAAGCTAAAAAGCCAAAAGCTTTGTTTCTTATTAATGCCACAAGACTAATTGTTGTGTCTTACAATGCTGTAACAGTGATTACTCTACTTCACTTTGGGTTTAAAAAGAATTCTGCAGACTTCTCACCTCCACAACAGTGTATCTCAACAAACCCTCTAAAGTCAGCAAGGGCCCAGGACAGTGGCATCTCTGAAAGAAACCACAACTGTTCTTATCCAGACTCTGCAGAACCTTCCAGTCATGTGGAGACTCACCTATGTTTTGGTGCTGCTTTGCCTCTCTGTGGCCTTGGGTGCCAATGGCTTGGGCAGTCTGCACTCCCAGCCTGGCAGCAGATGGCTGTAACTCCTTTTCAAGAGTAAGGAGAAGGTCAGGTGGAAATCTGCACCCATCCTTCCCTGCCCTGCAGCACTGGTTGCAGAACCAGGGGAAATTAAGAGAATTTCAACTTGCATCACACTTCTTAAATTAACATTCACCTCCCTGACATATGCAACACTGCAGCAGGACCTCCTTTCCATGTGTTTAAGTGGAAAACAAAGCTGATGTATACCTTATCACATGATTACCTCCGATTTGGGCAGCAAATCTGCAAAGATCTACAGAATCAGATAGGATCATATATATATGTATATATGATACATATTACATGATATATATTATATAACTATTATTATACATGTGTTTTTCATTTCTAAAACATTTCCTTAATGGCACACTGATTTTGTGCATTGAATTTGGTTTAATTGCCCCTTGTTTTAATCTTGCAGGAGCTATAGCCTTTTAAACCACTGTATTTCCCTGAGAAGCTCCAAGCATCCCACCTACTTACATGTATTGCATGCAATAAGATACATTGCTGCTATTATTGCCATTATTATGAGTGTATGTTATAGTGTGAATGTCATTCAATGTGTCTTATGGGAAAAGAAAAAAAGCAAAATGAAACAAAATCTTTTCTCTTTCTGGCACTTTGCCCTTTCACCATTTCTTTTAATATATTTTTTTCATTCTTTTTGATAACTGTCTTCATATGGAGGAGGGGAAGATTATGACATCCCCAGTACGCTGTCATGTTGCACCATTTCGTCAGGAGGAATGTCACTTGCTTCAAGCCAGCTGGGACATGGCTAACTGGGATGTGGCAAATATTTTCATTTTGAACTGTATAAATCAGTATTTCCTTGACTTTTTCTTATATGTGAGGCATACTTATTTGCTCATGAGACCCTCTGCACTTGTATTTGGCAATTAGACCCGACTACAACTGTCTTCAGCAGAGGAGCACAGGGAAATTTAGCAAAGCCCCATAAAGAGAATGTTGACTGACATTTTTCCTGATAAAATTTCATTTTCAATTGTCAAACCAGAATTGGGACAGAAATTCTCTGCTACAGATCAGCTTTTACATCAGGTTTCAGCTCAGGCTGTTCACAACCTTCAGAATTAAATCCAGGTAAAATAAACTTTGGAATCATTTAATTGACTTTTTACTTTTCTTTGCTCCTGAGGACCATTTTGCAGCCCTCTGAATAACAAGATACAATAAAAATATCTTCAATACACCACTGCTTTATACAACAGCATGCTGCTTCCACAGGTGTTTAATAAATTGTCCTTTCCAATATGAATTGCCCTGCATTCATCTAGCTTTATTTTCACTTGCTAATGTTCTGCTCAGAAATCTGGTTTTGCTAGAATTTTCTAGCATTAATTAGGTCCTAGAGGTTTCTAGGATGAATTTGGGATGAGTTCAGGTGATTTTGAATTGTCCAGCTTTTTAAGGCAGCTGATATAGCCACAAAAACCAGCATGAATTTTCATTCCAGCTCAGAATGACTATATCTCTCTATTCCTACGGATGTGCTCTCTAAGACAATTACAAGTTCTTTCATTTATCCTTCCCCACAAGTAATGCTTTTACCACTACACAGTTTTGTGAAACTGACAAAAAAATAAAATCACTGGATTTAAGTCTAAGGTTGTTGCCAACATTTCACCTTCAATTGACTGCAACTTTTAATAAATTATATCATGTCTAGGAGAGGTACCATCATGATTCATTCTGGAACATCTTGAGTGCTGGGGTATGCCAACAGAAACAATTAATTTCAACAAGGCTTTATTAAGATGCAGCATGCACAATTAAGAGTTGCAGTTCTGAACAAATGGTTCAACATGTTGGTGTCAAAAGGAAGCATTCTCCCTCCTCTACCAGCTTGGCAGCTGTTGGACTTCATTATGAGGAGCAAAACATAAAAGCATGCAGACAGGTGCACAGCAGCATTAAGGACTCTGTAACAAGGCACAGCAACAGCTTAGTTTTGCTGTTAACAGAACAGAGACAGAAAAAGACAATCCAGAGCCATGGAAATGATGTGGGGTGAGCATTGATTAAAAGTAATAATAACAATAAATATAAGGAAAATACTAGCAATTCACAGTATGAGTGCTGCATCCGAAAATAAGGAAATTGCCAAAATATATGCGATTTGTGTCTGTCATCTCATGCAAGCCTGTGGGGATGTTTAAGAGGAAATTGTGTCTTGAACTGGCAAAGTAACAAGTCAATTTCCAAACTTAAAAATTAAGAATTTGGCTATGGATAGCAAATGCTTAAAGACCAATTTCCTGATGCTTAATATGTATTCAGAGGCTTAATTTCCACTGAAATCAAATTACCAATGTTCATCTCAAAGTGTCTCCTTAACTTACAGTTTGGAAGTGCAAAAAAAAAACAAAAACCCCAACCTTTGGAAATGTATGGACAGAGACTTAAAACACAAAATGCTTAGGAAAAAAATGCTTGCTGTTACCTGGAATTAAGCTTGTTTTTATAAATGAAATTCATCAGGGAGTTTAACAGTATTGCACTTCAGTAGATAAGCAAGAAAGGACATTATAGTATTTAGGATGTCTGCAACTTGTGAGAGTTTTAAGTGTCTCCACTAACTCCACTAGGGCACTAAGCCACTTGTACCACTAATTGGACTGGCCACATTTGAACAAAAATGTTCTTTTCAGCCTGTTCAGGTGTATATAAAACCATAGCATTTCTCTAAGCTTAATGAGATACTCTAAAGCAAGCAATCAGCAGTTTTCCAACTGAAATCTTTCCCCCACATATGAAAAAAAAAAATGAAACCAAGCAATTGGTCCTGCAGGACACAAGGGCAAACCAGGATGCATTCTGCTGCCCAGAGGATCATGAATAATAAGATACTAATGATGTTAAATACCATGTTTATTTTCCCACTGCAAAGTGACACTTGTCCATGCAGAATTGTCTGCCTTTAAATAAAGCACCTTTCAAGCAAGTTCATTATA
The DNA here is from genome assembly GCF_012275295.1 of Melopsittacus undulatus. Classification (NCBI taxonomy): domain Eukaryota; kingdom Metazoa; phylum Chordata; class Aves; order Psittaciformes; family Psittaculidae; genus Melopsittacus; species Melopsittacus undulatus. The sequence continues at coordinate 18,248,433 of NC_047536.1, read as the reverse complement.
AAACCAGCTGAGCACTCCTGACAGTCAGACTGGTGTGAGACAATGGCAAATTATTTATTGTGAATAAATCACCAGATGACTATAGTCTCCTTTTTTCCACCCCTCATCATTTGTAATGGCTAAAAGAATGAAGAAAGGTGAAAAATATGCAATTAGTGGATAACAAAGGAATAGATGTGAAAATTATGGAAAATACATCAGCCCTCAACATCCACAAAAATGCAGTAACAAGAAATATGCAAAAAGCAGGAAATAAAAAGCCACAAAGCTGGCTTTCAAGCATTTTTTACTATGTCTTATTCACAACATTTGGTTTGTTGGCTGAGTTTTTCTGTTTATATTTTCCTAAAATGAGCAATTAGTTAAATCTGAGTTAACGAAGCTTGCTTAGTCATCCAAGGTCTGTAAAACTTTACCAGGAGTCAGCATCTTTGCAACCTTTAAGACTGAGGGAGTCTGGCATGACAGGCTTTGCTGACTGGCTTTTCCCATCATCTAAAATCCCATTTATCAGCTCATTTCAAGTATCTTTTGAAATGCAGAAGAAATGAAGAGGTAAGATATTGTCCTGTCAGGAGAGTTCATATTAGTTCCTTTAGACAAAAGATTGTGAGACTTAATCATCTCTATTTGAGATGACAGTGAAATATCATGTTCTCGAATCAATAATGATTGGGGGCATAGATTAAGAGTATGGCTGAGAAAAGGCTGTTATTCTCTACACAGCAATTTGGAATTGGGGTTAAGGCCACAGGAAATTATCACACATCTGGGATAAAAACTGAAAGTGCTGCTCTCATCAGTAGGAGTTTGATGGTCTGTGACCCTTTCAAGGAAAAAGAAAAAAACAAACTCTTTTTCCTCCTATAAGCTCCAAGTGCAGGAGAACTGAGAGATGCTGGAGAGGCCATTACTTTGAAGTGAAAAGGCAAATGTGGTATCATGCTTACAACAGCTATTGCCAGTCTCCAGCATGGAAAGGAATCTCCCAGGGAAAGAAGGAAACTCACACCTGTTAGACTTCAGAGACATGCAGCAAGGAGTTTGTCACCAGAATTTCACTTCAATGACAGTTATAAAAACAGCACATAAGCATCTTTTGGCACACACACACTCAAATAAAGCAAAGGGTTAAGTCTGGCTTGAGATCCAAGCCTAAATCAGCATTAACCATTTTAATACATGTTTTCATTCATATTTAAAAAAAACAAGCAACTCTTGAAGGAAAATGGGGCATCTCTTAGATGCAGGTAGCATGAAGCAGTTGGCATTTTATTTGGCAAATGTGACTGAACAATCAGGACCCAGAACCAAATGCATGGCCCTCTATGTAGGAATTAAGAAGTAAATTCTCATATTGAAGGCTATAGCAGATTCCTATTTTTAGTGCACTATTCATGGAGATGTAAAACCAAGACACATGGATTACATGATCACATCCTCCCTCCTGGAGAGACAGAGTCTGAACTAAAGTTAATGTAGTATGCCACATCCTCCTTTTCACTCCACTCTTCAGTCTCTCCATGTCTCCATCTGCTTTAAGGCCATATATTAATTCACCTTTTGTAGCGTTTCTCTTGCATAAATAATTTCACAAGATGAAATGTATCTTAAGAAATCAATTAGCTAAAGCAAATTAACCATGTGGCCTTACACCTACCTTCTCCATTTACTCCTACCTTCTCCATTTATCTGCTAGGTTCTCAGTAGGCAAGTGGCTCTTTCCTGCTGTGAAATAACCAATATCCTGAAGCAGTTTTAGAAATCCTGTATCATAGGCCAGGGTGATGCAGAGTGTAGTCAGCGACTCAAACCCTTTTCAATTCCGTGGGAAACAGAATCTTTCTACTTTGGAGGCTTAGATTTGTCATCTATCCTCAGTATCTATCAGATCAAATACTTCCATCACACAGGTTAGTAGCTAAACTTCTTTTGAGGCCAGATCCCAAAACAGTATCAAGTACCAGACGAACAAGAAAATAATTTTACTTTCTGATTCTGCAATATTTTCCTCCATATTGAGGAAGAGTTAAGTACTTTTGTGTTCTATGCCCTAAGGGCTACTAAATTTGTACAAGAATAAAGTTATTTCCTTCTGGTTTCTCCTTTTTGATGTACAGTGCTAAAGCAGCATCCTTATAGGATCCTTTGTGCCTGACTGGAGTCATCTATGCTGGACAGTACCTAAAGCAGCAAGGTTTTGATGCAGAAAACATGCCTCTTACCTCTTTTTGTTAGCCACAGGGATAGTGATTACAGATTAATCACAGGTTGTTAAATATACCACCTATTACCTGTAATGAACAGGCAATCAATGTGCAATCTGCATTTTCAAGAAAAACAGGAGTCGGTGTCAGCCCTGTGGAAATTCATGGTTGAGCATTGTTTTCTCTCTTTTTATTTTGATGTTTTATCAGGGAATAGAAAGCAGGCAAGTACAAACTTGCAGTTTTAGCCTCAGAACAGTGCATTTTCCATCTCTCCTCTTTTACAGTTATTTGAGCCTAAAGAGTTTAGCAAGGTCTACTTCCTATCAACACAGCTTTCAGTTATTTTGCAAAATAACACCTAGAATCTGCAGACCTCTTAATTTGCAGTCAGACCCATTTCCAGGCTCAGATATCTAAAATCTATTTACCCAACACTGTCAAACAATCACGAATATTAGAAACTACTGTTCTCATAGCAGCTAATTTATCCATTAGGTGCCATCCTCATGGGATATGTCACCCGCAAATACATCTTGGAGAGCAAACTGAATTTAACCTAATTTCACACACAAGAATTTATCTGCTAAAGACGAATATAGTCCCTAATCCACCGGCTTTAGTTGCATAGAGCAAGTGGCTCTTTCCAGTGGATTTTTTTGGCAAATCTTTGCTGCATGAGCCATTTCTAGAAACAGGAAAAGAACCCAAACAACGCAGCTTCCTTTGGAAGGTGCTCTCTAAGGGATCATCCAAGGGATGATGAGGTAATTGCAGCCATTGTAAGGGACTTTTGGGAAAACACAAATCACACCTTTCTTCAGTCACCAGACGTGTAACCATAAAACTGAGAAAACGTTGTGAAGTATTACACCATTAACCATGATCACAAAGTTAGAAGAGCTCTTTCACAAGTCAGCTCCTTCAGATTCACTGGTTTTGATTTTTATTTATCTCTTTGTTTGTTATCCTGTTGCAGCTGGATACAAGGCTTGTAGTTAAAGCATTCGCTAGGGCAGCAGTACCAAATATAATTAATTAACTGAGCAAAGCTTCTATCCAGTGGAGAGGAGATAGTGATGCATTCTGCTCATCTGCTAAGCACCCTCTGAGGCTGGGATAACAGCAGCAGGACTAAACTGATCTATTCTCCAGTGGCAGGTGTTTGCAGAGCTGTTGAGAGGTTTGGGAAATGAAATGTGTTTTCTGAAAGCTCACAATGAAATCGCACAAAGAAGGGCTCTTATTATACTGTCATCCTATATCACACCAGGTTTGGAAATTGAGCACTTCTCTTGCGCCTCCAGAACTACAATATTTCTCTGATGCATCTGATGTTTTAAAATGTCCTCCTTAATCATATCTTCACATACAAAGTAAATCTCCAAAATTCATACATAGTGCAACTGAAAAGTGTCAAGCCAAAGTTGCCTAGAATTCTGTTATAAGCAGACTGTAGAGATGGCTACCAAATACCACTACCCTCCCAGCAAGGAAACATGGTTGTGATGCAACTGAAACGCATTGAACACATTCCTGGTTTTCTCCCATCTCTCAGGACACTTCAGCTCACCACCGCCCTCCCACCCTCAAAATAAGAGCAAAATAAGGGGAACACGCAGCAGGCTACCAGACTTCTCTCAGACTGAAAGGAGCACAAGGAGCTGGCAGCAGACTTGGTGGAGTTGCCACAGTAGATCCAATCTGGACTGCAGGAGTGGGACCTTTCTGTTAAAATAACTACTTAAAGCAGCTGGAAATAAAGATGCTTTGAAACTGAAAAAAGTCTTCATTTCCTAAGGCTTGGTTTGAGACCTCCTGATTTTATTTGTTCTATCCAAATTAAATGTCATTACTGGTATACCATGAAATGCAGATTAATGACAGAGTTTGTTCATAATTCCTAATAAGGATGACTTACTTTCTGGCATTAAATGATATTGCACTAAACCATAAAATATTTAGCTCCTATTTTCTCTGTATATTACCTTTGATTGTTTCATTTTCACTTCTCAATCATGAGTCTAAAGGAATTACCATCCCAGCACAGTGCTAGGCTCTAATCCAGTGTCTCATTTCTGACAGCAGCATGAAACAGAGGAAGATGCAAAATCTCAGCCACAAGCTCTTCTGAGCTCTTCCTCAGGAAGTTTTCACTGAGTCCTTAAGGTTATGTGGGGGTGCCTGAAGCCTAGTAATTCATAATCCTGCCTACACCTTTTTTTATTATATCTCGAATAATTTCATTGGTATCTGTTCACTGTTCATGTCAAAAGTTCTTAAGTTCTTCCTTGTTTTTGAGATTTGGGTGAGGACTTCCGAATATCACAAAACTGAGGAATTCAATGACACTTCTGACAATCTCAGCAGGAACAGTAAATCTGAGAAAGAAAATTAGAGTTTTATACTTCTTTTTTCTTTACCTCCTCTTTACTGAGGAAGGAGGAAAGAGGATGAAGGATAAAAATTTCTTGTTGTTCCTTCTTTTGAGGGAGCCAATTGACACAGCTGAGGGAAATTGGAAAGTTAAGTTTGAACAGTTTGCTACAGCAATCCTTTACCTCCCTCTTTTTCCCTCAAATAGCAAATCTAGAAATAAGAGCACAGAAAATGCTTTGGTGAGGCTTTCAAAAGGTAGAAGAGGTCTTGTGGTGAGAAACAGTTTATGGTACTGTTTGAAGTCTCACTGGAAAGCACTCCTGCCTTTCCTTGGCAGATAAAGCTTTTTTAATCCCTGTATTAGCATGGCAGCTATAGCCTCGTGCAAAAAAACAAACATGTTTTTTCATGAGCATATCTGCTTCTTGCACAGAGAGGAAATAAAATAGAGGAACACTATGCCACTAGAGAGTGCAAGCCAGTTAATGAAGGATGTCCTAAGGAGAGAGCATGAACAAACATATTGCTGAAATGATGGAATAACCTTCCTTATTTCCAGATTTCATAACAGCTAAACATGCCAGAATCCACAATGTGCATATCCTCACCACACCCTGGAAATTCCTATCGATACTTGACTAATGAGAACCCAAGCCTACCTATGCTGAGAGTTAGATTTTCTCAAAAGAGTAAAATCACAGCAGGGAACTGAAGGCAGTCATTTGAATCCTAACCTTATTTTTTCTCCTGTGCCAGGCAGTCATTTTTGTGCTCTGATTCCTATTAGAAAAACAAAACACAGTAAAAGAAAGCACAAACCGAACATTCAGCTTATATTGATTTAAAGTCTTCCACTTAATTCAATTTCACTCCTTCAGAGAAAATGCTCAGTCTTGGTTTCAGCTGGGATAGAGTTAATTTCCTTCCTAGCAGCTGGTACAGTGCTGTGTTTTGGATTTAGTATGAGAATAATGTTGATAAAGTACCAATTTTGTTGTAGCTACATAGTGCTTACATTAAGTCAAAGACTTTTCAGCTCCTCACTCCCTGCCAGCAAAAAACTGGGAGGGAGCACAGCTGACCCCAACTGGCCAAAGGGATATTCCATACCATATGACATTGTGCTCTGTATATAAACTGGAGGGAAAGGTGGCCAGGGGCCACTGCTTGGGAACTGCCTGGGTATTGTTTGTCAAGTGGTATTGTGCATCACTTGTATATTCTATCTATATTATTTTTTTCCTTTTCTATCCCATTAAACTGTCTTCATCTCATCTCAAGAGTTTTCTTACTTTTATTCTTCCAATCCACTCCTCATCTCACAGCAATGGGTATAGGCAATGGGCAAGCAGCTGGGTGGTGCTCAGTTGCCAGCTGGGGTTAAACCATAACATGCTCCAACAGATGTACAGTAAACATATATTCTAAAAGTTGTCACATGCCTCCTCTTCTATTTGGAGGAAATGGAAAAAACAAAAAAGCTAATGGAAGAGGAGCTGATTATCTCAGAAATTTGTATTCCACTTCTGCAAACCCAAGGGAATTCAACAATTCAGCTGAAAATGAATAGCATTTGGTTTTGGTGTTCTTCATTTGCAAATCTCTAGGATGTTTTGAGCTTTAATCATATCACTAAAAGATGACATTTTCTGCATTGTGATTCACTGGATCACAAGGACATCACCTACACTTGCAGAAAGGTTCTTCATGGCAGAAATATATCTAACCACTATCATCACCTAAAACATGCATGTGCTCTTACACAAGAGGAGCACAACACACTAGAATAGTCAACACAGTTTCAGGTCAGGATATCAGTTAATCACCACACATGTTATTTTGCTTCCTACATTATGTCAGTGAAGTATAATAGATGGGCATTAGCAACATCTGGAACTGTATTAATCAAGTTAAAGGCTGGGGGAAGGCAGAGCCCCCAGCACCATTAATGGAATTTTAAAAGCAAAGCATCAAGTTTGTTTCTTCAGTGTGCTAAAGATGATCAAGATTAACAATCTTCCATGCTGCAATTTCCCTCCCTTTTTCTTTAATTACTCAAATGCCTGAATAATTTCCTTATGAGATTTCAATTTCATGGACAACTCAAGCATATACAGATAAAATATAATAGCAGGTTCAATATACAAAAAGAGAGAGTGAGAGGAAATGAAAATTCAAAGTTAGTAACTCCTAAAAGCAGGTAAAGCAAGAAAACCCCAAGAAGCCCTCGAAGACCTAGTGGAGTCTGTGAAAATGTACATAAAAGATATAGACAAAGAATAGTCCCATTTTTTTAGATTATGTTATCTGAATCATGATTCCCTGTTTGAATCAGAAAACTTACTTGAAATGGAACATTAATTTCTCTAATGAAATAATGGAAGGAAAAAACATTACAGCTAATGACATTTTCTCTTGACCATAGAGGTACATTTCCTTATTCTCTTCTTTTTTTGTTCCTATAAGGAGCATAAGCTTTCTCTAAAGTAAATCAAAACTGCCAGCTCCTTTGACTGACTGGGAAGGGACTTATACAGTGGGGAGAAGAAGAATATCCTCACAGTACTGTATTCAATATTCAATCCAGAATTTACTGGAAGATAGTTCCCAGTGCTCCTCACTTACAGGAACTGCTCTAACAAAAAAAGAATTTAGGGCAAGCAAGTTGATTTTATTGGAGTCTTTTCCAGTGCATTATACTGTAATAGAATGCTCATTCATTTACAGAGAAATGCTTTTTCTGGGCTCAGTTTCAAAGGGGGTTGCACTTCCAATAATTAAATTGTGTACAGAAGGCAGTGACTTAAATTCCACACTGTTAATTTTATGCAAAACAGAACCCTATTGATTTCCTGAACTTTCCCTCTCTTCAGCTGAAGTTACTTGCATCCCATCAAGAATATGAAACGGATTTTTCCATCAGCTGGAAGTCTAAAGATTGATGCATGATGTTTAAGCCTTGGATAAGCCCAAGTATAAGAAGGAGCAAGGAAAAAACAGAAACAAGGCAGTTTATTGCAGACCTTATGCTTTGAGCCATAGAGTTTATCAGTAATCTACTTAAGAATTCACCCTGGCATATTTCTTTTTACTCAGCCTATGCAATTCCCACAAAGTGTTCAGCAATTCTAACATTGCCAAATATAAGTCTTCATTCTTTTCTCTTGCATGGAAATATTAATGAGCTCTAGAGCTGTTTCTTCTAACTCCTCTCTCTCTCGGTAATGTGTTGTCACTACCACTAGAATGAAGTGCCACTACACAAATAGCCAGCTGAAGAATGAACAAGATGTTACATGATTAGAAGCAATGAGCACTCTGGCTACAGCATGCTTGCATATCTCCAGAGCCTTCTGGACAGCAGACCCTATTGCAACCTGCACTTTGGGTCTGTACCCCATTCTGTGACCTGCAAAGCAATGCAAAAGAACGGTGTAAGGAAATCAGATTGCTTTGCTTCCCTCTGCAGAGTTCAGCAGTGATAGACCCTGAGTGAGTGGAATGGAGCTTGTTTGCACAGTAAAGTCCACTCGAGTCAAGGGAAATAGTTCAATTATTTGAAGTGGGTTGTACACTGGAATTATAATTGAAGCTTTGGTTCTCAGTGTTACTGCAATGTGAATGTTGACCCATTGCATCAATCAACAGCAGCGTCCTTACTAACTGCCATTATATAAAACTATTAAAATGCATCATGACATAGAAGTAATTTCTTTTTTCTTTTAGGACTTCATTTATTTGTAAATCATTCAGGGTGGGTCTTTACGCAAACATCACAGATGAGCTGTTCCTCATAATGCAGTCAAAGCTATCCAAAATAGAAAACTGGCCAATTTAAAGTTAGAATAATCACTATTATTCTCCCCTACTTTTCCCCACACTCAAATAAACGTGAGCAGGAAAGAATATCTGAATTATTTAAAACAAAATAATAAAAAGTCATGTTTTCCTTCTAGGAAAAGCACAAGGAATTTTTCAGTGAAACACAAATTTCACGAGAGATTACACATGCTTTACAGGAGATTACATTTGCAGCCAGAGCTGCAATGCAACAGATTTGCTAAATCAAATTTCAGGCATTTAAGTGGAAAACCTTGAGAGACTGCACAACTTACATAGCAGATGGAGAAGGCAGAGGCCTATGTCATATACACACACACACACACACAAACCTGACTGGAAAAGTGTCTTGAGTCACACACTGCTTTACATTTTTGTTGAGAATAAAGACAATTCACGTGCCATGAAATGACCTGTCACCTGAGTTGCGTGGGTCATGCTGTCAGGGTAGCTTAAAAGCAGGTTTTTTACCAGTCTCAGGTTAAAACACAGGAAGCAAGGCTGTTTGGGGGTTTGTTTTATTGTGGTTTGGGTTTTTGTTTGAGTTTATTGTGCCTTTTTTGGTTGTGGCTTTTTGGTTGTTTTTTTTCAGGGCAGCTATAAAAAGCCTAGACAAACATAGTCTCTCTGGAATGTCTGATGATACAGCAAGGACTGGATGTGTAATCCTACATTTGTCTGTGAAAAAAAAAAAATGTTGCTTTTTCTTCCTCGTGGGCTGATTAGAGTGATACCATTATACTTCAAATCCAATCTGTGGTGATCAGCATCAGCAAAAAGACTTCTTCAACTTATCAAAATCTATTTAGGCTACCCAGAAGCAACTTGACTAAAATGCATAAATATATTCAGAGGGAAAAGATATCAAGTGGTAAATGACTATTCAATGTATCATAAAGGCACAGTAACAACCACTGGATGAAAGATAAAGCCTGACTCAAATTACAGTAAGGTACTAATTATTTAATGACTACAAGGGAAAATGTTGGCATAAGATGGCTAGGGATTTTGTAGAGATTAATAAGGACTGATTGGACCAACATCCAGCAGCAATTACTCAGGAGGAGCTGTTTCTGCCTTAGGGTAGGAAGGTGGCCTTGTGTTATCTTCCTAGCATCCCTTCCAAATCTCCTTTCTATTAGGAAATCAGTAGAGAAAGCTGTAGGGCTCCCAGTAATGGTAATGGGAAGCAGTATGCAGAAGCTCAGAGCAGCATGCCTGCTCACCACAAAATCCACTAAATTTGGGTAATTGGAATAAGATCAGTGCTATCCCCTTTGAACTCTACAGCCAGCAGTACTTAATAAATAACAAGAGATTAAAAAATGGGAAGAGTGCTTTCCCAGATATTGCAAGACAAGACTGTAGAGTCAGTGCCCTTGGATTTCCTCTGCTGTTGGGCCTGGGGGAGCACCTCTAGAAAGCTAAATTTTAAGCACTAAACCTGAGCTTACAGCTTCTGTGAACCAAAATCAGGCAGATGAATGGGAAGTGCCTACTCCCACTTTTGACAAGCCCTGCTCAAAGTGCACTCTGCTGTGTTGAAAGGGCTGATACAGTTTGTATGCAAAACTTGTATCTTCTGTACAAAGAGAAGAGACTATAAGGATGCTCATGACTTCTGTGAAGTGTAAAATGGCAAATCAGACATAAAGATAAGTTTCAATAGCCTCAAATATACATTCGACTTCAACTTGCTCATGACCAGAAAATAATACCACAGGTCACTGCACTCCTTCACTATCCCTCTTGACCTCCATTTGACATGGCCAGCCACTATAAATCCTTTCACAGCAGTCATAATAAATCCATTCCACTGGGAAAATGAGGAGTAAATCATACAGCTTCATTTCTCCCCATTCAAATATTCATTTGTATTATTTATAGATGATGAGATATCAGAGACTTCTCCCTCCTCACTGTGCATACTGTCCTGTCAAACTTGGTGCTGCTCCAGCGAGTGCTCTTTTATTGCACTGGAAGATCAACATTTCTCCTTTTAGTCTGCATTCTCTAGGGTGAAGACTTGAATATGGAAAATGAAAGAATCACTAGTCATAACCTTAAGACAGGATTAATTTAATCTGTAATAAAAATACCGAGAAACCTTTTGCAATGCTGGGAGTGAAATTACTGATCCTGATGAGACATCAGACAAAAGCACAGCTGAAAATGCTGTCTGCTTCAGTGTTTTGAGGCTGCAAGCTCTGCTGTGTGGTTTGCAAGCTCCTGGCTAAGAGCTTGCTCCTGAAGTTAAAAAAAAAAACCCAAATAAATAAACCCCCCAAAGCAAGCAAACAAATTGTGCCCAAAGAACAACATTGTAAACATTACTGAAAAAGGGTAAAATGGCAATAAGAAAACAAACAACTGCTGATACTTTAGATACTGGAACAGATTTTCTGAGCACAGGGTGTATGTGGAGTTCTGAGCTCCACTGAAAAATCTAGTCTGTTCATGTTTACTGGGACCTCACTGTCCAGTTCAGCACCTGTGTGTTGGTACAAAAATCACAGGAGCTCCAGCCAAGAGGAAGCTAAAGCTGGATGCTCAGGTGCAGAACTAAATTAATTTTTAAAAGGCTGAGCAAGTATTTTAGGGAAAGGTTTTATGAATTTACCCAGGCTCTACAAGGACTGTGAAGATTTGCAGTAGAATTCAGTCTGCAAATAATGAACCAAAACACCAGCTCTGCCTAAAGTGTTCTCCAAAACCCCTTATCCCATAACTTCCTCCAGGCTTCATACATGTCTCCAAATAGCTGCAGAAAAAAATCTGTATAAAAACTTAATAAATGGACAGAATCCATGCCTTGCAGCGATTGGGAATTACTTTTTTTAAAGTCTTGCAACTCTCCACATTCATTACAAAGTATGGAAGGAAAAAAAAATAACACTCCTTGCAATGACTCCGCTGCTGCTCATGAAAAACATCTTTCCTGATCACTGATATGGCAGATATGCAGCTGACATCTGCTCAGCAGTTAAAGATTGCTTTGCTGACACATAAAATTGAGTTTCACTGTGAAATCAAGATGATATCATTGGCTATTATAAGTTGTTAAAGTCCCTGGTAATACTTTTCTATCCTTTTCAGTCAAGTGGTTCTTTTCTGCTCTCCTCCCTCCCAATCACTAGTTGTGAGTTTTATCTTCTCACCAAGCACTCATAGGAAAGGTATTTTTTGTTGTGTTTTTAAGCTAATGTTACTTTCAGTGAAACTAATTAACATCTTGCAGTAAGCCAGGTCCCTGGGTCTCCTTAGATTTCAAATGAAGCTGACCTGTGCACAACAGGGTCTTCATTTTAGATGGAATGTGCTCATTAGTGTCTTCTAATAGATGACAAGACTAGGTGGAGCTCTTAATTTCACCTCCCAGAAGGTGCTGCAGAGGAGGAGGGTGAAATTGAGACTATTAAAACATACCCCATACCTGTGTTTTTTTCCCCCCATTCAGCAACAATTAAAAGTTGAGAAAGACTAAGGAGAAATAATTGAAAAGCTTAGAGCTCTGGGACATTCCTGCTCAGAAACCGGACTGAACTATAGAGACACTGGTGAGCAGCATGAGGTCCCCAGCACCCCTCTGCCCCAGGCACACACGTGCCTTGAGGATACTGATTTTCACCCCCAATCCTGCAGTGTCACAGAGCAGAGAAGCACCTAAGAGAAGCATTGTTCTTACATTACACCCACTCAAGGTTGTACACAGCCCATCATTACATTGAAAAGCAGATAAAGGGGAAGCAATTAAGCTGCCTGTCACTTAATACAATCAAAGTTCAAACCTCTTTAGACCTCCTAAAAAAGAAGTTGATGAAGCAAGATTTCTCATACTTAACTGTTCTTCCGCATAGTCAATACAGTCAGATTCACAAGAAAACACCCCCACACAGCATTTCCAAAGGTTATAATCTTCTGCCTCTACAGATAACCCTGAGAAACTAATGAGACATTATTAATGCCAGAAATAGTCAAAACATTTAAAGGTGAGACAGGAATGTGGAGACCCTCAAGCTTCAGCAGTAATCGTTATTGAAGGAGCTTTTGCAATAAAAGAATCAAGGTCAAAGCCAGGACAACAGTATATGTGATGAAGATCCACTACAGTCTAACTTACCTTTTCTGCAAGAGACTTGCATAACTCCAGAAAAAACATTTGTAAGTCTAATACTTTGCTGCTGTTCAGGAGGCCAGAGGATATTTCTGAAGAGCTTGATAAATAAATAAACCTCACAAAACTCACTAGCTCATCTAAACATTTCATTCTTGCTACCCTTTATGCTACCCCCTCTATTTGGACCTAAAAGCTGTTCACAGTAAGCTTCCTTGTTTCTACAAACAGCAAAACTCAAAGAAGTGCCTTAACAAAACTCCACCTATAAACTCCTGTTTCATAAAAGTGCATGTTCACCTTTCTAGCTTAAATACCAGCAGCAACATTTCCTTCTTCTGAGAACACCCCATGCAATCCCTGTTAAACTAAACAATAAAAGGGCTCCCTCATTCCTTTTTAAAGCAGCAGAGTACCCATAATTACCTCCCTAGGAATTCAAATTCCAATGGCCAGCTGAAACTTGTCCTACATAATTTAGAAGGGGGTTGGTGCTATTTTGTAGGTTGCCATTGTTGCTTAGGTGAATTTAGGTAGTAGTTTCTGAAAAGCTAATTTTTTCTTTTTTTTCCAAGGAATTTTTAATATTATTTATAGTTTGGGATTTTTTTTTTAGTTGTTAGTTTAAACTTTTATTTTAAAATATTTTTGTTTGAATTTGTAAGAAAGCAATTTTAAAATAGATGTTTATGTCAGCCTGATTAAAGCTTTCTGTTGTCTTTAGTAGTATAGGGCTTAAATTGTACTGAATCTCATAGTTATGCTTTGGTATGAAGGAGTCAAACAGTAAAACTTGTCTTTCAAGAAGAGAAGTCATTATGCTATTTACAAACCAGTCTGTGTGTCTCTCTTGCTTCAGGCTGCTAATCAAATTATGGTCTGGTAAGGATTCAGAGGTTTATGTATTTGTCAGAGACTACTTGTAAATATAATTGGCATCTGTATTTGAAAAGCCCAAGGAGATACTTTAAATGCTCTAATGATAGGAGGAAGAAAACTGAAGCTAAACAGAAAGGCTATATTAGTTAATATGGTTACCCCTGTATCAATATCAGTGTATCTTTTGTCTTTTCCATAAGGAAACTCTTTTGGTTTTAATGTTTCAGTAATGTTTAGATTGTGTCTACTGTATCTATTGTAACCTTTTTTTTTCTGAAGCATGGGGATTTCTTTCCAGAAAATGGCTAGTTTTTCTGCATTTGGATTTTTGAATTTGAGTATGGGATTAAAAAAAAAGGTGTTTAAAGTTCCTGGGATTAGGTTTATGTTCTCAAAGATACTTTGGTGCTCACAGAATCAAATATTAATACTCTAAGATTTTAGGCCCTAAATTCTAATGTAGATAATATCTTGAAATCACACTACTTGGCTTCTGAGTTTGATGTGCAAAGTCTCTTTCTGTACCATAGGGAGATTTACCATTACAACTGATAAAATGCAAGTGCACACAATTAAAGTTAGTTTCCACCAAAGGCTCCATAACAGTAATCTACCCCCTGTGTTCCTTATTGTTTAACAAGGCACCTGCTGGGAGTTTTTATGTGTAGAGGTTAGGTATATTTAGAAGTACAGTCTGATTTAAATGCACGTTGTTTTGATGTGATCTACTCAATTATAAAAGCAGAACTCTAATATAAAATAGAGCTCCTCCTAAAGAACTATTATCTAGGCTTTAATTTAACTATTAAGCACTTCCAAATGGTCAAACTTAATTAAAGCATCAAGGCTCTTGCAGGACCCTCTGCATTTCCACATCCCCATAAATACCCTTCCCTGTCTTTGAAGCTTATTTCTCCACATAACAAATCAAGCATTTCAGTGTTGTTGGTTTTACAGGTCCAATGGGAGTTAATGGCCAGGGTGTTTTAATCTTCCTCTGCAAGGATGGAGGATGCTGTTGAGGTATTAGAGAGTGACTTCAAGACATGGCAGCCACCTCTGCTACTGGCTCACATACTGGCAGGGGCATATGCTGTCAGAAATGAATGTCAATTATCCTGGCATTGACAGGCCAATAAACCTGATTGGTTTTTAATTTCTTGGCACTGGGAGTCCAGCCACATGCTGCACAAATTGAGCAACATTACCCAGGTATTGCTTAGGCTGTTTAATGATGCTGGTTTCTCTACTGTGCTGGGAGATTTCTACCGGTGCTGCCCAGGTTGCTCCTTTCTACACCATTACTTCTCTGCCAGCACCCAGCTGTCCTACCACAGCAGTGATTTGTCAGGGGCTGGTGGTTATTTTTCCTGAGAGTTGGGCATTTATGGAGAACACAGCAAATTGGATCTCGTTTCTTCTTTTCTGCCTCTCTGAGGCTTTGCTCATCCCTACAGCTTATGGTGCTTCCAGTTAAGGCTTTGTTGCAGGAATTGGTGGATAAAGGAAATATTATATGGGCAACTAGGTGGGGAAAGGCAAGCTCAGGGTGTGACGAGCCATTGGTTACTGTTCCATTTGTAGTAAGAGCACAGTCAGTAGCAAAGACGGGATGGCAAACTACAACATTGCTTTACAGTGAGATAAATAATAATACAGGCAAGTTGTCCTTTCCATTCTTTTAGCTGTTAAGACATTGCATGTGGGCAGAACATAAAATCCTGTCTGCCCAGCACTTTGCCCTGTGTTAACACAATGCAAATCATATTATGTAAAGTTGATGGAGAAATAGAGCTGCCTGTCTACAATTAACGCCTACTTGAAGGTTAGCTTAACTCTAAGTTATGGTAAACTCTACATGCCTCACCTCAGTTAACTGTGGAGAAAGTTATAAAGTCACTTTAAGGCATTTAGAAATGTTTCCAGGAAATGAAAAGTCACGTTCTCTGCTGTATATTGAAACCTCATAGAAAATCGAACACCACTTATTAAGTGCAGTTTTTTTTCCGTTTCTTCATTCTGCTAGCTGAGCAGTTCTGTTGGAGAAATGTGAATTAAGATTTATGAATTAAGATTATTTGTATTGTTTGAATAGAGTTTAAAAGCCAGGATCAATTGTAGGAGTGTAGCTGGAGAAAAAGCCTGGAGCTGATATGACTGCATACCATTAGCCAAGCAGGACTGGCTCTGCCAGTTCTGAGTGTTTTGATAACTTGTCTGAATATGGAACATGGATTTTTACCTTTTCTAAGGTAAATTATGCTCAAGGAGCTTATATCTCAAATTTGTCAGATTTTTTTAAGTTGGCGATCTTAAATTTTTGCTGGTTTAACTTAACAGATTTCTGAAAGATTCTGAATACTGCTCTATTACAATTTGAGACCTGATGGACAACAAATATGTTCCTGCTGACTTACTGCTTGCATACACTCAGAATTAGAGCAGGGATTTCAGAGTCGCCCAGGGTATAGGTAAAAACACAGTCTCTAATACTATAGGAGAGGTATTTAGAATACTTTTGAAAAACCAAGTCATATAAGAAATGTGGGATCTTGTGAACCTGTTTGGGTTTTTTCCAGGTGACCACCTGATCTTCCCAATGATTGCCTGCATCTCCAAGTCCTTTAAATTCCCAAGTTTAAAAACTAGAAAATTTCATCTAAATTTTCTTAATTTCTTGAGTGTTTGATGCCTGTTGAGATGACAAAGATGTCAGCACAGTTTTTTGTTCAGTTATTGCATTGAGATAATACTGATCTAAAATATTTGCGGTTCTGCTGTGCATTTTTAACATTGCTGTGGCTTCACTGTTACAGCATTTCCATGACAATCTCTCCATAAGTAGGGCTGAGGAAGAACTTTAAAAACCAAACCAAAACCCAAAAAAAAAACCTAACAACAAAAAAAAGCCTACAAAAAATCCCAAACAAACTCATAAATGAAAAGGACCTTGAAAGGTCTCTGGTCCAACCTCCTTCTCCAAGCAGAATCAGCCATGGGGATGGATGAGGTTGCTCAGGGCTTTACCCAGCTGGGTCTTTATATCCTCAAAGATGAGGGCTACACAAATATGCTTGGAAACCTGGTCCATGGCTTGACCATTCTCAGGTGAAGGAGCTTTTCATAGAATAGTTAGAATCATAGAATAGTTAGGATTGGAAAGGACCTGAAGATCATCTAGTTCCAACCCCCCTGCCATGGGCAGGGACACCTCACACTAAACCATATCAGTCAAGGCTTCATCCAACCTGGTCTTGAACACTGCCAGGGATGGAGCATTCACAACCTCCCTGGGCAAAGAATTTCTTCCTTATATCCAGTCTAAACCTCTGCTGTTTAAGTTTCAACCCGTTACCCCTTGTCCTATCACTACAGTCCCTAATGAATAGTCCCTCCCCAGCATCCCTGTAGGCCCCCTTCAGATACTGGAAGGCTGCTATGAGGTCTCCACGCAGCCTTCTCTTCTCCAGGCTGAACAGCCCCAACTTTCTCAGCCTGTCTTCATATGGGAGGTGCTCCAGTCCCCTGATCATCCTCGTGGCCTCCTCTGGACTTGTTCTAACAGCACCATGTCCTTTTTATGTTGAGGACACCAGAACTGAACACAATACTCCAAGTGAGGTCTCACAAGAGCAGAGTAGAGGGGCAGGATCGCCTCCTTTGACCTGCTGGTCACGCTCCTTTTGATGCAGCCCAGGATACGGTTGGCTTTCTGGGCTGTAAGCGCACACTGAAGCTGGCTCATGTTCATTTTCTCATTGACTAACACCCCCAAGTCCTTCTCCGCAGGACTACCATGAATTTCCTTTTTGCCCAACCTGTAGCTGTGCCTGGGATTGCTCCGACCCAGGTGTAGGACCTTGCACTTGGCATGGTTAAACTTCATGAGGTTGGCATCAGCCCACCTCACAAGTGTGTCAAGGTCCCTCTGGATGGCATTCCTTCCCTCCAGAGTATCAACTGAACCACACAGCTTGGTGTCATCGGCAAACTTGTTGAGGGCGCACTCAATTCCAGTGTCCATGTCAGCGACAAAGATATTAAACAAGACCGGTCCCAACACCGATCCCTGAGGAACACCACTCGTTACTGGTCTCCAGCCGGACATTGAACCGTTGACCACAACTCTTTGAGTGCGACCATCCAGCCAGTTCTTTATCCACCGAGTGGTCCACCTCTCAAATTGATGACACTCCAATTTAGAGACAAGGATGTCATGTGGGACAGTGTCGAACACTTTGCACAAGTCCAGGTAGATGACGTCAACTGCTCCACCCCTGTCCATCGCTTTTGTAGCCCCATCATAGAAGGCCACCAAATTGGTCAGGCAGGATTTTACCCTAGTGAAGCCATGCTGGCTGTCACCAAGCACCTTGTTGTTTTTCATGTGCCCTAGCATGCCTTCCAAGAGAATCTGCTCCCAGGTTTTGCCAGGCACAGAGGTGAGACTGACTGGTCTGTAATTCCCCGGGTCTTCCATTTTCCCCTTCCTGAAAATGGGGGTTTTCTTTCTGTTCTGTATGAACAACTCTTGCTTCAATTTATGCCTTTCATCTCTTAGCTTTTCCTCACTTGTGGGGGAACCCCGCAGTCTCCAGGACACTTCAAAAATGCTAATGCTGGCTGAGGGATCCCTGTGGCATGGCAAAGCAGGAACACAGGCACATTCTGCACACCAGCAAATTTCATTCAGGCTGTGTGGTGCTGGAAGGGTTACACTCTGCACCCCAGAGAAGCTCTCAGGGCAGCCGCAACTTGGCAGGACCCACAGCTACCCTGGACATTGCTGCAAAAACAGAGCTGCACCAAGTGCCACCTCTCCTGCCGTCACCCAGCTTTGAACATCCAACAAGGCAGCATGGCCTCAGCTTTTCCTCCATCCTCAACTGGGGTTTTCCACTCCTGGTCTGGGACCAGCAGGACACTACTGGGACCAGTATTTGGGATGCTGGAGACCCAGAACTCCAGCCCAAGCAGGACTGATCCCCAGAGGGTAAAGCCTGCAGTCTGCCTTCCCCTCTCCACACCTTGCCTCACTGCCCAGAGACAGTGCCCCACTTCATAGGTTTTTAGAGCCAGTAAATGACATTTCACCTAGAAGCAGATTGCCTCTCATGAAAATTTGGAGTTTTACTGTGATAATCAGAAAGCGAGTTCTGCAGAGGCAGTACCCAAAGAAATTTTAGGTTAGGGTAATTGCATGTGTGATTTTGTGCATCCTAAGTAAAGGTTCAAATGCTCTCTGGGAACACAGCACATTTTCTGACCTGCTGCTATCTGTATGCACTGCAAACAGGATTGCCTGAGCACCGCAGGTATATTTGGAACCTGTATATGAAAGGCAGTGAGGTGAGGCTGTGGCAGTTATAAACAGTCTATTTTGGCATTTGAACATCTCCCAAACATAAATAGCAAAATAACTCATCCATCTCTAGGGTCAGGAATGGCTGTGCTGGTTAACCTCAGCTTAAACCTTGGGAGTTTAATTTGGCTTTATAGCCAAATACAGCCCTGCTGAGGTCAGCTGAGGCACTGTCTGGTTATGCAGGCAGGCTGGATATTTTATAAGACTCACTGGAATCCATTTGCAATGACAGATGCCATCGAGTGCATCTGCCTGATCATTCACCACTGATAATAGAGCTGGAGATAGCTCCGTGAGCCTCTTCATCATGAATTTCCATTTTCTTTTATAGTCTTGAATATCCCCACTGCCCGTATCTTGGAAATCGCATCGTGCTTTTGTTTCTTTTTTGCTGTTTTTTGAACGCTGCCATTTTAAGGGGTTATTATTTTTCCCTTTAGCTACATTCAGCTCCTTACTCCTTAGCAAAAAAAACAAACAAAAAAACAAAAACAAACCAACCCTAAATTAATAAATTAAAAACATTATTTTTTTTAATCTTGTTCAGTTGATTTGGGTAAATGCTGAGTTACAGAAATACCTTTGGGTTTTGTGTGTGAACCTGCAATCAAAATAAACCCCTTCTGTGATTTGTATTTTTTATTTACATTACTTACTCAATAAAAGACACCAACATTGGATTCAGTAAATGCTGTGCTGACAGCAGCTAGCTGTGCAGGGATTTTTCCCACTTTTTATGCTTTTAGATTTGGCATTACTTGAAAAGGGCATTCTTCTCACAGAGAGTATTAAATTGGGATGTAACTTTACCTCTGCTGAACTCCCATTTTGGATACATCCTTATGCTCACTAGATACTGTCCCTCTATCTTCATGTCACCACTAACTTCAGTCCATCTGACAAACTTATCTTTAGAGAAGCTGAGAAATAAGATTATATAGACTTGATTCTGTTTGGCAAGCAGAAGCAGGTTTGCATTTGCTTTGCATTGTTGTGTTGGCTTTCAGCACTTGGTGATATAGCCACTCCTTGCGCAAACCTCCCCTTGTTTTCATTCTGAGATAAACAGATGTTTGGCAAGATGTTTAGCATCTGAAATGATTAGTCAGCTCAGATTCTTACTCCTACTTTATATTGCATGGCGTGTTTTGGTTTTAGATTATTTGTTTTCCAGTTATGTTATAAAGAGAGCAACTTCAGTATCCCGTTGTGAGTTCCTCACATTCAAGCTGACAGCTTATACATGACAATGTGGCAGTGAACAATGGCCCATCAGAGCTACCAAGAGCAGGAAGTAATTTAAGATGTATTGGATAATGAAGAGTAAATGTATGCTCATCACCACAACTACATGGAAGCTGCTCTAAAATTTAATGACAATTTTTGCAACAGCTGCAGAAGAAATATCTTGTGGAAGAGCAGAAATAGAAAGCTTCCATTCATCAGCAGTGTCTCTTTGGCCTTTTTCATTTTTTTTCCCCCCAGTTTTAGTCAGATAAATTTATATAGTCAACATGCCAAGGTCAATGATCCACTTCTTCCTTCTAGTAGCTACATTAGAATCGCCATGTTTGTGTAGCTCAGTATTGGTGTCTGTCACACCAAATATGAAGAACATAGGATTTTTTTCTTAGATCTCTATATTAGATATACATAATGTTTCAGTAAAGAGTACTTGTGGAGTGAACAGTGTTTCTGGTTCAGAGGTGTCTGAGTTGTGGAGGAAGTTTTCCCTTATTTGGCTTTTTGTGAGGCCTTGTATGCTGAAGATCTGTAATTTATTAAAGATAACCCTTACACAGTAATAGTGTTTAGAGCCAGAGAAAGACCACATTGATTAGGTCTGTAGGCTAAATCAATGCCATGCAGGCTTTGAATAACAGTAAGTCTTGTTATTTTAATTATGCAGCTAAGGTGATAGGGTGTTTAAAAGTGTGATGGTTAAATTAGAAAGCAAACTAAGGACAAAGATCTCTTTGGTTTATGAAAGGAGTGAAAAAAAACCAATAGAAATGGGAACATGCAGATTGGAAGGTATCAGATAAAATAGTGTAGTTAAGATTTGGGCTTATTTGTATACCTGGCTTAGATAATCAATTAGGAAACATTTGATAGATAAATTATAGAATAATAGGAAAATGTGTGATCTGACATCTCAGAGACTGATTATATGTCTATGAAAGATCTGATGACTTAAGCTGTTCAGACCTGCTTGCTGGATATCTTGTAATGTTTTTAATTAATTCACAAATGAACACCTAAACTCATTACTCATTGAACTAATTCACCCGAGTGTAAATTTGGACTTGAGCTGCGGCTGTTTGTGGGAACAGGCCAAGAGAAACAAGGTGGCTGTGAGGCTGTGGAGTATTTTGCATTAATATTGGCTAATGGGTTTAAGAGCAAGTTATGGAAAAATGAAGTGAGGCATGGTGCTCACACTAAAGGCCTGGGAGGGAGAACCCTCCTATGGAAGGAACAGCTTCAAAGCAAATTTGGTCTAATCTTGAGTTGTCTTACTGTTACCTGAAAGGCATAAGGAAGAGTCATGCTTGGTGCACATCGGGGAAACTTGTGTTTACTTGGCACCCACTGTGGTATAAGAGTAAAGGAATATTTAGATGCAAATATTTTACATAAAGAATTCATCCAGCTGCTAGAATATGACGTGTTTTTTCAGGGGGCTTCAGGCCGTGAAAAAATCTACATGATCTTCCATTAGTTTCTGATAGAAAGGTGTCTCTTTCAGCATAGGCAGAGCAAAATCACACTTTGGTTTTTGATAACGAGGCAATAGCATCCCTTCCTACTGCAAACCTTTCTGTTTTGAGAGAGTAATGTTTTCTAGAATCAATGTAACTATGCTGGTTTGAAAAGCGCATTATTAGTCACAACAGCTTTCCCACTGCATTTTGTTTGGTGCCTATTCTATTGTACTTTAATGCTTCTCTGAAAGGAGTAAGCTGTATCTTTTCCTTGTTTTAGTGCACAAACAAGTGTAAGTCCTGTACCTGGCACTGTTCAAGGCCAGGCTGGACAGGGCTTGTAGCAACCTGGTCTAGTGGAAAGTGTCCTTGCCCGTGGCATGGGGTTGGAACTGGACAATCATTAAGATCCCTCCTAGCCCGAACTTGTCTGTGATTCTATATTGCATCAGGTTGCTAAATACAATGTATTTACAGCAACTACTGTTAGAAAATTGATTAAATGTGCCATGATACTTCAGTTCTTGGTTTAATTAAACACTTCAGGTATTTTTTTCAAACAGAAGGAATTTCAATCGTATTCTTGCTTAGAATTTGAATGAAAAGCCCTTTATTGGTTTGGGTTTTTTGGGTTGAGTTTTTTTGGGGGATTTTCGGGTGGTTTTTTTTTTTTCCAAATCTTGGTAGAAAAATTAGGAATATTGTTCAGAGCTTCTGTACAAGCTCTTTCTTGTTCCTTGCTGTATGGTTCTGTATGGTTCATCCATTTTTAGTAGCAGAATAAGAAAGTAAATCTCTGGATATGTGCTTTATTAGTATAGGCAAGTAAATAAATGAATTGCCCTAAAAACTGAAAGTGCCCCTTGAGATTCACTGAGCCATTCACAACCTAAGTTTGACAGGTAATGATTTAGCCAAACCATCCATAACTTTTATTTGAAAAACAAGGACAATTAAAAATAAGATGAGGCATTTTGGTCATGAATTATTCTGATCAGGAATGTAACTACAGTTTTATTCCAAAGCCTAAGTGAAATATCTCCCTGTATATCCAGTGAGTTTCATTACAGCTTCAGTTTTATTACCTCACTTTGAGAGATTTAATCCTTTTCTTGAAAACGCATTACTCTTCAGAAAGGACAAATAAAAATGAAATGCAATAGTAATTTTTGGGGGGTTAGGGGAGAATAACAGGAGAGAAGGAACCAACTTTAAGATTACTAAACCTTTATGTTGTTACTTTGAGATGCTTTTAGCATTGCAGCAGCCTCAGAAAGGGCAAAGCTCAGAGGCTGTAGATGTGCTTTAGCTTTGTGCCATGGTGTCCCCCACCACCACCTTGCTGACATTACCAGCATGGTAGTTGCTATGGTGGGTTCCTTGGAGAGCCCAGGAAGTTGCTGCCTGGGACAGTGAGGATACAGGCTCTCAGCAACCCCAGAGGAGCTGTAGGACCAGCTTTGGCCTCATGTGCTGGTGGAGGTCTGGGCACTGATGGAGCAGCTTGCTTGGCTGGACTGGGTAGAGAAAGTGTCAGTGCAGAGCAGGCAGCCTCTCCTCTCAACTGCACCCAAGAACCATGTATGGTTCCACATTCCATCCTGGTTGCATAGTGGAAAACTTTCCTGCTGCCAAACAGAAGATGATCTGAATCCTTCTTTCTACCCCAAGACCCAGCAGCTAATCTCAGCTATTCTCCACTGTGCTTTGAAGCCTCCTGGGATAAAGGCCAACACCTCCTGAGATGAGAAAAGAAGCAGAGCTGCATCAAGGCAAGGTCCTTCTAGTTACTCCTCAGCAACAGGCATAAAACAAGTGATTCCTCTTTTATTCTCACCTAGCTATAAATGAGCTGAGCACCATGGCTAGAGCAGGGAGAAGAGTACAGCTCCAGCTTCCTAAGACCATCTTCCTTTTCTTCCTGTAGGTTATCTGAACATTTTCATGTAATGGGGCTTTTCAAGGAAGCTGGTTATCTGAGGCACTGATGTGCAAAAATACAAAACCTAGCTCCAGGAGCAGAGTCAGTCAAGCTACAGCAGCACGAAACCCAGCACGCAGCTCATTTACCCTGCCTCGTCAGTGAGTTTGGCAGCTTGTTCTAATCTCTGTGCTCCTGCATCTAGACTGCTGCTGGCACTCAGGCTCGTTAGTTTGAAGTCTGTATGGTTGTTTCCGCACTATGCAGAAGCTGATCTTTAGCATGCTCTGACCTTCCCTGATGCGCTTTTAATTCACGTAAACACTTCTGACGTTTTTCCTCTCAGCCTCTTCTAGAAGTGGTGCTCAGACCGCACAAGGATAAGGTGCTAATCACCAAAGCTCAGGTCAAGACAAACTGAAAGCACTAAGAAGTATCAAAAGGTTGGAGGCCAGCACACCCCAGGGAACTCCTGTCTCCCTGAAAGGTTTGAGTCAGGCTGGCCGTGAGTCAAACTGGTGGGTGCAGCAGGCGTAGTGCTTTCAAGCGTGATGCTGTCATTAAGCAGCCTCTTCTGATTTAAAATGTTAGCAAGCAAACAAAGAGCAGGTTTTCTTTTGCTTCCTGAGAACTCTCATAGTACAACCTCTGTCAGAGCTGCTTATGTGTGTGCACACAGGAACATGCAAAAGAAATGCAGATGTCCATCAAGCTGAAAAATCAGGTTTAAAACACACCTGATTATATAATTATGGAGAAGGACAAAAAGAAAGCATTATTTGCTGTGACTTTAGTTTTTTGAAGTCTCACTTCCTAAAATAACTGAAAATGGTGATAGCAAACTGGGTATGTGGAGAAGACTTTACAAGAGCCAAATAGCTGCAAAAAACAGTTAGTGGATAAGAAATGCAGTCTTCTGGTCACAAGGGTAAACCTTTTCACCCTAATTTGAGGATGAGCAGCTTTGCAGCTATATATTTGTTTCTTGCTCTTATGCAAATACCGTTCTATGCCTGATCTTATTAATACTGACAGTACAAATCTTAAGCATATGTTTCCTATCTTGGACTCTCTTTTCTTTTACAAGATGGGAGGTCACCCCAGCAATAAAGCCTTTGGTTGAAAAGTTGGTTAGCACATTGTCATCAGTACATAAGCAGCTTTTTTTTTTCCTTGTATTGAGTGCTAGGTTGCTAATTGATTTTTACAGCCTAGTAATGGATCTCTTATTACAGGGTGAGGTGAATATCATGTAAAGTCAAACATGAGAGAACAGGAAGATTTTACAAAGTTTTCCATGGAACTTGCTGACTCCAGGCTACTGCTGTGGAGGTACTTTGGGGAAACTTTTGCTAAGGCTCTTCCTAGCATGAGCAATAGGAATTGTAATTGATGATTGAAGTCCTCCTTTTAGTGAATGCATGCAGAAACTAAAACCTGTTGTCTCGAACTTGAATTTTGAAATAATGTTTAAAGAAAAGGACTTCAAGGCTTTCCCCAATCCAAGGCTTATTACAGACCTCTTATTCTGGAAGAAGTACATGTACATTTCTGAAAGGTGTCACCCAAACCAGAAACTGCTTAGCAATAATGTCTCCTTACTATACACAGAGCTATTGCCACTTGCTCTTCCACTCAGCTGCCTGGTCTCGATTACAGTTGTCTTGGCACAGATGGCTTCTTAAAATATTGATCTAAGCCTTTCTTCAGCTATCTTACTTTAACTCCCTTTTGCTCCCAGATATTCTCAGACAATGAGCCCTGACAGCAGGGCTATGCTGGCATAGGGTTTCAGCAGTAGTATTGAAGCCAAACACACTGTCCCTGCACAACCTAATTGCAGCTGGGGCCACTGTTAGGGCCAGCAGCTGGTAAGCCATGTAGAGAAAACCTCACATATGGCTTTGGCTCCAGATGCAGGCTTCTTTTCTATTCCATTTTTACTCCTTGGCAGTAACTCCAGACTGATGTCAAGCCCACAGGCCAGTTCGAGATTGTGCCCACCTCATGTGATGCAAGGATAAATAAGATTTATCAAAAGTAAAAGAGCAGGAGGTTTCAGACAGCTCCTGGAAGCCAGCAGCTCAGGTTTACATAGACAAAGCCTGGGACAGCAGCCAGTATGCCATCTGCACTGGGATGGTGCATGGCCAGTTGTGCCTGCTCTCTGCTAAGGCGATGCTTCTCACAGCACCAGCCTCTGCCCACAGCCTGAGCCAGCTGCCTGCAACCTGGCTCTGGCAAACAGGAGTGCTGGGAAACCCTGCCTGCTAGCTCTGATGGTCTTAACATGTGCAGTGTGGAGAGGTCTTCTGTGGCTCTGTACTTAAGATCTGCAGAAAGCTTCGATGTGTAAAAAGCAGCATAAATGCAAAGTGTTTGTATTATTGTGCATAGGAGGCCAAGTTCTAGTAGTCACGAGACTTCATTCTACTCTATAAAGCACACTTGGTGGCAAAAAGTGTAATAAAAACCCAGAAACCTGGCATAAGATATAATAATAACAGGTTTTTGTTTTGTTTTTTTTTTTTTTGTTAGAAGGAAGACCTTAATCTGCTTGAATTGCAGAGCACAGTGGGCTGCTAATTGTAGAAATAACAGATGAGTGCAATCTCCCCCATCTCACTTTCCTTCTTATTTCCAAAACTAATATATCTTTCTTCCTTTCATGCAATCCATTCTGCCGACCTGCTCCGGCACAGGTCTGTCTCTGCTTGCAAAGCAAGCTCAATTGATAGCAAACCTGCTGCTTTCAGATCCAGAAATCTTCTCCCAGAAGTGCTTGGATATTGGTTCAGAAGTAGGCAATGAAATAAAAATAACAGCAGAAAAACATCTTGAGTGCTTTGAAAAAAAATCCTCCACTGAATGCACAATAATAAGAAAAATAAAGTGGAAAAAATAAAGGTATTGAAATTAATCTTCCCGTCCCTCTCAGTTCCAACTCTGGGAATGCATTTTTCAGCTCCAGCATGTTTTTACCAGCTGCTAGGATCTGCTACAGAGTGATGTCCTTTTTTGTGTGAATTTTGGGTTTTTGGTGGTTTGGTTGGGTTTGGGTATTTTTTTTCCAAATTTCTCACCAAGCTAAGCTGAAACTGCTTTTCAAAGGGGAACTCGGGGTTCCCTCGACTCTATCGCCCTTCTGTAAGCAGTAGCTGAGAAGCAGTCAGTAGGATGGAGCCGGCTCCCCACCCCACGCGGCTGCAAGCGTGGCACCAGCCGTGGGGAGTCCTGCGCTGCTCCCGCCGATCCCGGAGCGGTTCCCTGCATTCCTGAGCGCCGCCTGCTGCCTCTTCTTAAATTACAGCCTGTGCCTTGACCGCTGGGAAGCGGCTCCGGAGGAGGAGGGCAGCAAACGTGCCCTCCCGGCCGGGTCTGCCGGCAGCCCATGGGTTTGAATTCACTAACGTATGGACATCTGTGATTTTGCTAATGCAGAACTTCGTAGCCAGAGCCCAAGCAGCCAAGGTGTTAAATACCTTTGCACAGGCATTAAATACCCACTGCTCTGAATCACAAATCTGTGCTGGGGGCTATTTGTAGGAAGCAAATAGAGATGGAAAGGTATACTTCTTTATTTACAAAATTTGAAACCGAGGAGACTTAGAGGGCAGTGCCCATGTAGCTTCCCAAGCTACCAAGCAACTAATTGGATAACACAGAACGTTATTTAGATTTCAGATGCTCAACTAGATAGGTACCGCAAACACCTATCTGTCTGCCTATCACCGCTGTAGCCTGGGAATATATATTCAACAACAGAACAACTTATCATGCCTTCTCTCCTCATGTAATAATCTCAGTAATTTACTGGGGCTGTATATTAAAATGTCTTTCCCTATTGCCATGCATTTGCATATATCCATCAGTCAGCTTGTATATGTGGGATGGTAGATGACTTAATACTGCCAAGAAGGCTTAAGATGTGGATAAATGTTTTTGTAAGGATCGTTAACACTGTCATGCAAAGACTAAGGAGGCTAAAGATTTGTCCTAGACATAATGACTGACCAAAGAAACATCACTGGGGGAGAGGAATATCATCAAATTTAGGAAAGGTTTTAGGAAAACAAATATCTAATCATGCAGAATAGAATTTCACTTTAATCAGTTTTAGTCTGTTTACAAAATCAAGTTTCCTGAGTGATTTCCCCAATGTATCCACAGTTTGCGCCTCCAAATAGTACAAAGCTGAATATTTGTATGTCTAATCTGTCTGGACACTGTCCTGAATGAGATACGTGCATACCCTGGAGAAGCTGTTGTGCACGCAGGGTGGCAACAGGGGGTACCAGGGATGGGAATAGGAGGGTATGTACCTGTGGCTGAGACAGAAATAAATTCAATAAGCATGGACAGTCTTTGGAGGTGAAAAGCAACTAAATGAAAGTTAAATACTGGTAATGTTTGAAATTTTGTGAAGAAATTACTTTTGCTGATATGATCTTTCTCAATTACAATTTGAGTACAGATCTCTCATGGCCTCTTTTGGGGAAATAAAAGAAGTGTAAAATCTGAGCAGATGAACACAAAATGTCATTAGCTGACAGCCACACCTAGGCAAACATATCTTAATTGATACAAGCCCTGAAGACTCAGGGAATAAACAGAAGCCAAAATCACGCCCCTGGAATTGCATACTTTGCAATCCCTGTGTGCACTCCTCTTCCTGGCATCCCAGATCTGCTCAATCCTCCTGCTCAACACCTCACAGCCAGGCACAAATGATAAATCCAAATCCAACTGAACCAAACATGTGAACTTTGCTCAGACCTCAGATATTTTCCTGGAATAAGTCAATGATGCTTAAACAGGGGAAGTTTAGATTGGATATAAGGAAGAAATTATTTACTGTAAGGGTGGTGTGGCATTGGAATGGATTGCCCAGGGAAGCTGTGAATGCTCCATCCCTGACTGTTCAATGCCAGGTTGGACAGTCTTGGGTGACATGGTTTAGTGTGAGGTGTCCCTGCCCATGGCAGGGGGTTGGAACTGGATGATCTTAAGGTCCTTTCCAACCCTAACTATGCTTTCAAGGCTTTGAGACAGGCCATATCTTTTACTCTATTACTATGATGCATTTATTACAGGGATTTTTGGTATTTTGTGAACACAAACAAGTAGTGAGGATTTGAGGTATATATCTATTGCTAGTGTGCTTTACCTAGGTTAACACTCCAGTTGTTTGTCTGAGTGGGATCTGCAACAGGTCCCTGGGTTAAATAGTTCAATATTACAAGAGAAAACAGAGAAATACACACAGTTCTCTACTATACTATACTACCAGAATTTCCCAAAAGAAATACCTACTGCTTTTACTAAGCTGATTCTGACACTAGACCAACAGAAAGAATATGAAGAAATTTGAGCCTCCTTACAGATGAATTTAACATTATAAGCAACTACTTTTTCAATAAAATATTTACTTTTTCTACCTCAGCACTGAGAGAGATTTTGAATTACAATAGGAGCCTGGGGCTGACACCCACCTCTGCAGTTTCATTTGCTGCACAAGATGTGCCAGTGACTTGCCTGCAGACATCCTGAATTGGGAGCTCACTCAGTTGGGGCCAGAGGGACACACATTTTTTGCTCTGTCTTTCCAATCAGTCAGCTTTCTCTTCTCCAGGGCATTGCCTAAATATGTCAGGATTTAATTCCTTAACAAAGAGGAATAATTTAAATTGTTTCAGTCACAGAAGTGTGCAAACTGAATTCTTGCTGTAGAGTTTCTGTTTGGATTGAAGGAGTTTGGCCAATTCACTCCTAAGAATCTAACCTATTGCCTTTTGCTGCTGTATTATTTTTGTCATGGAAAATTCATGTTTCCAATTGGCTTTGGCTTAGTGGATGGCTGTTGAACTAAAAGCATTTTTTAACATGTCACTTTGCTCTTCCCTATCCACAGTCCAATATCTCTTAATTTCCATTTCAAATACAGCTCAGATCTGTATAAACTTTTGCTTCTTCAACATTTTCAAGGAACTGTAAATTCCACAATTTAATTAATGAGTCCAAGAGGCTGAGCCTTCTTCATGTGAAATAGAACTGTACAGTGATTAATTAGAATTGCTATCACTATTCCAACTTAGTAGACTTGAGCATGGCATATTCTGCTAAGGACATTACAAAGTGCAAAACAAAGTGTGCTAAACTTAGAAAAGCGAAAGGAAATGTGATGATTAGAAATGGGGGAACATTTTTTCCAGTATGCAGAGACCAATTTTTAAAGGACACTGTCAAGAGTTATGGTGCACTTAAATTTGATCAACCTTAAAATTCACTTTCTTATGTTGTGCTGGCATATGTCTCTGGGGTTCAGATAGCTTTTAACCACACATTACTTTACCCTGAAAAATGGACGAGGAACAGAAGTAATATTTGCATAAACTCTGCAAAGTAACACTGCATTGTACAGTCTCCACTGGCTCTTGTAGAAGCAGCTAAGTAATGAGAACTAATTTCTGGAATTATGTTGACATGCTTTGGGTATGCTGAAGGCAGCAAGCAAATTAAATAATATTAATTTGAGATGTATCCGACATTAGGGAGAAATCTTTTAGTGTGTTGGAGAGACAACAGTCTTTCATTCGTCACTTTAGAGCTTTTTTATGACGATGCCAAGATGCTGCATGACTGAAAACCGTAAAATATTGAAAAGAACCTGAACCTGAGGAAGTACATGTTGGTCTCTCCTAGCTTGTTTGCTTGGTCATTTAGGAGGGCAGGTAATACATACTTGGTTCTTTCTGAGACAAACTTCATCTTTTGTGGAGTAATAGCATTGTAATTAGCATCATGGTTTGGCTAATCTGTGTCTAAAGTACTCTGGGGTTTGCTTTGATTCTCTGTATATGTCATAGCCCCAGTATCCTAGTGCCTGAAGAAGGATAAATCTAAATGTGTTATCTGTTTTTCTACCAAGATGAATTATCTGTTTTCCTATCAAGGAGATGTTCAGTTTGCAGCTAGGGACCAAAGGCCAAAACCTCAACGGAAGCTTGCATGGAGAAATGAAGCTACAATATTGTCCTAACAATGTGGCTTTGGAGGTGACCTCAGATCAGGCATTCCCTCTCTGGGAATATTGCATCACTCTGCTCCTGTGACTCGGCACTGCCCCAGTTCTGCACTGGAGTCACAAGTGCTCTGAGCTAGTCATGAGCTTACACCAACACTGTCTTTTAGAGGTGATCCTTAAGCCGAAGGTGGACTCCATGCTGTAAATCTAAAAGTGACACCTTGTGACCAAAGAGTGTTTTCCAGCACAAGTGGGGGTCACTGTGCTAGAGCTAAGGAAGTACTCAATTTATGGACACAGTATGGACCATCTGCATCATGGCCATCATGTTGGAATGGTAGCGGGATGAAGAACCCAGCTATTCCATGGGCTGCTCTTCCCACCCAGTATAAAAGGTATGCTTAGAAAAACATGATCTTAACCACTCTCTTGGGTGAAATTATAGCTTTAGAGGAGCTTCTACCAATGTCCATGACAGAAAGTGCAGAAATACTCATGCCAGAGGTGGTGTGTTAGGAAGCACAAGATGCTGAAGCAGTAACACTCACCAACACAGTACTTCATTTCCAGATACCTGTGCAGCTTGTCTTTTATAACTGCAGTCAGCAAGAAGTATTAAACAGTCTCCCATTCAATATATGGGAAGTTAGGATGTTTCCACTCTGTACAGTAAAGGAAGCCTTATGCAGAGATCTGATAGCTCAGGTTAGTGTGGTATGGGAATCAAAATGTAGCAGCTAGGAATGAGGGAAGCCAGCAAAATGGAAGATTTTGAGTTATTCTCAATTGAAGAGATCTGCCATTTATTGTGTGATTTAGCCTCTTGTGCCTTTCTCTCTAGAAAATACAGTCATTTCACTCTTCAAAAACCTTTTCTTGAGCTCCCGATGAGAGGATTCCCCAGGAGAAACAGCAGGTGAATTTCTGGCAGTGTATAAAAGAAATAATTTCCTTTTGTACATGTTAGAAACCTCAACTTAACCTGTTTTCCCTCCTTTATCCATATACACTGGTTCTTTTGCTAGGAGATCCGCCCTTCGGTTTAAAGTTTAAATGCTAATCAGCATGAGTTGAGTTTAATCACCAGGTAAAGGCCACTGACAAACAGCTTTCCCAGTACGGATCCTGTACATACTTTTGCCTTTCCACATTGCATTTAAATTTGGAATTAACCCCCCAAGTCCCCTACTAGCATGAGATCAAGCCACAGTAGCACTGCCATCTGCTAAATGACTTAACAGTGCAAGGCAAGTCACTGATCAACAGTGGAAGGCGCCATTGGGTTTGTGACTCAAATCCTCCTCCAGGGCATGGTCTCCCCATGTTATATTTATTCCCCTTGACACCGAGGCCTGGGCTCTGCAGCTTGTGAGCACAGGGATGCTGGTGGAGCATCGGTGGGTGGCTGCCCTAGGCACAGCACAGACAAAGCGCGGAGGCCGGCTCCCTGCAGCAGCCCGCAGCAATTGCCATGACAACCAGCAAGCTGATTACTCAATTACAGCGTTCCTTTTAAAAAGTGACATAAAGCCAAGGGACAACACTTCCCATGGTGCTTGAGTTTCAAAGCGCCAAGCTATGTTTAACTTTTTAATATACCTTGTGATTATGTTTGCCAACCTAGTTCTGGATTGCGTTTCATCATCATCATTATTATTATTTTGTCCCCATGTTCTTTGAAATGCTGAGAAACTAAAAAGCTACTTAAAACATACAGTTTTTCTTGTTGCAGGAAAACATGCAGGTGCAGTAAACACTCCGTGTAACAGCCTCACTGGCATGGGAGGACTGTGACAGATGCACATTTCAGAGAGTGCTGGAGCCATGACCGGTTTAGCAAAAATGTGACAAACCTGCTCCAAGAAACCTCAATGGAGCTACTCATGTTGCAGACTCTGAAACTGAGTTGTCTCTTAATGCTGTGCATCCTTTTCATACCTAATGTGCTCCTGTAGGTACCACTGTGCTGTTCTCAGGGCTGATGTATGTTTCATCCTTTTGTGTGTGGATGTGCTCCTGTAGGTACCACTGTGCTGTTCTCAGGGCTGATGTATGTTTCATCCTTTTGTGTGTGGATTACTGAATATTTTTCTACAATGTAAGAAGGGAAAAAGCTGAGCATATGCTTGTGATCTGGGTTTCATTGGTTTGCTTAGGTCATGTTGTGGTTTAAGGACAAACCCAGGACAGATCAGTTCAGATTTACAGTGCCAGCTCTGCACAAACTGAGGAATTCCTTTGTTTTTCATAGTGATATAACTGCTGGTATAGCACCTTGAGGGTCTGGTCAAGGTCTTCATCATGTTGGACATAACAGATGTAGACAGTGAGAGATGTCCTGTATCAAGCAAAACAGATCAGCCAGGCAATGCCAAGGAGGAAAACAGAAGTACAGAAATAGAAAGTAGCTTTGCTACTGATCTTGCCTGGATTCATAGGCTCATAGAGCAGTTCAGGTTGAAAAGGATACCTATATGTCACCTGACCAAGACCTCACCCAAAGCAGGGCCAAGTTCAAGGTTAGATCTACTTTCAAAGTTAGGAGGCTTTTTTCAGCCAGGGAAAAGGACAACTCAGGGCATTTTCCAGCCACGTCTGGAGTGTCTCCATGGGCAGAAATGCCCCAGGCTCTCTGGACCCTTGTTCCAAGGTTTAACCACCCTCACGGCTCTCAATCTTCTCTCTGTCTAGCATCTTTCCTGCACAGTGATGATTTACTGTAGATCTGCTTTAGCAGATCATGGGAACATCTCTACATAAATTCTTGTGGCAATGTTCCAGAATGAAACTGCTTTCACATCTTCTGCCTTCCAAATTGGATAGCCAGCTTGAAACAGCTCTTGGATTCTGGAGGAAGCTGTCCCAAAACACTAGTGTTATTTACAGTGCTCCCACATGGTTCAGGTAAAGAGCCATACATACATAGCATTTTAAACTCAACCTTGTAAAGGGCTGGGTGCTGCTTGTTCTGTTCTGAGGTAATGTCTGGGTTTGTTAGAAAAGCTTTTACAAGCATTTTTCTTTTCCCTCTGAAGCTGCAGGAAGCTTCAGGTCGCAGGCAGACTGTGTGAGTCCAGGGACAGACCAGCAGATTACTGCCACCATTCCAACAATTCCTTGACAATATCTTCTTTCCCATTTCCTTTCTCCTGAGGTTGGATCATCTCCCCAGACAGGAGACCAATCACTTCAGCCCTCATACCTAAGACTGAGGGTTCATTTACTATGTCCAAGGGAGGAAACTCCTCATAATCACATTTTCAGCATTAATG
The DNA here is from genome assembly GCF_012275295.1 of Melopsittacus undulatus. NCBI lineage: Eukaryota > Metazoa > Chordata > Aves > Psittaciformes > Psittaculidae > Melopsittacus > Melopsittacus undulatus. The sequence goes on along the minus strand of NC_047536.1, from coordinate 18,214,727 downwards.
CTGTAGGAAGAGAAGAAGATGATTTTGATGAACAGTGCATGGCACAACTTTCCAAGATTTTGATTTCTTACAGTATTCAGTCTCTCCATATACTTGATTGAACTTATGAGGGATTCATTTTTCTAAACCACATCAGTATCATTAATAAGAGAAAGAAGTTCCTCCCCAGCCACTTCTTTTCCACTCTTTGGTCACTTTGGAGTAAGGCCACCTCTCCCCAGGCTGCTGCCGAACAGGAGGCAGTGTTTAAATCTCAGCTGTCTGAATTCCACAGCACAGCTCAAAGGTCTTCCCCATATTGCTTGTCCTTCAGTGTCCTTGCTCCACGGGATCCAGCTGGCAGTATAGCACTCAAATTTAGCCTGACTCCAGCCAGTCTGGTGGAGCAAATGGAGTTAATGGCTGGTGAATCACCTGCTGAAAACCAAGGGGGAGCTGCTGAGACAGAAATTCAGAGCATGTCTGCTTTAACAAAGGTCAAGGCTTGTTCCTGTGATCTCTTGCTCTCTGCAAGAATGTATTAGCTGCTCTCTTTCCATCAAAATGAACACACACACTGAATGCACAGGCCTTTCCTTCCACCATGTCTTGCTTGAGTGCTGCCCTTAGGAAGGAAAACTAGCCAAACTGGAGATTTTGATGTTCTTGGTGAGCACTGGACTGCATTGATGACAACTAAACTATGATATGGATTTACCCTCAAGCTCTACAAGTTCCAAAATCACAGACTGTGAGGAGCTAGGATAGGTTACCAAGGAAAATATTACTCCACCTTTGTTGTCCTCTTTCTCCTAAGCGCTCACTACTGATCACTATCAGATGTGGGATAAGACAAGTCTGTTTACTCAGGATATTACGGAGGCAGATCTGAGGTATACTGCAGGGGAAAACTGAGACCTCCTTTAGTCTGTCAGAGTGGAAGAAGCTTTCCAATCCCTCTCCAAAAAGCAGAGCTATAACCCAAGGTCCAACCCATTCAATGAATGCTACAGAAGACAGATGGCTTTATTACCCCTTCCAGTTCCCCCAGATCCTCTGAAACTGATTTGTGTGGAGTATAAACAGTAACAACATGTTGAGGGCAACAGAAAAACACAGCAAATGAACTTTTCCTATGCATGTATTTGCTCATGACGTGTCCCTCTTCAACATTTTCAAGCTAAACCATAGTCCTCCTCTGTGAAATGATTGAATAAAAAGTGCCTGATTATTTCATCATTATTTGCTTTGCAAGCTGCATGTGGTATTTTATTTCAGAGCTGTGAAAATATTATCTGATTTTCCAACCCATGGGAAAGAGTAGCTGAAGATACAGTTTTCCAGTCATGTCATTTCAGTATGTGATAGAGTTGTCAACCTGGTGCTGTGCAGATGAGGGAGCTGGCCTGCAAGCCATCTGTGTGAGGAGGTGCAAGATGTGACTGGCACAGGTGTTTGTCAAGGAAGGATGGAAAAGTTCAGAACACAAAATTGCTGCTTTTTGCTCCTCTGTTAATGAGCCAGCTTCCCAGCCAAGCACGCTTGGAAAGCAGAGGTAGAAGGGATCAGCAGAAATATTATCTGAGCCATGCTACAATCATGTCCTGTGCCTACTCGTTACAAAGGAACAGAAGTGTCCTGGTCATATATAGATATATGGTAATGAGTGAATAAAGTCAGATGGAGTTGTAGGACAGATAACCCACAGTTAGCATTTCTGTGCCTAGCCCTGACTACGTGAATCTATTGTTCCTTCAGAATATGCATTATATTGTGCACAAGAAAAGTTGCTGTGCTTATAGGGGTTACCATCAGCAACAGGAACCATCTTTCTCATGAACTTTGCATTCCCAGGCATGGAGTGTTACTCTGTGAGAGTGCCCTACTACAGAGATGAGAGAGTAAGTGACAGCACAAGTGCCCTGGTTCTGAATCTCCAGGTTTCCCTTTGCACCTTCTTACTACTGCATTCGTTTTATATCACTGCAGAGCAAGAGAGTTTGGGACCTAACCCAGATTCACCTAATGTAACCAGGTGTAAATGTGAAGCTGGATCTAGCTTTAATTTTGGCCCTTTGCGAGGGGGTTGGAGCTGCTGGCTTCCAGAGGTTTCATCCAGCCGTAGTGGTTCTGGACTTTTGTGGCTTTTGCTGAGGAGAGATAATAAAGTAACAGTGGTTCTTTTGAGATTTGTTCAGTGTTTTCATTTTGCAATTCAATCTTGAAAAAGGCAGAAAATACCAGGAATCTCTTTTTTAACATGGGAGCTGTGAGGGCAGAGTCTAGGGAGCAGTGGTGAGCAGCCATAATGCACTTTAAGTCAGTGGTCGAAGCTTATCCAGGGGTTTTGCCAAAGACCCAATGCCATTATTGTGCATGCACTTGATCTGTCAAAATAAATCTGCTCTCTGAAGTTAATAAAGACAAATAGGAATTTCAAAAAGGTGACATCTACAGTGAGATGGAGTGCCTTCACTGACTTTTGGGGCTTTATACAATGCACACATACGTGATATGGGTATTTAAAGCATGATGGGATGAATGCAGGCAAAAATAATCCTGGTATTTTAAGGCTGCTGTGCATAACTGTACCTTGTCCTTTACCTTCTTTTCCTTAAAAAACAAGACTAAGAAGGGTCACTGAGAACCCAATCTGGGAAACCAGATCTCACTAATAATGGAAAAGTGCATCCATGCTCCAAAAGACATGTACGTAACTAATGTGTATGATCTGCAGTGTAATTCATGTAGTATGCAGTGTTTGAAACAGGCTGTGTATAACAAGGTGCTATCCAGTCTCCTCTCAGAGCCTCAAGCAGTCAAAACTGAGTGCATTTTTCAAAGCACTGTCAGCAAGCGGAGGAGGATTTGGGCTGGGGTAGCTAAACTTCCACTTGATAATGTGTTGACATCATTATATGTTGGGAGCAGACCTTCTTTCAATTGGTTAGTTGAGCAGAACATCCTCTGATGTGATACATGTTTTGTGAGGAGGCTGTATTGTTTCTTCTCTCTTGCTGTTTTATTCCTTCCCTTCACCCTCAGTGGGAGCTTCTCCTTGCTGTGTCAAGACACCAAATTTAACAGAGCCATCCCTTCCCTTTCTCCTGCCTCTATTTATTTTGGAAATGGTAATGATAAATTGCTTAGGAGATCCATTTTGTAAGCTGTGCTTTTTCACATTTTCTCAGCACATCATTACTTTCTCACATGGTCATAAAGCCATGCTTCTGAAGACATCTCCTGGGAATGATCAACCATGATACTGGATGAGATGAGCAATTTTCATTTATGCTCTCTGGATTTATTTTATTTATAGATTTTTGAGAAACTGGAGTTTAGAAAGTTTAATAGACTGGAAAAATAATTGAAAGAAAAATCCAAATATCTTTCCCCCCTCTAGGGACACACTAGCTATTTCATTAGATACATAGATGGTAAAGAAGTTTGAACTGTTATCATTAGGGCTTTTGTTTTGTGATAACCACCATAAGGAACCCAGGGTGCTGAACAACTGCAACTCATGCTACAGAGTGACTATCAATGCAGTCTGGAGTGCATGAGTGCTTGCATTTCCCAAGCATGAGGTATGGCTACATGGAAGTGGTCAGGAGCAAGGAGGAAACCAACAGGACTACAAACATGGATCAGCAGCCTTGTTTGTCAGCAAAAATCTGGAGTCAGGCTTAGATCTCCTGGTTTATTAAATGAACGGGTCACCCATCACCTTGTATCAGTGGTACTCAGGGCCTGAATTTCAATCCAATATCTAATCCCTTAGGTGTTGAAAGACCATGTTCTTTGGCTTTTTAATTAAAATATGTTCAGTACACTTTCATACACTCACTGAAATTGAGATCTGTCTTTACAATATAGTTTATGATCAAGGGAACAGAGCCAATAACTGATTTATTTTACCAAATAAGTCTTTAGTATTTTCTTTTCATATATCCATATTTAATTGCTTCAATATATATTGATCTTATGTTCATGTAATATATGTTATTATTTCCATTGTAAAAGGGTCATCACTATATAGTGCTTTCCTGCCTTTATATCATCCTTGACCTTCTCCAGGTGAAGACAATACAGAGTATCTACTTTCAAAATTCCTGCAGCTCTAATTTCCCATAATTTTCCTCAATTCAAATGTTACCAAAATTAAGTACAACCAGATCCCTGAAAATGGAAAATCAGAAAATACAGTCCTGCTTGAAGGTGTGCAATTTCAGTTTATAGCCTCATTACAGCTATTACTCTGTATATTAATTTGTGCTGTGTTGGGACATTTCTTCTCCTCCTGTTAATACATTATTAGCAGCAAATGCCCTCTACAAACTTGGAACAATAATCCTGTCAAAGAAAAGAGATACTAGCAAATACTGATACTCTGACCTGTGTAATGTTCCGTGCTGTAGTTCTCAAATATGTGCAAATCAGTTGTCCCTCATAAGCTCTTTATTAGAGCTTCAGTGATTTCTGAAGCAAATTAAGAATCAACAACAGTCACCCCTAATTATCTGACTTTTCTCCTAGGGTGTCATACAACAAGGGAAGGGAAAAGAGAAATTGTCTTCATCTGTTCAGTAGGAGCCACAGAGAAGCATCTATTCACTTAGAAGACCTACACATGAACCAGCACCTACTGTGCTAGGTGCTGCACAGACACACAATCTATTGCAGGTGGAGTAATTTAGACCTCAAGAGTAAGTACATCAACAGATAGCTACTTAAATAGGTGCAAACCCCTAGAATTGTATGGATCTACAGCCACCAAAAGATGGCTTTGTGTCTAGTGAGCATGAAAGTGTTGAGATCAGTCTTGTCTTTCCAGTTGTTTTATTCTATTTTTGTTATATGGTAAGAATACAAATAAAGATGGAGCAAAGGTGAGAGTTCTGATTCTCCACCCAATACAGTTTTTAATATATAAAGCTTGAACAGGAACACTTAATCAAAATGCTTCATCTATGTCAACACTTCTGATGGCTTGAGATGGCACCACTAATGCATCGACATCCATCATACCTCTGTAACAGCAAGATATCCCAAAGAATAATTTAGGGGCCTTCTCCCAGGACTATTGCTCTGTGTAAAGTCAGTATTTTATCCACTTCTCCAGTGGGAATATTGCTTATGACAGTTTTATACAACTGTGGTATTACTGCTATTAATCTTCATACCCCTTAGATGATCCTGTGTCCTCATGTTGCCCTAAATGCATAACCAGTCTTGACCTCTACTTCCATTCTTTAGAATAGAGAGGGAAGAGAAGTTCAAATCCATGACCTTGAAGAGATAGTCCTTGCAGCTGACATTTAGAAACTGAGATGAAACACTTTGGAAGATGTCTTTGCTACTTTATACATATGTTCCACAACACTAATTCAACTACAATGGAGTGATCTTGACCCCAGACAGGTTAATAGCTTGCTGAGACTGTCAGCTGATTTCCTTTGTCAGGAAATCTGGGTTTATCTCTTCAGTTATTCAAGTATCTGTGTTTGTGTGACTATTAAAGCTGTATGTTTTTAATTGTAGAAGTAGTCTGAGTTTGTGAAGATGTAAGCAAAGTGGTTGCTAAACCTCTTTAACTGATGTAAATGTTTGGGTAGAGTACTCAGCGTCTATTGTAAGATTGGCTGTTCAGCAGAGTCTAGCAATGTTTTTGGAATAATGGAGGGTTTTTTTCCTTTTGTTATGTTTATAGTAGCTTTTGCAACTACTCACCCAAGTTTGAGAGTCCTTATGCAATGCTAAAATGTGTTCTCCACATTCTAGAAAAAGTTCAGTGTTTTCTTGCCCTTTCTAGATTATTCATCTCAAATTAAGGCTGATCTCCCACTGATTCACTTCCAGCTTCTGACAGTCTATTAACTGCCTACAGAGGTACTTCAGAAAGAGCTGGGAAAACAGGATGTTTAATGAAATAAATAAGCAATAATTAAATATGCTAGAACAACGCGTTTTGCAGCTATGCCCTATGCTTTCCATTAGGAATGTCATCATCTGACAACCTGTCAGTAAAATCCAGAATCTGAGATCTACCTTTGCGAAACTATGAGGAATTGGGTTACTCCAGGAAACATCCAGTCCTGACAGACTGGTGGTTCATTGTGGTTCTTTCTGCAACTCATTTTGCAACAGATTCTTCTTGGTGGGTTCTACTAGAAATGTCAGTTCTTTTCAGTTTAAGGGGACAGAGAAAAAGAGGTTTATAACCAAAGAAGGGAAGAGAAAATAAGAAAATATTTCAGCTTCTTTAAGGATAACTCCATTATATCTTCTCATTACAGTAATTGCAGGTTTGACTAAAGATTTTCCCATTATGCATACTCTGGAGAGGCTGGGAATTTAACAAACAGAATAATACAAAAAATGGAGGCAAAAGGTGAAATTACCACTTGGATACATTTCTTTCAGCTAAACTGTGCAGGATCAAGGGGTCACTCAGCAGAGCTAATTGCTAATTACGCTTGGAGGGGCAGGCAGGCAGGCAAACATCCTTGTGTTCCATTGGGTTGCCAATTGATTACAACTTCAGCCCTTGATTAAACTTCAGAAATGATTAATTGATTAACACATGCTTGCTAAAATGGACAAGAAGGAGGGGGCACCAAAGTAAGGCCACTGCATTCACCTCCAGGCACTCTTTAAAGCATTAGAACTGCAGTTTTGCCATGGTCCCATTTATTGTTATTTCAGTGATGTCAGTGCAGGAGCAGGATGAGCTCATGGCTCATCTCATGGCTGAGAAGGGAATCAAATAAGGTAAGTTCAGTGCAGGCTCTGCAAAAGATTTGCTCTCACTAGAAGGCACTTCATCGATCTCTTCTTTCATTCATCATCTGTAAAATGACAATGAAAGATTGTTTTCTTTGAATACCCCTGGGCAGGGTTTCTTGCAGCACAGATCCATACACAGGACAGATTTGAGGATGAGGGAAACCTTCTGAAACTTTCAAATTCGGCAAACAATGATCAAGCCACTGTTGTTAAATGTGAACACATGGAGATATTTTGTAACTGCATTGATTTACAGAATTTAGATCAGGAAGTACAATCAAGTCTGAAACTGCTCAAAACATAGACCACAATTTAATTTCAGCAGCAAACTGGCTGATAGGAAAGATGTCATGACCAAACAATTTGCTTAAACCAGAAACCTTTCATACTTTTTGTTTCTTTTCATCCGGTGCTTTTGTGTGGATTCCTGGAAGCATAAATGCAAGCCATGATAGACCATCATTGAGAACAAATACCCAAATTACTTTTCACTTATTTCTCTATGTAAATATAATTGCACAGTATTTACCTAATTATTTATGTGGGCTTTGTTAGTAATGACTATTTGAAGTTCTAAGCACTTTAGCTTCCTTAAACTGTCAAAAGTATGGACTTCCATCATGATATCTCTTAAAGCCATAGTAAGAGCAATTTTCATCCAAAACACACCTACCTTCAAATTGTTCTATCTCATCACAATCAAAACCTAATAATGAAAACCATATATTATTCCATTTCTGAACTTTCTTAAGGAATCATTGCTATCTTACACAAATAGTTTTCCATATTAAAAAGGAATGCACTGAGGTTTAAATACTGCTCCCCCAGCTGAAAAAATACATTTACTTTGCAATGGGTTAATGTGTGCTTACAAATAAATAAAAAACATTCATTAGTATATTCTAGCTAGCAGATAATTCTGCCTAGTCATATTCAAAGACCACCACTACGTTCAAAGAGCATCATTGTTATTAAATAGACAGATTCAGTCAGCTACCCTGTGGGGGGAGTGTTAAGATGAGACCCCTGCCTAAATGGTGACTCACAAGAAACTTTTGGCTTGAAGAATGCTTGAAGGTGATATAATCACCCATAGAGTTTGGGTGTATACCAACAGGGGAGACACATAGCAGCATCTTCCCCAGTAAAAGCTGTATTCAAGGTGAATCTTTTCTTGTGGACTGGATCCCAGCTGAAAAGCAACATAAGTGTCTTGACAGATGGTTAGCTGGATGACAAAGAATGACAAAAATCTTTTAAACTTATCTTGCACATAAACCTATTCATTTCTCTCTGAACCTCATCACTTACATTGTATTGACCTGCCAGTGAGGTGTTTTCAGGGCAAATGGCAAAGAATAAGGTGTTGGATACTAAAACCCTGTTTATGACCAGCCTTTTGAAGTACCACAGGACTATGTGTAGGAATGTCAGAGCACCCCAGGGAGCTGGTAACTTCTTCTAATCAATACAAAGCTCCAGCTCCCCAGATAAGAAGGAACACATATGTGTGATAGCACATACCTTTATCGCCACCAGTATTCTTCAGTCAAAGGCCAGGGAAGATGGATTATCTGGGGATTAAGTGTGGTTCAGTCCTTCAAATGCTGGTATGACCGGACTGAGATTGCAGACTGGAGGAGGTGATCTCACAATAAAGCCTCATCTTTATCCTGTTTAAAATAAGGGCTCTCTGCTCCAGGACTGCTGACCAGGGCAGTTTTCTCACCTCCAACACTTAGTCTGGGAGCTTCTGCTGCTATTTTGTTTTGCCTCCATTCCTTGTCTGCAGTTTTTCCAGCTTTCAGTACCCTATCTCCAACCTATTCCCTCTTCAGTTGCAACTCGTAGTTGTAAGCACTTTGCAGTGATTTTGTAGCATAAAACCTCGAAATTATTAAAATCTCTTGAAAATCACTACCTAAAGTTGAATGAGTTTTACAGCCACATCCCTAGGGAAGGGATTATACAGAGATGCTTTCAGAGAGTCAGTTTCTTGGACTGTAGGGAAAATGTCCTTTTTCGATGCAGTATTTGTTAAAGGACTCTGAAAATAATCACTTTCTTCTGAGCAGAGCCACAGTTATATTTGTGCTAGAAACCAACACTGTGAACTTTGAATCAAAGATTTTCTTTCAGAGAGACTGATGTCCTTATTTAAGAAAACTGTGTAGAAAATTAAAGGGAAAGTAATTTTCGACAGAGGATAAGAAACTGTGAGGAATAAATCCAATTTGGTGACAATTGGTTGTTCAGTACCTGAATGAGATCAGAGCAGGTCTATATTATATGGCTCTCTGAAAAGCTACTCAACCCAGCACCAACCACTCTGAATCACGAATAGTTCCCTTCCCACCTCAGTGTAAGGAAGGTGTACAGACTGAATCCTCTCCTCAAACATGGGAATTTGCTTTTGTGTCATGCTGGGTGCAGAAGATATTTATAACATTGTAAGTGTGGTTTTGTTATAATACAAGGAGCAGAGCCCATAGCAATGGAAAGGCAAAGGGTCTCCCCGTTGCAGGTTGAGTGCAGAAGGCAAGAAATAGATTATACCAGTTTTCAACATTCAGTCTAGTTCTGGAAGCAACACATATCGTGCATCCTTGGTTTTCAGGACTGGAATAGGCATGACTTTGTGGTGCTGTGTTGGTCAGTACACTCACACCAGCCCTCAGACACCTGGCTCAGTGGAATTACTAATGGAATAAAAAAAAGCCTTGAAATTTAATTTACATTTCTAACTTTCAGCAGTGATTCTTCAGGTGAGTCTGGGAAAACATGTGTCAGTGCCAATGCCAGCAGGAGCCGTTCAGCCCTCTTGTTTCTTTCCCTCTTAGTGAAAGCGGCAGACAAGCACTCAACAATTAGTGTTATTTTGTGCCCTAATTACACCGTATTATTCTTTATTATTATCTTTATGAAAAATAGACCTGCTGCAAGTCTACATTCAGTATTCCTCCTACACTTCCCTTTAAGCTGCTTTCCCTGCAGGCTCACTTTCTCTTTCCCTGGCTCTCTTTTGCCCTGTGCTCTGCTAGTAGCTTTGTTTTAGAGAGGATATTTTCCTCCCAGCCAATGAAACCCTATGCTTTTCGTGTCCTGTACTGAAAAGAAGAAATCTTCAGCAAAAATAGAGAGCAGCTGAGTGTGAGAGGACAGGTGCAAACGCTCCTGACAAGGCTATTGAATAAAAGGGAGATGGGGGGGAAAACAGAGCTTTGCTGCTTAACGAGGGATGCTCTCTGCAGAAGACTGTGCATGTGAACTACATTGCAATGAATGTGGGTGTGAAAGAGTATTGGAGTGGGAGAGACACAGGCAAAGAGAGCTCTGCATCAGTATATATTAGAATGTATTGGGAGAAGGGGAAATTTGCTTATTCTGGAATTAGGAGCCTAACTGGGCCTTAAACCTTAAAGAGTGCAAAGGTTTTAGTAGGAACAGAGATGCATTCACTTGATTCACGTCGTCACGTATGGAGTTGCTCATGTATGGAAAGCTCTCACCTGCAGCAAGCACATTGTGCAGCTGATCTCTCCATGTGCTGTAAACCCACAGGCTTCAGGCTTGCTGCCTATTACCTACAGAATGTACAATGAACTTAGCCTGGAATGTCTTTCTTCTGTGTCTGAGCCATTGCACAAGGAGGAAACTTCCAGGTGGAAAGAAAGTTAAAATGTCCGGGAAACCCAGACACTGCTGGCATTGTACAGGGCATACCAGGTCTGAGCAAGTCTGGCCTCTTCACATGGTACAGCAGCTATACCTGCCTCTTCGGACCTGCAACAGATTTGGTGAGCTGCTGTGTTCATTGACTCTCTTCAAAGATTCACAGCTCTCTGGATATTAATAATTGTAGATTCACAGTTTGATACAGTTGTTGGTTGTGTACAACATTATTTTGTTCCACTCTAGATCCTGTTGTCACCTTTCAATATCTGGGAGGCGCTGTCTGCACCCGAGACCCCCGTGCTGCCCCAGTCACCTTTGTGTGAGCTATCCTTCTTTCTCAGATTCTGTAACTGTCAAACACAATTGAATTGCTCAGAGTAATTGCTCCTGCCCTTGTCTTAACGTGTGCTTTGATCTTGAAAGGTTTGTGAATTTAGTGTCTTGTCCGTTATTTTCAATCTCTATTAACTGCGGCAATGACAGATAAACAGTTGCTACTTTCTGTTTTTTAACAGAATTGTTCAGGGAAAGGGACTGTCTTTTTCTCTGTCTGGGGTGTAATACTATAGGCTTCAATTCCCAGAGAGCTCCAATGAGCTACTGGGATAGAAAGGATAGGCCAGCAATAACTTCTGCCAACAGGAGAAGTTGAGCCATAAACCAACAATATATTATTTTTCATAAAGAGGGATTTGCTTCTACAGCCAGGCTGTCACTAGTAACTGAGCTATTAAACTAATCTCTAAAGCTAATTTAGGTACATCTGGATGAGCTGGTGGCCAATTGTTGCATCTGCAAGATACTGCAGAACTGCTGTTGTTTTTGTAGGAATGCAGCCAAGAGGTTGGAAAGCTTTTGCCATCTTATCAGCCAAAACTCAAGCGTAACAATAGCCCTGTGCCTTTGCAAAACACATGTTAGGAAAGTTAGCAGTATCACTTGTATATTTCTTCCTTGCAATTAGTTTCCTCAGTGTAAGTGTAACCATGAGAAAAAACAGGCTTTCCTAAAGGGACATTTGAGTACATTTCAAATACTACCCCAGAGGGAAGCTGAGTAGCAAATACCATATTTTCCTTCTCAGACTTCACATGCCTATCAACCCTTAGAAAAGTATTTTATTTACCTCATTATCAATAATCTGGCTGTTAGCTTGGATTGCTAAATGAATCTGCAGAAAAATAATGTGTGTACTCCACTTCTTCAATGTTTAGATTCATCCAAGCGTTCAAGAACTGTCAAACAAAATAGACTGCATTCAAGGGAATATATTCATTGAAAGATTAAATTAGGTACTGCAGTAAAGCCCCCTATTGCAGTGGAGAAGCATTTCATGCTAACAAATAACTACAGCACTATTATAATGAGACCTAGAGGCATGTGATTTCAACTGACTGCACATTTCTGCTCTGTGAGTGCCTGTATTTTTTTGTTCCCAGGCTGATGAAAGAGCAAATAATGGTTGATATGGAACAGAGTTGTTCTCTTAAATGTTTTTTGAAAGATTCTGCAGTGTTTCAAAGTTTATCTTCAGCATGGTTACCCTGCCGCATAACTTTGGATGCCTTTCCATCTACTTCTTTTGAAGCACGGAGAAGTTAAGGTGCCTCTGCATCTCCAAAGCTGTGTGCCCAAGGATGCTATCTCTGTGTCCTGGTATGCTCCTGAGTTTTCACTAAGCTTCCTAATGTCTTTGTCTTTTGCCAGCAGGCAGCAACGCCTCAATAACCTATGCCATCCCCCTAAGTCTGTGTCTCACTTCTTATGAGATTTAGACACAATTCCTGCTTGTTTATACTCTATAAGATGGCTATAATTATTCTTTACCCTTTAAAATACTGTGTCGTTATAAAAAGTATGACCTTCTTTCTTACCTGTGTTTGAGACCAGGAACCCTTTAGAAAGCCAAAAGGAAAAAAAAAAAAGTCAGAGTTATGGCCAGCTGCAATTGTACTATGCAAGGTGTGACTCTAAAGTAGCATTGTTCACACTTGCTTAGTATAGAAGGTTTAGTTCCTCCAGCTATGGCTGAGCCCAGCACAATGATCCTCTGTTAATATGCGGGGTCTTAAATGCTGCTGTAGAACAGGAGACAGCTTGTCACAAACCCAGGATCCAGAACATGGTACATTCATCAATTCAGCCACTGTAAACAAGCAAAACAAATATTCATATGGAAGCAAAAGCTTTCTGACATGGGGTTGAGTACTTCTGCTATCCTAAATACACTACAAATGTCTCTGGAAAGTATCAAAGATGCTTTATAGTACAAGACAGGTTATGAAGATGATTCTTTACCCAGTTGGATACAGTCACTTACGTGTAAATGGAGAAGGCCGAATAACAGTCACTAAATAATTTATGCAAAGAAACTCTCAGCATTTTTCCTACAGCCTTTATTTGATGAATATCTGTACACACAGGGACTCCTTTGTGTCTGGCTGTTGTGATGCAGTGAGGATCCAATGATGACACTTTGGAGCTCTATTGCTATTGATTTCAGGTCATCCAGGTCACTGGGAAACTTCCACTTCTCCCAGTGAAGCTGAGACCAAAGGAATTCATTTCAAGATGTACCCTAAACACAGAACTCATGCATAACTGTATATATCTGTGGCTGACAGTTTGGTGATGACTAAGCTACTGTTCTGGGCTATAACCTACCTGTAAAAAATACTAGATTTCCTTCTGGCAGAGCCAATGCAGCATCCAGAAATGGTTTATGTGCATCTGTTTTGTAGATAAAACCATTGCCTTGTGATTGTACAGGTGAGAAGCTCTCAGAAGGCTGAGGCTGGATTTCATGTGCTGAATCCAAAATACACATGGGCAGTATAGTCCTCCCCAGGCAGGAGGTCTGAGTGCTTGCAGAAGCTATATATGCCTTAGGGTTTCCAATGCTTCCATTCAACATTTCCAGTCTTCCTCAGGATATTGTCTGATGGCGATCTTCAGTGTTTGAATTTGCTTCTGGCTTTATTTCATCTTGTGCAAACAGTTTGGGTGATTTTTGCTTCTTTAGGATTTTTAGGCACCTTTTATTTTAGCTTCTCTTTCCCTCTTTCTCCTAGTGTCCATTCTGGCTGCATCCCACAGAGCTATCTGGTAAGATCTTGGGTGGGCTAAGTACATGATGGAAGCATAGACCTGGAAATAAATGTAGTTCTAACCTTATTTTTCTCTTGATGAGAATTGTTGAATCTTTCTTTATGTCCCTAAGGATGCAATCTCTTTTTATCCAAGTGAAATTCTCCAAGGATTTTCATGCTGCAGCCTTTCCTCTTTTATCTGGGAAGAGACAAAAGATATTCCCATACCTTCTGTGTCAACAGACACCTGTATTATTTTAGGGACTCCTCTCTCTGGGATGAACAGGTTATGTTTGATAAATCAAGGCTTGGTTATCAAATGAAATCCTCATTTCTAGCCACATGATGCTGAGACTGACAGGCTGTGACCAAAATGGCACACAAATAATGCCAGAGCAGCTGAGCTGCTGTAGTCACTGATGGTGGAGAGTGAAAAGTCAGGCCTCTGCAGAGGGTCAGCCACCAAAGCATTTTTAGGCTGTGCTCTGACACCCATTTGGAAAGGGTGACTGTGTTTAGCATTTTGCTGCAGTGGGCTCAGCATCTCAGATACAAGCCACCCCAACCCGCAGCTCAGTTCTCTGCAGCATTCCCAATGCTTTTCTGCAACATTAGAACAAAACAAGATGAACCTGCTGCAGTCTGTAGCCACCTAATTGAAAGTTTCTGAGCCTGGCAGTCTCTATTATCCTGAATTTCTGGTGGAAACAGTATATTCCAAGCTTCCCCCAATTATAGCTACCAGCAGCACAAGCAGCAGCTCTTGCACTCGGGCTTGGTCCTCCCACACACCAGTTCCTCGCTGTTTTGTTGCCTCAGGATGGAGTTGCCTGGCAACAGGACTGCATCTTGGGGAGACAAAAGCCATTATTTCTGTCACACAGATGTGCTAATGTGATTATTGACTGGGGATGAGCGGGAGACAAGATACACATGACAGGTCAGATTTCAGATACTTGACAATTCCCGGGCAAGTGGTTTTTAAGAGAGAAAGGCAGAGAACCTGAAAGAAAGGAAATTACCGCATGGAGGGAGCAGGCAGGTAGATGCTAGGTACAGCATGGGCTAAGGTAAGTGTGCTCATAGATCTTACAGAAAAGCAGTTTCATTCAAGAAACATAATAAAAGGACCGGTTTGGTGTGTTTTAGCTGATGAACTTTTACCAAGTTCCTCCTAGATTCCTGCAGATGGTCTGGATGCAGGCAGCTGCACCCAGTACTCAGTCAAGTCTTATGGAATAACTGTCCTGGAATAGAACCTGACACTCTGGAAATGCTGGTGATCTGACAACCTTGCAGATGCTCAGTGAGTACCAGCCTCCCTGACTAATCATTGCTGACAAAGATGTTTTTCACCAGCTTTATGCTAATCTGGATCAAGACCAAATGGCAAAAAGAAACTTATTTTCTCCTGCCACCAGTCTTTCCGTGTTCACATGCATGTTTGTGCTGAATGGAGAGACAGAGAAGGCCATAACTGAGCAGTGACTATTTACTGTTTCACGTTCATTGAGAGGTTGCAGGATTATACTGACAAATTTAGATTTCAAGGCAGCTTTCCTTTTATAAGTTACTTTTTCAGCAGGAGCAACAAACAAAAAACCCAAACATTGCACTCCCTCTAGGTACCTATTAAGGTGGCTTGTGTAATGCTTTCTTCTGGCTATGCAAGTCTGTGGGAAGAGCATTGGCTTCTCCTTTCAGGATGTGTGGGATGCTGGATGCAGTTAGCACTCATGGCTGCAACGTTGCAGCTCCGTAAAACTACACCCACCTGTTGTATTGAGCAAAGCTGCCTTGATATTACAAGACAGTTTAATCACTCTCCAATGTCAAAGTGCTGTTCATACCTGCTATGCTCGTGTTTCTTTGTTACTGTGGATGGGGAGGTATAATGTGAAGGCACTTTTGTCTGTGCATGAGGCTTAGAACAAGCAATTTTTCATGGATTTGCACATATTTCCATCTCATTTAGCTTATATGAGGGCAAGAATTTCTCAACCTATAAACCAGTGGCCTGGGGCTGTGGCCAGGGCATGAAATGTACGATTTTATTTGAATTCCTATGTGGATCAGTTTTCTTTTTCTCAAAACTTTTCAACAAAAATCCATGAGGCAAAACGGATGAATGTTATTGGTGCAGAAATCCCATCCCTGCAGTTGCACATTCACACTGAGTTGTATAGCTCACTGTGTAGCAAAGAGTCTGTTCCAGGCTATGTACAACTGAGGTTCACCCTCAGTTCATTGGTTGTTGCCTAGATTTTATTCCACCATTAGTACTTTTTTCAGCAAATACATAATGGATGCTGCAGCTAAAGTACCCAAACATATACCAATAGCAATGAGCATGACTGGGTAAAACTTGAAAAATCTCATTGATCATATCATGTTTGTGCTATTTGGTGAGTTGGGGTCCTTGCTGTGACAGTGGCAATTTTGTTGGAGTTCCTTCTGCTTGCTGTTTTCCTAGTGTTAGGCATGCTGCTCAGTGTAATGCAGCATGACAGACACCAAAGAGAAAGCCCTCTCAGGGAAAAGGATGGCCCATTACTATCTCCCCAGCAAAATGGAATTCTAATGACTAGAGCATGAAATGCACCTTTCTGTTCTCAAGATGTGAATTAACAGGAACAAGGTCAAGACAGCAGTAACGCATGTCCACTGGTTCCTACCTGAAACTTAATTTATGCCTAGAGCAAAATCCTAATCGAGTGTGTAAAATACGTATGTGTATTAAGGGCAATTGTTTTTTTTCCACAGAGAAATTGTATCAAGTGTGTAAGAAACAGAGATAGGTGAAAAACTATTTTGGAGGGCTGGAGGAGAGAAATGGAAATTCCAGTATTTGTCTCCATTCCAGAACAGAATGAAGAGTAGACCTTTAAAAGAGCTTGTGGAAAAGCAAAATAAGAGGAGCACAACATAGCAGATTGCTGGGGTATTCTTTCTGGCTTATGTTTTGTTTTGGCTTCCCTTTCAAGTTGGTGTGACTTGAAAAGATGAAAATCTTTCGATTTGTTAAAAAAAAGAAGCCAAAATACTTTGCCTTGTCTTGAACTGAGATATTTTTCCTGGATTTTCAGGTGGGCCATCAGACCAACACAGATCAGAAGAGTGACCATATAGTTCATCCAGCCTGAGAGGTAAGTTCAAAAAGACCTCCAGAGCTCTGCATAATACATATGAGATAGATACAGATATTTGAATGCAGCAGTTGAATGGAAATTAAATATCTTCAAGTGTTACATACCATAAAGTAACCTGTCTCCAAATCTTCGAGAAATATAAACAAGGATCCCTGTTGTAACTAAACTGCTATCCAGAAGAGAGATTTGGTTTTAATGTTTGCTTTTCCCACTTAGCTGTTGCAATGGCTTGAGTGTCAGGATCTGAAATAACCTTTAGATCAGTTACTGGGGTTTGCAGTATTGTTGTATGTTTATAGGACTTGATAGGTGAAATGGAAAACAGTAGAAGAGCTCAATTAAAAACAAAAAGATAGATTTTGGATAAGTTAGAAATTGAAAGTTGGAGCCCTAAGAGTGGAGTAGAAAACATACTTGCCCTTAATGAAATATTTAAAGAGAAAGATTGAACTCAAGCCATGCTTCTATCCAGCAGTGAAAGAAGCTGAGAATCCCTGCTGAAGGACTGCATCTGTTATGAAAATCATCTTCCAGCCATGGCTTCAGTTTCTTTTGCAAGAAATCAATTCCTTGGTGAAGCTACTTCTCACTTACAGTGTAAGATACAATAATAGACTAGGAGAAAAATGCATTTTTGGCACCTTTTGGCTTAACCTACTTGAAAATGAACTTCTCCAGCTTCCAAAATGAGCAAACTTCTCTGCAAGAAGGGTTGCAAGGGGAAGTCAATCTGTTTGTAGAGCAGTGAAGAAGTGTGATAAATTCAGATCTCAAATTCTTCAGCTTATTACACAGATGCCACTTAGGCAGATTTCTCATTCTCTTTAATAACCATCGTGCTTCAATAGAAATCAAGTACAGGCCTCAGGATTTGTCCACACAACCTAACAAATCCCAGCAAATATTGATTAAAACTGAAATTAAGCTAACAGGAACAGTCAAAGCTGACTGCCTAATGCAAGTGATTTATTACACAACACTATGTTTTTCCTCTGGCTGGTGTGCATGTAGGCTCTGAATACTAGCTCTGAATTAGAGGAATTATCCTGTTCAGCCACTCAACAAATTCTGGCTGATGCAAATGCTTCTTACTGAAGGAACTGAGTCACAATTTCACGAAGAAACCTTTTTCCAGCTATAACTGCCTTAAAAAAAGGAACGTTTGAACATTATTTCTATGAGCGCCATCTGGTGATTTCCCAGCGAGGGCTCACGTTCCCAAGCCGAACGACAAAGCCAACCAGCAGTACCAGCAGTTCATCTACAACTTACGCCTGGACGTGCTCCTCGAGAAGTTTGCGCAAGTCTGAAATGCAGGGTGATAATTTCAGCTTTATAAGTATCTGCTTGCTGCAGAGAAATGCAAACAAAATTCGATTCTGTATGTCATTAGTGCTCTCTCTGCCTTACTTTATCTCAAGATCTCAGTGCCTTCTCCTAAATCTAACACGTAAATATCACCACATCCTTTTCTGAAGGGCTGTTAACATTCTTGGCAATATAAGCTAGAAAAACCAAGGTGAAGAGGAATAATCCATTCTAGCCCATACAGTAAAGCAGAGCCCAGCTCCCAGTTTTCTGGATCTGTGCTCCTCTCGCTAAAGCATATTTGCTTTAGTAATCCAATCTCTCACACTGTTAATTCTGCACTAGTTTCTGTTTTGTTAATAAAATCAAATGTCAGCCTTGTCGTGAGGAGAATGTACTGATAGATATCTTGCTATAAAGCAGCCAGCTGTGTTGTAGCTTTTACTTCATAGGAATACCAGACAGCTGTATCAGCCTCCCCTCTGCTCTTCTCTGTGCAGATAGTTCCCGCACTTTCCAGAGAAGTTTACAGGGAAGTAAACAGAAGTTTACAGCTTCTGTGGGAGTGAAGGTAAGGAAGAGAGGCAGAAACAACAGTGACAGTATGGAGGAGGCTGCTCTACATCCCCTGCAAGCTCACAGAAATCAGGAAGGTTGTGCAAAAGGCAAGAATGAACATGCAATAAGGCGTTATATCCATACAGCACCTTAGATGGGAAGAGTTCAGCATACCCTATGGATATCAATTATGCGTTTGTTCAAAATCCAGCAGAGATATCCTAACCAAGGGTGACCTCATTGCCTCTTGAAATAAAAATCTTCATTAGTTGGACCAACATAACATCCTACAGAGAAAGATATGGAAGATGGGGTAGACATACTAATGTAGGTTTCCCTTTAAGTTATCTGCTAGGAGGAAATCCCCATCAAACCAGTTGTGTGGCATTTCCACACTGGACCAAGGATAATTACCCTATCAGCAGGTTTCAAGGAGTGGGGATGTCTTGTGGACATCACATGCTCCAAGATGCTCCATACAATCTCAACTTAATCACAGAAAAGCAAATTAGAGAAAGGCAATTTTCAGCAAACCCATCAGCATGGAGATATACTGTCTAGACGCCTACCTAGGATCGGTACAAAATTCAGGATAAGAAATTCAAGGAGAACTCTGCTTATAATAGAAATGTGGAGTAGCAGAAGTTCTGTGTGGATTTCAAGTGTAATTCAGCACATTTTGCCCTGCTGTGGCAGACACTTTTTTTTTTCAAGTGTGTAACTTACATCCTCCCTGTTCTTTTGCCATAAGCTCCACTCCTACAAACTTTCTCCTCCTTTATTCCACTATTCAACAAAGCAGAGAAATAAAGCATTGCCAGGGATGGTTTTGCAATCCCAAGGCCAATGTTATAAGATCATCTGTTTTAGGCTGTCCTGGCATCATATGTGCTTATTTTTTTAAATGAGCACAATGTGCCTGTCTGGAATGATGAAGCTTAGGTTGTTCTATGCTGTGTGTAGAAGGCTTTGACAACAATAAATCATTGTATCATTGTATGGGTGATGGTGGAGCTCCAGTAACCTTTAACAGCATGCTATCGACTGTCAAAATAACTCCATTGCAGCCAGCTTTCTATAATGTAAGAAGCAGAGCTAGCAAATAAGCACCTAGCTTATCTCATGATCCTTGTAAATCACGAAAAGAAACATCATTCTCTCTCTCCCTTAAAGTCTTCCACTGTAAGTGAAGTTAATTTTTCTTACCTATCATGCAATTTTCAGGTTTGCAATGTGTTCCAAGAATGGTTTGGGTTTCTTTAATTTAATTAGAAATTCTAAAATCTCTAATTAATTAGAAAATTTAAATGTAATTAGAAATTTTAATTTAGAAATTTTAAATTTTAAAGTCAGTGCTTTTAAAAAAGCCTGGTGAATTCCTTTTGGGTGCAGCATGTTCAAAACCAATGGAAAAGATTCATGTTAGCTCTTTCTTAAAAACCTTAATTACATGCATAGAATCATAGAACAGTTAGGGTTGGAAAGGACCTTAAGATCATCCAGTTCCAACCCCCCTGCCATGTGCAGGGACACCTTACACTAAACCATATTACCCAAGGCTTCGTCCAACCTGGCCTTGAACACTGCCAGGGATGGAGCATTCACAACCTCCCTGGGTAACCCATTCCAGTGCCTCAGCACCCTAAGAGGAAAGAATTTCTTCCTCATATCCAATCTAAACTTCCCCTGTTTAAGTTTTAACCCATTACCCCTTGTCCTGTCACCGCAGTCCCTAATGAAGAGTCCTCCCCAGCATCCCTATAGGCCCCCTTCAGATATTGGAAGGCTGCTATGAGGTCTCCACGCAGCCTTCCCTTCTCCAGGCTGAACATCCCTAACTTTCTCAGCCTTTCTCCTGCTTTCATTTTAGATACTTGGAAATAAGTTCTCAAAGTGCTTGATTACGTGTGGAGACAGTGTTCTCACAGGAGAATGGATATTTGGTACATGAGCTCTGAATAACTCCAAGGGATACAGCAAGGCCGTGGGAGGCCCGAGGAAGCTTAAGCAAGCAAGATAAGAAGAAGCTGGGATTCACTGAGTGATGAGAACTGTGGACTGTTGGCAAGCATTCGAGGTCAAGTTCTCACACCTGTGCTTAACCAATTATATGT